>NC_134707.1:53054458-53380529 GCF_043290135.1 Rhipicephalus microplus
GTTACGAAAAAGAAGCGCGGGAAATCCAAGGGCTTGTCGTCTTCGTCAAAATCATCGCAACGTACCTGACAACACTCACCAAGCCAGCACTACCGTCACCAGTCTCAATCACCGCAACACGACAAGGAGATATCCGAGAGACAGCAAACACGGAAATACTGATCAAGATGTCACACGCACACTGATTCCTACGTTGTTTGCAGCCCTCAAACTTTTTGTCCGGGCAAGAACTTGTGCAAAGGAGCCCCTGGTGTCAACGTCCTGCGCACCGCAGGGGCGAATTTCTTCACAGTAGCAATTATGGCTTCCCCAACAACATCGCCACCTGAACTGACAATACAAAAATATTTAGCACATGCACCATATTCCAGTGGAATGCTCACTGGCTTCGCACAAAGTTTTCAGATTTCCGACAGCTGGTGCGAGCGTACCGATTCCTTTCATCGTCATCTTTGAATCACGAGTCGGACCACATTTAAGAATGAACGAGTATTACTTTCATCGTTCAAAACGACTAGGCCATATCAATCCACAGATTACTCATAGGCATTCGCAGAGATATTCCGACCTTCGAGATCGACATGCCACCCCACAACGACAATGAATATGCGTGCGTCATCACAGCAATTGGTAAACAAGAATACACACTCATTGAAGTATACCTAAAACCAGGCAAGCCTTTCGATGCTTCAAGACTTGAAAATTTGATTTCAAGAACCTTCTCTCCACACATCATTTGTGGAGATTTTAATGCCAACAATGAAATTTGGGGCAGCTCACACACTTGTGCGCGAGGAGCCAAGCTCGCAGAACTACTCTCAAAACATTCCATCGAACCTCTGAATGACGGCAATATCACATATCTACGAGGCTTTTGGTCTACCAGTAGCATCGACGTCACCTTCGCAACAATCTCAGTTGCCCGTAACTTTCACTGGTGCACCGGCTTACAAACACGAGGGATTGATCACTATCCAATCATTATATCAGCTGTAGTTGTGAAAATGCCATTAAAGAAATTAATTACAAGTACTACCTATTGGGATGCATTCAAAGACGCCGCTAGCAAAGGAATTACTGCTACCACCAAGGACAAAGAATTATTCACTACGATGTCTCATTGCCTAAAAGCATGCACACGTCTTTCAGATAAGAATGACAGATTTACGTCAAACGATGATGAGTTTGAAAAACTGTGTGCAGACGAGTTCAAAAGAAAATATTGCGCACAAAGTGTCTTGAAGACCTTCGTGCCTGCCGACAGACACAACGTCCTATCCGGCGTTACCTGGATACACGTGGCCGGCAAAGATGGCGCGACGTTTCCTCCACACTGGACGTTCATCAACTGGTAGCCAAAATATGGCGCGTCTTTACAGGCATGCGAACGTCACTCCAACCGCTTCACCCTTTCACTGTACTTTCTATCCACGAACGGAAATCCATCAAAGAGCTGGCAGAAGGATACTGCACACTGTTATCAACTTCAACACCCTGGAGCTCTTCTGCAAACAACAAGTCTAACTTCTCACGAGAGACTGTGCCAGCATTGGATTTGCCATTCACAATTGAAGAACTGAACACCGCAATCAGCGAATCAAACAGGCTTACATCACCTGGTCACGGCTAAATAAGCTATGAAGCCATCGCAAAGTTACCGCACACCTCCCGCTTACGAGCCCCAGAATAGTGTAATTCTTCATGGCTGTCTGGCAAGGTTCACGCAGAATGGAAACTCACTAAAATAGTGCCCCTTTTGAAACCTTTAAAGCAGCCAACAAGCTACGCCTCTTTCAAACCCGTTGCCCTACTGTGTTGCGTTGACAAGCTTATAGAGCGGATGGTTCGTAAACGAATGACTTGGTTTTTAGAAAGCCATGACAAATTTTTTCAAGAAATGAACAAATTCTGTCAAGGCAGATCAGCTATCGATAACGTTATCACCCTCGTCTCTTCACTTGAAAAGGACCTCTTTGCTGAACGCATTCCAATAGCTATCTTTCTCGACATCAAAGCCGCTTTTGACTCCGTCTTTCATGATGCCATTCTTGCAGCCATGGTCAGTGTTGGCCTTAGAGGAAGATTGTATCAATGAATTGAGAGCATTTAAAAGAACGGAAGATATATATGTGCACTCGAAATTGTCCCACACAGTTCTACGCAGTAGAAAAGGGCGTACCCCAGGGCGCAGTGCTCAGTCCACTTCTTTTCAACATCATCCTGATACATATAACAATGATATTGCCGCAAGGAGTGCACATCACAATTTACGCCGGCGATATCAGTGTCTGGACTGCTTCAAGTGCACGTTTTGTTACCAAACAACGCCTTCAAAAAGTTTTACGGAACCTCTCCGCGTATTCGGCTCTCCGGGGTATTCACTTCTCCCTGGAAAAGAGCACATCCATCGCATTCCGGAGAAAGAAAATGACCAAGTATCCGCTCCTCCTCGGTGGCAGGCCACGGACCTATGTACGGTCTCAGCGATTTCTTGGTCATCGACAGAAGTCTTTCCTGGTCTCCTGAGGTGATGAGACTTCGAGCAAGAATAGCTGCAGCATCACAACTGTTTACATTCATGGCGGGAACACGATGGGGATGCAAATGCCGATCAATGATTCTGCTTGAGAAAGCGTATATTGAAGAAACCTGGAGTTACTGCCTACCGGTGCTTCACCGATTATCACCAACAAACAAGAGAACTTTAGAAGCCGCATGAAACAATCGCCTACGAATTTGTCTAGGCTTTCCGAAGAGCTCATCAGGCTCGGGAACTGTAGCGGAAGCAGGATGTCTTTCGCTAGATGTCATCTGCACTCAAGAATTATTGCGCACTTATTTCCGCTATGTCATACACTGGAAGAAGCATTTTCTGTACTGAATACATCTCAGCCACAGCGATTCAGCATTTGGCCAAGCTGCGCAAATGCAGCAACTTACTGCTATCAGACAGCCGAAAAAGTTGATGCTTCCAAGATTTCCTCTGGGAACGCTTTCACCTCTTGTTATTAAACAGTGTGTCCCAGGAATCAATGAAGCGAAAAGACGAATTGCACAGACCGCACTACTCCAGACTACTTTCTTCTACTTAGCCCAGCTTTACACTCAGCATTCTCATATTTATACTGGCGCCTCAACTACTCAGGAGATTTCGTCATATGGCCATGTTCCCTTTACAGGACAAAGTCTATCTTATCGGCTACAACGCAGGACATCATCAACGGAAGCAGAACTTCATGGAATTGAAAAAGCAGTCCTCTACATCCTGCGTCAAACCCCGGACTTGTGGGTGATCTTCACTGACTCCAAGGAAGCACTACAAATACTATTCAGCCTCTTAAAGAAAACAAATTATCACCCAATTTCATTTGATATAGCATACTTAAACCACTTGGCTAATATCGCGGGTCACGCTATCACATTTCAATGGATACCGGCTCATTGCGGTATAACTGGACAATGAAAAAGCCGATGAAGCGGCCCGCAAAGGACTTCAAAAGCAAAATTACAGGCGAACCTATTTCACTAAATCAGATGCTTCCCAGCTGGCTAAAAGGTTTGCTTTTGAAGAAAAGAAAAGGCTATGGAACCTCCCGACACATCATTATGCTTACCTCCACTCTATCGACCCACATTAAAGGACTAGACTCCCATCCGGAATCCCTCGACACGTGGAAACTCTCTACCACCGTCTCCGGCTAAACAGTGCTTATGTAAACAATTTACGGTATCGCTTTGGCCAAGCAGACAGTTCATACTGCAATAGCTGTGGCTCCATAGAAACTGTAAAACGTATCTTGTTTGAGTGCCGAGCATATGTCGAGGAGCGCGCTCTATGAACACTGCATGCATCTGTTAACGCAAAATAACTTTATCAGTTGATTGTGTCCTGGGCCCTTTCCCCAGCTTCACGCAACGGAGGCAAGCGATGAAACTTTTATTCACGTATTTAGGCAATATCGGTCAGCTAGACAAACTGTAGGAGGTCCCTTGAAAACTGAAGTCATGCTGCCAACACACGTCCGCACCCAAGCGTCTGAAAAATGTCTGTATAATTACTTTTCTTCTTTCCATTTTAATTCTTATTATTTTTTCTCTCTCTCTTCTTGCCTTTCATTCCCCAATCCCCTTCCCCACACAAAGTAGCAAGTAGGCGATACACACACGCTGGCTAAATTCTCTGCAGAGCTCTTTCTCTCTCTCTGAATACGTTGCAGACACGCAATAAACAACGTGAGCAGGCATGGTACATTTTCCTAGAAAGTTCAAACTACTAAAACCCATGCGATGAGAAAAAAAGGAGCACTAGCAAGCTATTCTGGCGGTTTCCGATTCCTGGACATGTCCAATTCAGCCTCCTCTGATTGGCTGGAGCGCACCCCCTGTTTCCGGTCTTTCTTTCGAAACGTCATTTTGATCCCACGTAGCTCTCATAGCTCTTGAGACAAATTATCACACACATAATCACACACTCCAAGAATACTCGTGAGATAACAATAGATTCTATTGTTATTTTTTTTCCGAGATGCATTCGAGAATGAAATGCTCTTGACCGACTTGTAGCCGAACAGCGTACAGTTCATGACTTCATAGAAATGCTGCACAATAAACACCGCATTTAATAATAAGCCTCGTAACATAGTATACACTGTCATTTCGTTCTATAATTTGTCCCTTGTATTAGAAAACCTTTGCTAATATTTGTATTTTCATTAACTGTCACGATTGTGTTAACCTTTTCTCTACCCTTTTTTACGACTGTGTAAAATAATAATGCGTTCACTAAAACTCTATTGATGCATGAGTTTCCGTCTTTTTAATGTGTACTTGTTCAGCAATGATGCTCCGACCAAACTTTATTGTTACTTCTGATTTGGCTGTTTCTTGTGCTTTTATTTTTGACACCACTCCTGTAAAAACCCTGCTTGTTGAAAATAAAAAATAATAATAATAAATTAAAAAAAAAACGGAATGCGTTTTGCCACGAAGAATGCCGCCTCAAAGACTTGCTTTTCGATGCACATCTCGGAGGCCGTGCATAGACTCTTATCGCATTTGCCCTTGAATTAGGTTTAACGCGGACACCCGCCTGACGCCTGTGAAAGGTCTGTATACGCATTCCCTGCATCACTCGCGAAACATCTCAACACAATCATATGTACGATCAGACTTGTCAAATTTGTTTAACTCGGCAACGCCCACTGTATCACAGTTGATATACGGACTATATTAACTCAATAGAGAGAAAGAGAAATGGTATGAAGAAAAGCAGGGAGGTTCAACAGGAAGCAATTGTCTGGTTTGCTACCCTGCACTGAGAAAGGGGAAATGGGAGACAGAAAAATAAAGAAAAGGGAATGTGAGAAACAGAGTGGGACGGAAGCGAAAACACACAAACACACTAAACTGTCACAAACGTTCGACAAAGCGGGTCGATCGCAGAAACTTCAGGAGGGCCTTCGTCACTTTTTGGCATGAATCTCGATCTCTCCGGTATTCCAAAATTATTTTTCGGAAAGCGGTTGGTCGTCGAGGCGTGCAAACTCTGCTGACAGGGACTGTCTCTGAGAGTTGTACTGAGGGCACTGACACAAAATATGTTCGATGGTTTTGTCAGTGCCACAATGATCACACCCAGCACTGTCTGCCCATCCGGTGCGGCAAGCAAAGCCGTTCGTAAAAGATACCCCAAGACACATGCGACAGAGAACGGTTGTCTCAAATCTGGATAGCCCAGATGGCTTGTTTCCTGCACCAATTGGCCTTAAGGTCCACGACGTTGTGCAGTTTGAATACAATACAGAGCTGGTTTGGATTCGGTGAAAATGCACCATTTAAGAGGTGCTTCTTGATCAATCCTGCGGAGTGCACAGTTGAGTGTTTCGAGCTCTGCGGCTGTCGATGTTGTTTAGTGATAAGTTCGAAATTGGGTGATTTGGGCTTTTGCAGGAAAGAACATAGCTCCTGCAGATCCCCTGACATTTGTTGAACCATTCGTATAAATTTCAACGTGGTGTTTGTATCCTTCGTTCAGCATATGTAGAGTAAGCTGCTTCAAAGCTGCTGTCGAGAGATCCGCCTTTTTGCGAATTTCTGGCACTGTCAAGCGTAGGTTTGTACGGTCTAAACACCAAGGGGGTGTCAGGATACGTTCCGGAGGTGTGCGGCCTGCTGTAAGACGCTCACGGTAGCTCAATGCTCTGTTACAGAAGTAGGCACTTGGTCGGTCTTGGAAGCGAAGTGAGGGGAGGCCAGGGGGGCGTGCAAGGTACCTAATATGCGCTTGAAGCTCCTCTAGAGTAATGTGAACTGAGGCCGGATGATCTTTGACGATTGCGATGGTCTCGGCTGTAGATGTGCAGCGTAGTAATCCAAAACAGACTCTGAAAGCCTGAACCTGAGCGTTTTCGATTGTACGTATGCTAATTTTGCAGGTGTTCGTCAAAACACGCAAACTGTACCGCAGGTACCCCAGGAACAAAGTCCTGTATAGCTGCAACATTGCCGATACTGACGTGCCCCACTTCTTTCCACCGAGGAAGTTGAAAAGTTCGGAGATGGCTGTTAGGCGCTTTTTCAGAGTGGCCGCATCGGGATTCAAGCAGTGATTTCGATCAATGGTGACTACCAAGATCCTGTGTGTGCGGGTGTAGCACAAAATTTGTTCAATGATGGTGATGGGATATGACGTCATTGCCTTCCACGTGACCGCAACCAGTGCCGATTTGTCTGGAGAACTCTGGAGGCTTTGCTCTATAAGGTACTCCGAAATAGAGTTCGCAGCTTTTTGAAGTTTGGCACGTATCTGTGGACGTGTTACACCAATGTCCAAACACCAACATCGTCTGCATAGATACATATAAATCAACTCAATCAATCAATCAGTCAATCAAACAAATAAACTAAAAGCTACTATAGGTGTCACGATAAGCAGGTATTGAAGATTTTACATGTTATGAAGAAGGTAAGCTGACTTACATGTTTTACGATAGTAACTAATTATTTTCGATCAATACTACTTAGGCTTTGCCTCAAACAAACTTTTATTTATATTTAATTAACTGAATTTTACAAGAAGAGTAAAAATAGTCAGCGATCTCTCACAATTTTCTGGAGGTATAACTGTTCGTGGGCATAACAGGGTTTTGCCCCGCCGCGGTGGTCTAGTGGCTAAGGTACTCGGCTGCTGACCCGCAGGTCGCGGGTTTGAATTCCGGCTGCGGCGGCCGCAATTCCGATGCAGGCGGAAATGTTGTAGGCCCGTGTGCTCAGATTTGGGTAAACGTTAAAGAACCCCAGGTGGTCAAATTTCCGGAGCCCTCCACTACGGCGTCTCTCATAATAATATGGTGGTTTTGGGACGTTAAACCCCACATATCAATCAATCATAACAGGGTTAAGAACCGTGTTGCTCTATTTTTCATCGACTTAGTTTCCTTTTACACCGGAAATGCGCTGGCAGATTTGGTGCGCCGACGGGGTCAGGTGCGCCATGACATCACAAATTACCATTTTTTGCGTAACTGAAAACGCTCCGGCGAATCAGGCATGTCCAAGGATCGGTCACCGCGCGAATAGGTCCCCTGGAAACCCACCGACCTAATGATCTCTGAAGGCTGCGGCGTAAAAAATCTTGTGGTCATCAACCGAAAATTCAGGGGCTGGATTCACAAAACTCACTTACGAAAATATTTTTGCGCAAGAGAAATTTTGCTGCGTAAGTCGATTCACGAAACGAAAAAAACGTTGTAAGAGGCCATCGTTGTCACATCGGCCGCTGCAAATAAAGCGCGCTGTGACTGCCCGGGAACATGTCAGCGATGGTGCTGCAGTTGCTATATTTGCTTACGTCCCCGAAAAGTGCTCGTAAGTGGATTCACGAAGCGAAATTGTGCGTAAAAACTGCATGGCTGAGAGAAAATCCTAAGAGTGGTCCGGACCACTCTCAGGAACAATGTGGCTACTTAGAACTTGCTGCCGCGGCGGTATACTTTGGTGCCCTGGCTGGTTTTGAATTGATTCACGCCCATGAAGGGCTGCCTGATGACTGCTGGTGCGTTTTTATTTCTTTCGGCGCTTTGAGCTTCGCGTGTTGTTTCCCTTTTACGCAGTGGATGGTGTTGACAACCACCATCGTCCAATAAGTTCGAAGTCGCAGTAATTGAAGAATTGTATTGGGCGTCATTGGCATAAAACTACGCATGTAAAGATTTGTGGTTGGATGAAAACCAATGTGATACGTGAATGGCCGGTGCATTCGAACGTGGCATGTCATAGGATCAACCTTATTTGTTATGTTGTTGTGTTGCGCCCCATCTCACCCAATTAAAAGTGCGACTCGAGATCCTTGCCTCATTGGTGGAAATTACCACCAAAGAGGTTAATGGGAGCACAATTTTTGCACGCTATGGGAAATAAAAATGAGAGGAAGTTTTCAGTGAGTGGTTCATAAAATTTGCGCTCTAGTGTACTTTCATTGGCTCTAACTGTCCAATGGTTGCGACCCCTGAAATACAGCTGTCGATACACTTTGGGACGATCTGGAACAAGGCGTATTTTGTAAACCAAAGCGTATTAGGGGTGCACGTGATTACGCATGGAACTACAAACAAATCATGCATCTTCACCTTCACTGTTCAGACACCGATATGGACCGTGATAATACGGCAAGCAATTGGAATGAAATGACCCTAGTAACTTTGTATGACACCGAAAATCTGCAAACCATCACGATTCTGGAGCAAACCTTGGCTGAATTCATCCCTGCGTCAATTACCAGCCATATAACTTGGCGCACGAACATCATTCAAAGGTAGAGCGAGCCACTGACATGTATTTTGTGCGACGCAGCGACCACTTGACCTGAGAATAATAGCGTTGTGAAGGCGAATCCCCTGTCGCATGCTCTGATCGAAGCAGGCGACAAACGCGAGCAGACGACGGCTTGGCCGACAGGCACAGCTTGTGATTCGTTGTGAAGCAATACCCTCTACATCAGCTCACTCCGTGACGTTGCCAAAACACTTCTTTCATCTGGCACGCCTGTCCTGTTCGTCATAACACCCCCCTCGCACATAAGCGAAAATTTTTCCACGCTATGAAAATAGTGCAAGTACTTTCTAAGAGCTCTCTTATGTGCTGCGCAGTTGTCGAAAACAACATGGCGTCGTAAACAGCATATCGGTCGGTGCGACTTTCAGCAAACGCTTCTCGCACGAGTTACTTCAGCGTTTGACCAGTTGTGTTGTGATTACAGCAGCTCTTTCGGTGCGTGTAAGCAGTGCGGAAAGCAGTGCAATGGTGTAAGGTGAAGCGCAGCGAAGCCTGTGCGTTGGTGTGGTTGTCAAGCGGGAATCGGCGTAGATGTATCGACGGCAACTAGCACTCGAAAAGCCTGCAATGTGTGTTTGTTTGCCGGTAACAGTTCATTCGCTTGACTTTACAGTCTCTCAGTTGGGTGCTGTGCGACATTTCGGATTGACAGCGTTTTGACACGTTACTTGAGTGACCTCAAGTACGTACGGAAACGTATGAACTGCGCGCTCGGTTCTTGCTTCGCCACTAGTTAGCCCGTACGCTTCCATTTACTTGAGAGCAATGTACTGTTCGGGAGTGAAACGATGTTCGTTGTAAACAGTGGTGCTGTGTTGACGTTCCAAGACTTGTGAACAAGCTGTGCTCGTGTGACCGAAAATTGAAAGACAGCGTTGATAACTGTTTTGCCCTGCGAAGTTGTGGTGGGGCAGCTTGGCGCTTTTGTTTGTTAAGTCGTCACTTCTCCTTTTTGTGATAACCATAGTCCTAGCGCTGTGATGTGGTCAATCAAACCTGCGAGATGCTACATTCTGTTGTGGATCGTGTTACTTCGGAAGCGCGCCTAGACTGTTCTTCGGTAACAACTTGAGAGTTCTATGTGGCAGCGAGCGCCCGTGAACGTCAAGCTTCCCTCCGGCCCCCAGAAAAAGCAAAGATTTCACCGGTGCCTTGCTTTGGATGAAGTTGTAGGCCAATATCGCCTAACTACAGGTTTCCGAGTTCGTCTGGCCATCGTTTTGCACGGCACTAGAGCCTTGACAACAGCCGGTCATGGCCAGTTCTTACACTTTATCAATGGACGTGCACGCCTGGCCAGCCCTTCATTGCTGTCATCGGCAGCTTCCGGTCTGCAGATGCCCTTTGCCTGTTGGTCTTACTTGGTTCCTCATGACACCGACGGCTACTAAATGCTGTCATCGGTGAGTTAACCTTGCCGAACTAAATTTCACCGGTACTATAACTCACGCAGTTCTATAACGTGTGCAAGTTTTTAAGTTTTTAATCTCGTCAGATGTAATGTTTCTCTATGGTAAGTTGAAGCATGAAAAATTTACTACTACTGTTATATACATACATATATTATGAAGCAAATACATAAAAAGTTTTTTGTGAGTTGATACAAGTGAGCTCTTGTTTGATTATGAGGTTGTGCCTGTCGATTGACCACGTTTGATAGTTGGAAAGTTAATGTGAAGTTATTTTTCAGGAGCCAGGTTGCACTTAAAAACTTTATGTTATTTTGGAAAATTAGTTTTATAGACGATTACCACTGTGGTAGTACTATACTTCAGTAGGACATATATATTGCGGTACGTAAATTTTACATGAGGCTTCAGTTTATTTCAAAGTGATTATAGCAGATTTTGGTCACTTAAACGAAGTGATAGCTTTATCAAATGAGTAATAAAAGTTAGTGCTTTTAATGATTGTTTTTAAATATCTCGTTTTTGGCTCTTCACAGGTCGCTGAGATTGGTTTGTTAAGGTCCTGTGATGCATCGGTTGCACATTCTGGCACATCAATCCTCATCATTACTTGGAGCACCTGTACAAAAATAGGAAGGACACGTTCTCCCTAACTGTGCAAGCCTATGTCACTGCTGAGACTGTTATCATTCAGCGGATGTGGCGTGGAAGCATGCATGGCAGCCTCATCTGGAAGGACTGCAATCTGCTTGGGATCTTCGAGGGCACAAAACTGCCTAACGGCTTGCTGCAAGGTTAGTTTTTCTTTAATACATACGATTACGTGAACACCACCACTTACTGTGCACAAATTGAAAACCCAAGCATGATTGCTTTCTGTGGATACCTGTAATATTCTTACACATAATACTTATTCAACATTTATAGAACTAAATTGCAAGATAATTCAGAATGTTGAAAGCTGAAAGCCTGCCGCTTATGAATGAAACTCCAATAATCTGAGACTCAAAAGCTTGTGCTTTGAAACGAGCACAAATACTTTGATTCCTTATTGAGCTCTCGAGCTTGTGACTCCCTCTGTGGATCAAGTGCTCTGGAAGGAAATAGCAAGTGGGTGAAAATTGCCTGGCTGTCCACAACTTGCAAGGAGAAAGACCTATTGAAGAAGCCTCAGATGACATAGGGCCAGTAACTGCATCTTTTACCTAATGTAGCTTTTTCTCTCAGTGCTGTTGCTTGTGTTTTAGCCGAACATGTTCACCACGATTGCATAGTGATATATATTTTTCTACAAATTGTACCTGACCTAAGTATGCATTGTTGATCTCTAAAGGTGACGTTCAGTGTGTTTCAAAGTCATGGCTTCTCATTTCTCTGTCTGTGGCTAGCCTATTTCAGCAGCAGAGCGATGCAGCTAGCTCACCTGCAATCCAAGTCATGGAGCGCTCCTTTGGTGTTCTGTGCAGGACGCAGCATATCCATCCGGCAAGACACTGGTATCAACAATAATGGTGAGTGTTGGTGGCACCTGTAGGAGCCAGTTGTGTTTGTTGCGTATGATTATTTCCCCTGATGAAGTGTATTTTTGAAAGGTTTTCTTCATTTAGAATAATAGATTCAGCATCAAGCACACTCATAATTCACAAGTTTTTTGTGTCTTCTAGACTGCCCATTTGCTCCTATATGCGGTATGGTGAGCTGGCTATGTTAGACAGCCTTAAAGTTATGAACATTGGCTGTTCTGTTGTAATGCAGTCTAACTTGTGTTTCTTAGTGAACTTATTTGTGGTCTACTTCTCGCACCTAGTGTAAAGTCGAAATAGAAGAAACACTATTGGCTTTTTATGCCTGTCAGAAGTTTCATGCCTTCATCTATAACATTGTAGTTTTGCTCTTGTATCATATTAAATATATTTTCAGTCTTCACTGTTTGTGTGTGTGTGTGTTGAGGCTTGTTATTGGCTTCTGAAAATACAATATCTGTAAATATGAGCACATAATTGACAATATACACTCTTGCATGTAGCATGGTTGTAAATGTGATCTGTATTTTTCTAAGTTCCAGCAGTAACAAGGGGTTTGGTGCTCCACGGTCATGTACAGTGTATCAAGAACAAAGCACAGAAGACCAACAAGTATAAAGGGACTGCCAGTGACTGTCCTCCTGCTCAAAGTTTACAACAGCAGAAAGAGCACATTGTGATGTCAGGAGCAGCTGCTGCTTAACTTCTTAGCAGTGCATTATTCAGCAGTTCATTTGCTTGAATTCAAAATTATTTAAATTTTGCATGGAAGATACCAAACTATGACACTAATTTAAAGGCTGCTGTAGTGTCAGTGGGCAGATATTTGTGAGCTGAAGTTTTTAACATGTGTGTTAAGCGCCTGCGTGCCTCTACATTTACATGCCAGAAATCACAGCATCCATGGTCGCCAATGGTAACTGTGTTTGCATTCTTTGTAGTACAAGAAGTAAAGCCATGGATGCAGTAATCATGTACTTAGTCGATGTAATGCTTCAGTGTACACTCATTTGTATAGCACCAATGATGCCATGAGTGTATAAGCTCTGGGAAGTGAATCTATGTTGATTATTTTATTTGGAAGGAAGAGGATCATCACTACTCCTAGTATATCTTAACAGTAGATTTCAGTGCTTGGGTATTATCCCACTGCCTGTCCGTCCTTTAGCAGTCTACTTATCTACTGTGTAAGTGTAACTTTTTAATGTATACCTTGCTAGAATAGGTTTGTTCATAATGTAATGCAAGTGACTTATCATCTATGCAGCTCTACTCAGACTATAAATAAAAGTATTTATTTTTATATGTAGCTATAGCATGCATTCACTTGTGTTTTTCTAGGTGTCTGTACAATTGTTTAGCCCTACAAAAGTCCTGGTATACTCTAATATTGAATCTGGCATCTTAAGATAGTTGTTAGTGGAAGTAAGAATGTGTTTATAACCAATATTACTATCCTCAGATGAACTGTGAAAACTCTGTGGAAATTTATTTACATTTTTTGAACTTTGTGAAGGCAAATGGTGTTATGTTCTTTTATTGTGGTCCCTGTTTCATGCAAATGACACATATTATACTTTGCAGTGGCATAGTATTAGTTGTTATTTTACACATATGTGCTGAGCAACATCGCAGTTGAGGCCAGAAGCAAGATATACATGCAGTGCACTGGAGCATCACCTCACATAGTGTACAGTCTTTGCCCACCAGTAGACTCAATATTTTTCAAGCAGACTAATAGACAGCTGTATGGGAACTGTGTTGGTGTGCAAACTTGGAAGTCTTCTTGAGGAGTGTGTTTCATCATTTTTGTCTAAGTGAAGTAGCTACCCAAGGCCACAACTGGTGGGAATGTGGTGGTTTCCTCTCTCCAAAAGCACTCCTACCAGCTGCCGCAATGTTAGCATTGGGTGAATTCACGAACTGGAAAAATAATTGGTTTTTGTTTTCTTGGCCGAAAGAGTCACTTCCACCGTTGAGACACCACGACGCGCCTTTGAGCTAAATAAAGTTTATTCTACTTTTGAGAAGTGTTTTGGGGAAACGAAATGGCACTTATAGCTGTCAATATAAACACTGTTTGCACCAAGGGGCTTAGTAGCTTATAATTTTATTATTCATGTATTGTCTAGAATTTACTCGCGCTGTGCCAACTTTCAGCCCGAGCGTCCTAACATGCTTTGTTAGTGAGTTGTGAATGAGCCAAGCTATGTAAATAAACAGAGTGATATTGCAGACATGTACAAAATATTGATGCACAGCCCTTTTCTTTAGCAAGATATTGTCAAGGGCTTTATTCTTGTGTTTTTTTAAGGAAACTGTTTGTCACTGGGCAGCAGCGGAAAACTATGCATCAAGCTTTTGCGAGCTGGTTCGAGAAACACCGTGTTCAAACATAACAGTGCCGGTGGATTTCTCTCGTAAGTCACTTTCTGTAGTATATTCAAAATAAGTGTATTAGAATTGTTGCTTTATAGCCATTCATTTTAATATTTACACCTGAGTGTATGTATGTATGTATGGCTGTACATATGTATATGTGTGTGCGTATATGTATGTATGTATGTATGTATGTATGTATGTATGTATGTATGTATGTATGTATGTATGTATGTATGTATGTATGTATGTATGTATGTATGTATGTATGCATGCATGCATGCATGCATGCATGCATGTATGTATGTATGTATGTTTGTATGTATGTACGTATGTATGTATGTATGTATGTATGTATGTATGTATGTATGTATGTATGTATGTATGTATGTATGTATGTATCTTTTAAATGAGAATCCGTTTATCATTGGTGAGTAAGTTTGGTAATGATTTGGCTGAATTTGTTTCTAGTTATTTCTCTTTTGAGCCATTATACATTTCAATTTGTTTTGTACTGCATAAAAATAAATGTAACCTTACACAGAATATGTGTGTTCAAAGAAGTTGTTTCAATTACCAACCTACAGTCATGGTCGAGGAATTGGGTAAAATGGAACGAACCTGCGAAGATTAGTTTAGAGCATAGCTACTCTACATGGCATATCTCGTACACATTGCGTTGGTTGAATATGTCGATTTCAACCTTTCAATTTTAATCAGAATAAGCAAGCTATCATCTGTGGTTGTATATGTGTGTGATATTTATGCATACTGTGATACCGGTTCGCAATTACAATTAAGGTCACAAACCTTGTCAAGCTGAATACACGAATTTTGTCCATGCACCTTTCATCTGCACTGGAACTGTTGTAAATAAAAAATAAACTTGAGTTTAGGAATTTGTTCTAGTAACCAAAAGCAGGGTATCTCTTTATCACACAAATCAAATTGCCATTGTTCTGTTTCATTCTGGACAATAGGGGACCCTCTCAGCAGAACTCGATTAACTGATTTAGTTCAATTTAACCATTGACAACGACATTACACTGAAGCGTGCAGCATGACAAACAGCGGGAGAGAAGACACAAACTAATCACTCTGTTTGCGTCAGCTCTAACTGTCCGTGCTCTTTGGTCTTGCTGCATGTGATGATGCCCACCAAATTAACACGAAAGCGTGTCCCTACAAAGGCTGATTGCTGGTCGAATATCCAAACACGTGTAAAGTAATATACCAGGTATGATATTGGTATTTCAGCACTGGACACTTTTGCGATAAGAGAGGATGGAGGAGAAAATTATGAACCCTGAATTGTTTAATTTTTGAAGGAGCACAGTACAGCGCTTTTGGGTCAAAAGGGGAGTGAAAGAAGCAAGTGCGAAAGCCTACTTCTAAAAAAATTGGTACCCGCCCCCACGCATAATGTCAGGCCGGGCAACCTCTTGAAAAAAAAAAGCGCTTAGTGATTCTGCGAATTGAACCAAGTACCTCCTAGATTGTAGTTGAGCGTTTTAACCGCTCGTCCACTGCAGCAGTGCTTGCATTCGCCCTATTGCTGATATATCGTCATTCCTTCGAATGAAGCCAAATGCAAAAACGTCCAGTGAAACTTTGTCAAAAATAGAAAAAATAGTTACAATGCGTATGCCCAAGGTTACTAGAAAATAGAAACCGCCACGTGTGACTGTATAACCGTGCGCTATTTATTCTTGTACATTACTGTCATGACCGTTGGGATAGCCGGCTCTAACGTATAGGCTACCTTCTCATAGTTTGCCAAATATAAATAAGAAAATAAAAATATATATCGGCCTGTGACAACACTAATCAACTATTATGAGTTCACTGTCACTAGTGTCACTTTCACTAGATGAATGCTCAGTTTGCTTCAATTATCGTTATTTAGGAAAGTTTTGGCTCATTAACTCAACTCTCCTAATGTCACACAGGTCCCGTTAATTAGGGAGGCGATCGCCGGGCTAATTCCAAGGGTCGAAGTATCGGCCCCCCGAACCGCACCACGAAAGCGTGGACAATTGTGAAGTGGTCTTTTTTGGCGCGCCAGCGGACGCAGGCTGTGGTTCAAAGAACAAGTCAGAGCCGAGAGTTGATAAACAAAACAAATATTATATTCTCAGTAATGGCAGATCGAAACAATACACAAAAATGCACACTCCACAATAGTTGCATACAATATGTCACCAATCAAACCAATCAAACAACGTACTACACAGTACAATCAGCCACTCTGGAAACAACGGACACAGACAACGATACGCACTACAAAGCAGTCGCATGCATTGAACAACCAAGACCCTTAAAGACTAAAGAGATGGAAAACCTATCCAGTCCAAAGTTCTTGGAACAAAAGTCTGGATGATACTCTTCCGAGAATCACTCACTCAAAGTCCAGCGTTGTTGTCGTTCCGCACCCTCGAAGTTTCTCTTCCAGGAAACCTCGCGTCTTCAATTGGCCACTCTCCAAGCTTCAAACTTCTTCGCCGGAAGCACGTCGGCTTCACACACGCAGCTGTTGCCACGCGTCTTCGCTCGATAGCGGTAAACTCACGCTCTTGCCTGTAGCTCGAGCCTTCACCCCTCAGGTGGAAATCCTCTTCTTCTCTTGCTTTGTCGCTACGGACAAAACCTTCACCGACTACACGGCGGAATCCCTACGCGCCCTGGCGCTAACTTCCGTCTTCTCCTCATCTCTCATCTCCGCTGCTCGGTTAAATACCTTCCGCGCGACATTCCAGAAGGTTCTCGTCATTTCGTCGGCGCGATACGCAGCGAAGGCGGGGGAGAGACGCGAGACTGTACGAGGGCCGTCCCCGACCGATGACTCAACCCGGCGGAACACGCCCCTTTCTTTCTAGAACGTTCCAGTGTTTGCCCGGCCGCCGCTGTGGGGTGAGGAGGTTCATCGGCGAAGCCACGCTTCCGAGAAGAGAGCGTCGCGCGCCCGGAGAGCCTTTAGATGTTTGTTTTCTTTTTTTTTCCATTGACCTCGTGGCGTCAATCCGGCGCGTTATCGCAAGAATTTGGTGGCGCGCTCATTTTGAGCACTCGTTCTGTGACACCTAATTAGCATTGATTCTCACATCTAAGGACAGTCACACTTCATCTCGCTTTCTGAGTGGCTGTCACTCCCATATAACGCGTACTCCACTTTTTTATGCTCTCCGAGCATCTGACGCTGCTTTGCGAAGACTTTCCCTGACGTCTGCTGGGCCAGAAAATTGTCGTTATTATCTATCAATTTCAAGCTTTCGCGAAGCCGAAACGAGAGTTTCTCTCTCTCTCTCTTTTCATTCTTTTCGCACGTGTGATAACGTCTCTCGACCTCAAGACTCGTATACACGTCCCTTGCTTTGTTTGCGCACTCAAAGAACGCTGGACGAAATATTTGCACCGTGTTTTGTGAAAAGCATTAGCACTGAGACACCTCCCGACGAGTCTCCCTGATTTTACGTAGACATATACCTAAGCGTAAGCGTATGCACGTTCTCGCATTGCGGCTTTATAAAAATGCTGCGGTGCATGGAACCAGCGAAATTGCGCTTACAATTTCATTTGATTACTGCTGTTATCCAATTCCGCACAATTCGTCTGCAGGCACCAAAGTCGCTCATGTGTCTTGTAATAAGAATATTGTAACAAAGGCTACCTTTGACTATAGGTACAAAACACCCTTATGTTCACCACTATACCATGCTAGATTGCACCGAATTAGTCAAGTAGCAGCGCAGCTTCAATGAAATGTAAGGTAACTGGTCGCGTTAAATAGGGGAAGGCATTCGAGGCACATTTTCAAACATTGCATGCATCAATTTATGTGTGGTTTCTTTTATGTGGTGCACCTGGAGTGTTGTTTACTTGTACTTGGCGAGATAGTGCATGGATTGCTCGGTGGCTTAAGGCCATCGAGCAATTATTTTTTTAGCTACAGTCGATGATGAAAGGCGAGAACTTGGCTTTGTACAGCCCGCCAAAACGCCTATTACAACGTACGCGGCATCCCGTAAGCGCTGTAGCAGACGCTCGCGGAACTGAAACTTAGATGCAGCACACATTGGCTATCATCGTATACTCTCGATGCTAGACGCTTTGCGTGCTACCTTGATATTATCGGCACACACTTCTTTCTTTCCTTGTCGTTTCATCGGCTATCGTGTGTCCTCCTTGCCCTCTTAAGTGCCAAATAAATTAAATTCATACCCGCGGTTTAGTAATCCCTCCAGATAAGAGAATTTTTGGCTAAGAAAATGCGTAGCCAAAGAGAAAGCATTGTGAATTCGGCCCCAGAACTGCCGAAGGACACCGCTACAGCGTCTCTGGTATACGTACAATTGGTCGCCAGCGAAAGCTTTGCTAAAACTGCTGGTTCGATCAGTTGGTTCATGATTAGTATATCAGCTCAAAAAGACGAAACAATTAAGAAAGAAAACACAGACATACACAGTGCTCAACTCATAACTGACTTATTACTTCGAATGCAAGGCTGGGTGGAGGCCGGAGTTGTAGTGAAGGGTCAAATCCATGCAGTTTTGTACGTCGTATGCTTGGTGTGTTCGACTCAGTCCGTGTGAGACTGTGGGCCAGTTGACGAATATGCCTCGCCACGTCCGCTCTTGAAAGCGGAATTGGAACGCTGTTTGCTTCTTCATGTGTCGTGCGAGCAGCATGATCTGCAGAATCATTTTTGCTTATACCACAATGTCCAGGTAACCATTGAAAGACGATGTCGTGGCCTTTATGTAAATAGAAGGGGTGAAGTTTCACGGTTTGGTAGGTCAACTGGTCGTGGCGTCCGCGTCGGAGAACTGACAGCAGGCACTGTAACGCTGGCTTTGAATCAGAAAACACGGCCCATTCACTTAAGAGAGAGAGAAAGAGCTCTTTATTGAAATGCAGAGAATTTAGCCGGCATGTAAAATTCGCTGACACACTACTTGCGTGAGGAAGGGGATTGAGGACTGAAAGTACAAATAAAAAGAAAGAGAGAAAAAAAGACAAATTGTGAATATAGATGATAGAATAAATAGAAATAAAGGAAAATGCCACCTCTTTGACTATTGAATGAGGACGTGCGTTACTAGTTTTTTCGTGATGTCAAGCTACAGCTACAGCTTGTCTAGCTGACTGATGCTGTCCAAGTACGCAAACAAAAGTTTCATAGCACGCCTCTGTAAAGCGGGGCAGGCTAAAGGTCCCACTACACAGCCAAGGGAGAAAGTTCTCTCGGTTATAGAATGCATGCAATGTTCATAAAGCGCACGCTCCTCAGCATACGCTCTACACTCAAACAATATATGTTCCACAGATTCGATGGAGCCACAGTTGTTGCAATACGGACTCGCTGACTGACCGAAGTTGTATCGTAGGCTGTTAACATAGCCACTGTTTAGACGTAGACGATGGTATAGCGTTTCCAGATGGCGAGGAATGTTGAATGAGAGTCTTGTTCTCCGATAGGGGTCGATTGAGTGAAGGAAAGCATAATGATGTGTCGGAAGGTTCCAGCGTCTCTTATTTTCTTCAATTGCAAGAGTTTTGGCCATCTGGGTTGCGTTTAATTTAGTGAAATAGGTTCATCTGTAATAGTGATGTCGAAGACCCTTGCGTGCTGCTTCATCTGCTTTTTCGTTGGCGGAAATTCCACAGTGAGCTGGTATCCACTGAAATGTGATGGAGTTTTTCCGGTCACAGCCAGGTGACGTAGATATGCTATGTCGAACGAAATGAGGTGACATTTCGTTTTCTTTAGGGGGTTGAACAATATCTGTAGTGCTCCTTTGGAGTCGGTGAAAATTACCCATCGGTCCGGCGTTTGGCGCAAAATGTAGAGGACAGCTTCTTTGATGCTATGTAGTTCTGCTGCTGTCGAGGATGTCTTCATTGCAGTCGACAGGATAGCATTCGTCTTGTAGAAGGGGTATAAAGTCCATAGGCGGATGTCTTCTGAGTGGTTGAGGCGTCGGTGTAAACGTGCGAATGCGGAGCATAGTTCTCGGCTAAGACGAGGAGAATAGTCTGCATCAGCGCAGCCTCTGACATTCGTCTCTTAGCCCAACTGATGCCAGCTATAGCTTTTTTATAGTTAGAGGCGAAAGTGTCCAGGGAGGAAACGTTGCAGACATTAATTTTTGTGGCTCATTAACAGGAGAGAGTTGAAGCATTCGCACAGCTTGGACGAACGAAGAATTGCTGTGCGTTAGGTGAACTCGGTACAGGAAATGCTTTTTACCTTGTAATACATGCCGAAGATGTGTACGCATGGTTTCTTGGATAGAGATGACATCCAGTTGGAGTCATCCTGCTTCCGCTACAGTTCCCAATGCTAATGAGCTCTTCAGGGGCCCTAGACATATTCGTAAGCAGCTGTTGCGTGCGGCTTCTAAAATTTTTCTTATTTGCTGGGAATAATCGGTGAAGCACCGGTAGACAATAGCGTAATGTTCCTTCAATACATGCGTTCTGAAGCAGTACAATTGGGCGGCAGCAAGATCCCCATCGTGTTACAGCCATCACTTTGAAGAGATGAGCCACTGCTACTATTCTAGTTCGAAGTTTCTTCACCCGAGGAGACCAGGAAAGATTTCTGTCGATGATGATTCCCAGGCATCTTTGAGACCGTACATAGGTCAGCGGCCGTCCCCTGAGGAGTAGCGCATACTTGCTCATTTTCTTTTTCGTGAAAGCAATGACTGCTTTTTTCTGGTGAAAGGTGCATACCTCGGGGCGCTAAATATGTGGAGATGTTATGTAAAGCTTTTTGAAGTCGCTGTTTGGTTATGTAACATGACCTCGAAGCGCTCCAGATGCAGATGTCATCAGCGTAAATTGTGATGTGTACTCCTCGAGGGGGTGATTTTGTTATGTGTATGAGGGTAAGGTTGAAAAAGAGCGGGCTGAACACTGCAGCCTGGGGTACAACCTTTTCTACTGTATAAATCTGTGTGGGACCATTTGGAGTGCTCATGTATATTTTCCAATCTTCTAGATAGTTCTCAATCCATTTGTATAGATTCCCTCCTAGGCCAAGATCTTTTATGGTTGCGAGAATGGCATGGTAAAAGACTGAGTCGAAAGCTGCCTTGATGTCAAGGAATACGGCTGTCGGGATTCATCCGGCCGAGAGGTCCTTTTCAAGGGAAGAGACAAGTGCAATGACATTGTTGTTAGCCGACCTGTCTTGGTGGAACCCATTCATTTCTTGCGGGAACTCGTTGCGGCTTTCTAGGAACCAGATAAATCGTTTGTGAATCATTCGCTCCATGAGTTTGCCAAGGCAACTCAGTAGGGCGACAGGTCGGAAAGAGATGTAGCTTGTTGGCTGCTTGCCAGGTTTCAAAATGGGCACTATTTTCGCCAGCTTCCACTCAGAGGGGAGCACTCCAGACATCCACGAGGAATTATAATATTCTAGGAGTCGTAGGCGGGACGCATGGGGTAGCTTTGCATTGGCTTCGTAGGTTACTTCTTCATGGCCAGGTGATGTGCGCCTGCTTGACTCATCAATAGCAGTGTTCAGTTCCTCAATTGTAAAAGGTATGTCTAGCGCTGGAACGGCCACCCGTTAGTTGCCAGGCTGGTTACCTGCAAATGCGGTCCAAATCGTTGAATTCGTTGATAGTAGTGCGCAATATCCTTCAGAGAGATCTTTGAGGGATTTTTGTTTGTGCAGGGAGAGCGCGGCGAAAAGGTGAAGCTGCTGGAGTGGCATGCGCATGCCTCTAAAAACCCGCCAAATTTCGGACAATGGTTGGCGAACATCTAGTGTTGAGCAGAAGTCACGCCATCTTTGCCAGCTACGTTTATCCAGGTAGCACCGAATATGACGCTTTGTCCGTCGACAGGCTTGGAGGACTTCTAAACTCTTTGTGCGCAGAACTTTCCGTTCAGCTCGCTTGTGAATAGCACACAGTCTTTCAAGCTCCTCACCATTTGACGGAAATCTGTCGTTTTTAGCTGAAACGTGTATGCATTCTTTTAGGCAGTGAGCCATCGTAGCGAGTAATTCATCATTCTTTGTAGTGGCAGTGATTCCCTTTCCTGCTGTGTCTTTGTACGCCTTCCAATTTGTGGATCTTATGATGGTTCTCTTTGATGTCATATTTACGCCAGCAGGTGATACCATGATGCCCATTTACTTGGTCTTTCTTCAGAATTGATGAGTTCCAGTGCACTGCGCAGAGCCTCGAGTTCTGCCGTCGTGGACGTTGTCGCATGTGAAGTCCTAACACACCGAGTTACCGACGTGAAGCTTTGCTTCTCTGTCACCTTTGACTGGGAGTTGCTTTCACGAAAGCCTACACCACGTTAATCGCAATTACTGACAGTTCGGTGTGCGATGTTTTCGGCACCGATGGAAATATCGAACACCTGCAGTGCCGCTGTCCTCGATTTGCCTCAGACAGAAAAGTACTGCCAGTGCACTGCGGCGACTGGATGATCGGCCTCTTTTTGTGCAAATGCTACTACAGCAACGTCCACATCGCTCGACAGCCGACAAGGCAGTGAAAGCCCTGCTGTGCTTCCTGAGAAAGACAGGCTTGTGTGAACGCCTCTGACATGTGTTGGAGTGGAGTTCTACACGCTGCAGTGAAGTTACTGTCAGTCTCTCCTTTTTTCCCTCTCATCCCTCTTTGTCATCCCCTTTCCCAATCCCCCAGTGTAGGGTAACCAACCGGATGTCTTTCTGGTTAACCTCCCTCCCTTTTTCCTTTTGTTGCTTCCTCCTCCATGAATGCAAGGCCTGTTTGAAGGCACACATCGAAGCAACAAAAATGCAGCAGTAGGAACAGAACGACGAAAAACCGTGCGACAAATGCTTGTCACTATTTCACTTCTTTCTCGTATCGGTGGTGCACATAGCAATTTAAGATTTTTTAATCTGCGCTGTTACATTTGGTTGATAGTCCTTTACGGTGAACACTTGTCAAGTGGTACTTTATCGTTATTTTCATCGTGACATTTATCTCTTGCTTCGATGCATGCCTCCAAAAAGGCCTTTCGTTGAAAGTAATAAATTTCTTGTAAGTTGAGCTCTGTGCGTGTGTGTTCCTTCCAAAATATGTAGTTTTTTTGCGTTGGTAAATTCATAGTAAGCAAAACTTGGGACAATACTATTCAATCTCAGCAATTTTAGGCTAGGTATATGTTGACTTAGACAAAAGCTAACCACCTCAGTAGCAGTAATGTGGGGATGTAATCAATGCGCTTGCTCAGACGAGACATGACGTTATAGAATCGACAGCAGACATTCAAATATGCACCTTGCATGCAGCGTTCTATATCTAATATAGAGGAGTTTAATCTACTGAGATATTTTGCACAGATTATCCGCAAAACGTCAACGCAATAAAAGAGACACTGTTAGTGATAGCTGCATACGCGCGGCAGGGACAGCGTGATACGGATGGCACAGCGACACAGTTCAGCCGACGCAGTGGTGCAAGTCAGTGGTGGACAGGCATTGCAGAACCTCCTCTTCAAAGGCTAATCCTTTGCTGGAAATAATTCGCACTGTTCAAGATGACATCCGGAGACTCGAACAGGCTGAGCCTCCACCTGTCGCAGATGCATGCCGATCAACTGTATTCCCTGCAGGAGGAAACTTCTCTACCAATTCCGCACATCAGGGGAATGCCTCAGACAGAGGCCATCACCAGTATCGTCAGACATATTGCCGCTATTCCAGTGTTGCAAGTTCGCCTCGAATGCATATGAAGGACATACTTGTGCCTTATGGAGAAAGGCGTCCTTGGTCCCTGGGTTGTATATCAACTCAGGGGGGCTCAAGTTCGAGCTGATGCGAATTTCGTGATCAGCTATTTAGAGAATCGTGATTTGAACCACGGATTTGTTCACTCTATGGCCAGAAGCTCAGGGTGCATTCACATGTGCGCATTGGTGCTGGAAAGTTACACCGCGAGTGCCGGTTTTCATGTCTATTGCTTCTGCTTGAGGCCGTTGTGGGGGTGTGTGGCAGTCTATGGACATCCTAAAGAATATTTCTTCGGATCAAGCCAATTTATCAACAAGATGCTTAGGAATAATCCCCAAGTCACCAGATGTGGCGTTTACGCGGAACTGGAGACGGTGCATCGAGTTGTCACCTGCCTGTATATCCATACCTGAGGTCGCTTCGTTCTGCCAACACAGCCACTTTGGGTACCGGCCGGTGAAGACGTGTTTAATAGTGAGTAAACATCTCGCTTAATATAATGCGAACATTTCTGTAGTCCCGCGGCGAAAATGTGGCTAATAGAGCCCTCTTGTATGTTTCGTACAGCTGTTGTAGCTGTTTCAGTAGCTCTAAATACGGCACTGAGGTCTGCGCTAATGTCGGTATTCAGTAGGTGTTCCTGCAGTTGTGTTTTTTGCACTTTATGTAGTTGTAGTAGCTCAAAATCTTGGGAAGGGCGTAGCATAGTATAACCCAGTCAATCATGGTGCAATACTGCTCGTGCCGAAGCTGTCGCGCTATCTCTTTTGCGACGGTTGTATCAGCCAAAATATTTAGGAAACGTTTTTCACAATCTTAGAATATATGCTACTGCAATGCTTTGCGATTTCCATAGTTATTATTTTAAACTATGCTAATTTTATTTGACCCTCGTTTTTAGCTCCATTAGCCTTGTTTCAGACACTCCGTTGACCCCTGCTGACCATGCGGCATCAGAGCGGATGAGTAGAAAGCCCAGCTTCTAGACAAATTTGTGCTTAAAATAAATGTGTGGTAGATACAAAATGTGACGTCTAGTCGTTTGTGAATAGATAGTGGCATGCGCTGAAGCAATTTCATGGTGGTGAGTTTGCTTTATTAGCACTGTAGTTTTGAAGCATTGTGGGGCTTCATAAAGGCGTGATACTTTAAGAGGTAGTGAATCAAAACGCATGAGCGATGCATACCTGCGAGTCTTAGTGGTGAATTTATTTTCGCAATTGTCCACTGACGCCACGGTAGCAGATGAACATACACGCTGCTGGTCGAGTTCTTACTGGGAGAGCGATAGCGCTTATGAACGATAGCGTAAGTGAAAGAAATACATGAAGACAAATTTATTAAAAGCAATGAAACTGTGGGGCCTGCATAATACTCCCGATGTGTAGACGCGTCATCAACATTGAACAGGCTGCATGTGATGTATAAAAGCAACTGTTTAAGCAAGGTGTGTACCGCGATATATAGTAAATGGACGTTTTGCAAATACAAACAAATCGATCTCTTTCAATCGGAATGCCTCTGGTGTTCGCGTGTCATTTAATTTACTTCTGCGAAGGACCCTCACGTCACAGAATATTAAGTCCCAAGAGCAGGTTCTTCAATGCGCCGAAAGATGCGCAGCTAAATCATTCTTCAAATTGTTCGCGTGTGCACTCATGTGGTTATTGATGCATCTGCTCCTTTGTCCTACATAAGATATCGCAGTTTTAAAATGTTGTGAGTGTGTGTTATAGCTCATTTCTTTAAGAAGTCACTATATCTCAGTAGTACTGTCATCATTTCTGAAAACAAAGATGACATTTTGCAAAGGCATGTGCGTAGCACCTTGCTGCCTTACACATTGCATCAGAAGGAAATCAAGGTATTGACAGCTGCATTATGGTCTTGCAAGAATTTAAATGTTGAAGACTTTTCAAATGCGATGAATTTTATGTGTCGTTTTAATGATTCAGAGATTGACAGTGTATTACATGTTTTTAAAGTCAGTGGCGAAAAATTCACCACGTAATTACCACTAGAAATACGCAAGAATTTTTAGATTTCAGCGTGATATCTTTTGAGAACCAGGCTTGCTTGTTTACTATGCCGATATTGCAAAAAGAACTTGTACTTTACGAGTCTGTCTACTCCATTCTAGTGAAGAGGCCTACAGCCACGTGGTGTCTGGGAGATTCACTTGGGAAGCATTTCGAGCGCAAAGTTTCGGGGTAGTTTCGCGTATCGATTGACTCGGCACAAAGTCGGCTACACTTATCAGGTAGTTGCGCCTCCGGCGGCATCTGTGCAGCACAAGCTAAAAGCAAGGCGTTTGGAAAAGAAGCTACAGTTCATTAGAAGGGCATCCAACTGCCGATAGTTATTGCTTATCCACATAGTATGTACGATAAGCGATCATTCTAAAAAGGTGATCCACAGGAGGGTTGCACCTTTTGTATTTCCCGCACCTATCAAGCTAGCACAAATGTGGCACTAATTTATCGGCGTCTTCAAGACTGGCTACAGTGTTAAGCAAAGCGACTCAGCGTTAGACTCGGCATTAGGCTGGTGGTCTTTAGGGACTACCCCTAATATGTGTTAAATACTACGTCTAAGACAAACAGGTAGATGCATAAACGATCACATTAGGCAACACGTTAACAATTTAAAGAAAGATTTCACACTCATTGAATAACCTGCTCTTGTCAGCCGGCATTTTACGATGCGAGGATCCTTGACAAAAATGAAGATAGAATGGCCCGTTAATTGCAAAAGTTCTTCAATATAAAAGAGAAAATTCTGATTGTGTGGTTGAAATGTGCGTATCGCTGTATAGCTCAGAACACCTATCATTCAAATATTTCTTTCGTTATGTCCCTCTGGTCTGTCCTATGTTGATGATGCGTCTGCGCCTTGAAAGTAGCATACATATGTGTCACACTTTTCTTCAATATAATATTATTCTGAGCTAGCACCTGTCACGTCGACATGTCTTTGTTAGCACCTGTCACGTCGACGTGCCTCTGCAGCACAAGCTAAAAGCAGAGGCGTTTGGAAAAGAAGCTACAGTTCATTAGAAGAGCGTCCAACAGCCGATAGTTATTGCTTATGCGCCTAGTATGAACGATAAGCGATAATTCTAAAAAGTTGATCCACAAGCTTAATGTTAAGGATGTTGTACGTAGCCGGCAAATATAGGCTTGCATAATTTGCAGGCGATTGCCCCGCCCAGTTTTCTGTTTGATAATTGTAGCTAATGTCCTTTGTTTGCTTTTTAACTAAGCACGAGCAGGCTTTTAAAATAAAAATCGTGCCTAGCGCAACGTAAGCCTGCATAAGATGACAGCCTTTGTGCTATTCCACGTGCAGCATTGTGCCAGTAGTTTGTCTCGCTGCACTATACCCCAAACACAATTGTCACTTATCACCAGTCATATGCGAGGTCTGTAGCAATCAATTATTTCAAGAGAAGTCGCGACACCTGTTTCCTGAAGATCAAGGAACCACACGGAAACACAATATCAGTCACGCTGTCACATGGCAAGCCTAACTGTTGCAGTTCCTCGAATAAACCTTGCCGTTCCTTCTTAAGCTCACGACCTTTATGCAAATAGTGTTCTATATCACCGTTTTCCTTGCACTTCGGGCACAAGGGCGTCGCAGAGAGTCTGATCTTGTGAAGCCATGCTGGTGTACGCGCTGATCCCGTTCGGTTACGATGAAGCAAGCAGGCTTCTTCCCTCGATAGCCATTGTGTCACACATGGCTGGTGAGGTGTCAGCCCTAACGAGTGAAAATGCTTATTGACAGCTTCTCGTAAGATACGCTGATTGTCTTTGGGAGCCTTCTTCGTTGGTGTAAGTCTCGGAGCACTCCGCGCAAGTCTGTAAGCGGCCTCAGTACCCGCTGTACCCACATGAGAAGGAATTCATTGAAACTTAATGAATATACCAATGCCATGCAGGTGTTTAAGGATTCGCACTGATCTTTGAATGCATCGATCCAAAAGCAATGCTTGTTTTAGCCGCTGCAAAGCGGGCTTCCTGTCCGAAAACAGCACGAATTGTTGCTGCCTACAAAGCTTCAGTTTCTTCAGGGCTGACTGAATTGCCACGCTTTCACATGCTGTCGATGAAACAAAGCACTCGAGTCGCGCTGCCCGGGGCGCCTTTAGAGACGGGATCATAAACGCTGCAGCGCTTGCTCTGCGCATTATGTCGACTGATCCACCGGTGAAAACTTTCAAATGATGGGCGTACTTTTCTTCAATATATTCAAGTACTAAAGATCGTACTTCTGCTCTGGGTGCGGAACGCTTGCTGTGATCCACAGGTGCAATGCACCTTTTGTACTCCAGCACCCATCAAGCTGGCACAAATGTGGCACCAATTTATCGGCGTCTTCAAGACTAAATACAGTGTTGATCAAAGCAACTCGGCGTTAGACTGGTGGTGTGTGTGCACATACCCCTAATATGTGTTAAATACTACGTATAAGACAAACAGGTAGATGCATAAACTATCGCATTAGGGAACACGTTAACAATTTTAAAAAAGATTGCACAGTCATTGAAAACCTGCTCTTGTTAGCCGGCATCCTACGATGCGAGAATCCTTGACAAAAATAAAGATAAAATGGCACGTGAACTGCGAAAGGTCTCCATTATAAAAGAGAAAATTCTGATTGTGTGGTTGAAACGTGCGTATCACTGTATAGCTCAGAACACATATTATTCAAATATTTTCTTCAATATTTCCCTCTGGCCTGTCCTATGTCAATGATGGGTCTGCGCCTAGAAAGTAGCATACATGTGTCACTCTTTTCTTCAATATAATATTATTCTGAGCTAGCACCTGTCACGTCGACATGTCTTTGTTTTTTTTTCAGCAAAGGTGCAACACATATAACAAATATTAAGCCCATTTGTATAGTATTTTCACTTGTGTGGTAGTGATAGAATCGTTACCTGTATTTTCTACATTTGTTTCTTTTTCCAGCATCAAGAGGAAGTTCCGAAAAGAACAAAGAACTCACTGGAATGATCAGAACTACTACAATGCTCTTCTAGAACAGCGCTGTGCCCAACATAATGATGTGCCAAATCAAACCTGTACTTATGGTAATCTTCTGATGAATTATCCCAACAGTATACCCGTGTTTTCCCTAAACTATTAAAGAAACACCCTGAGTTGGTGCGTGAAAGTGAAGGTTTGGCAGATAACTTCGTATAGAAACACTTGCAAACTGATTTTCGTTTCTTGGATCTGTGCTGTATAGTGCATGACGCGGAGAAGCATTCACAACTTGTGGAGCCTTCCGCCTTGACTCATTCTGGTGACTCTAAAAGGACAGATATAATGAATCATTGAACACAATCACTTTGTATCACTTTAAATGTGCTAATAAACTAGTATAATGTGACAACATATTTTCTTATGCTTCTGTGTATTAAAGGCTTGCGTAACTCAAAATGGTTTCGTCTCAGCTGTAATGCATTGAGCAATCAAGAAAACATAGTTGCTTGATGTTGTTTCGATGCAGACTTTCAGTTCGTAGCATTGACGTTAGCCAAATTTGAACCTTCTGTGTTTGCTCAACCGTGAATAGGCAATAACTACTTGGTCGCCATCCACTCTTTTATCAATTTAGTTTTAATGAAAGAGTTGTCAAACAACGCATTGTTATTACTCTAAAAAATAATTTCAATTTTTGAAGGAAATATACCCTCCTAGTGCGCAGCGAACGTTTCTTAAAGGAAACAGATAGGGCAGAGAGCCCACTTGCGACCATTTTAATGCACAGACGCCGAAAATATATATACATAGTCAAGAGGGTTTTAGCTCGCTTTCATTATTTTGTTTTTACATTGTATAAGCGTACAAAGATTTGTTTCATGTGTCCGTTTCCCTATGTAATACCCCTTCGGGGGCCTTTTTCGGGTATTATGAAATAAATATATAAATAAATAAAGAGGGCGAGGATATTACACAAAAAAATAAGGGACAAATTATGGCGCATGCGCCAGATCATTTTAGCCCAATCTTGAAATGAAAATTTCCCTGAAAAGATACTTGTATTCGCCGTCCAACAGATTGACGGACGGTGCACTTAAACACTTGGTTCCTGCTTTGCGAATCGAAAAGGCTTCATATACTTCACGTGCCCTCCGGTTCTTATATGTTGCCATTACTCGGTATTCATCAAACCTCGGGGTGCACCCACAATTTGCACAGTGACTTGCCAGGTGGCTGCCCATTGACCTGCGCATCAGATTTGCGTGTTCCCTAAGGCGATCGTTCAGACAGCGCCCCGTCTGACCGACGCAGTGTCGACCGCATTGTGAAAAATTTAGATACACGACGCCTGTAATATATTCTACGAGCATTTCTGCTTGCTTCTTATTACACCCAACGCTTGAAAATCTTTCGTAGTTAAAGCTTTTAAATAGACTAGCTTGTTTTTTGCCGTGAGGACATTTACACCAGTTTTCTCATCGATATTTAGAGGGGTGCGAACATTTTTTCACGGCAAAAAAATAAGCTGGGTTGTCTATGTAAAAGAGTGAACTACAAAGATTCTTTAAGTGTCGATTTGTTCAGCGAAGGCTGTTCGGTGAAGTCACCGTAGAAAAGGTTACTTTTTAGCGAAGTATCTGAATTATGTGCAATACCTATGTAACTGCAACTGGCAATGAATATCCCTTTCTTGCACTTAACAAAGATGATAAGCTTAGTGTGTTAGTCTCTATTCAGCTGTAACAGTTCCACCCATGCGTGTAATTTTGTTCTTTGCTTTCTTCTTCTAGCCTCAAGAGAAAGTCGTATAACGGAAGACCAGGAACTCACTGGAAGGATGAGAAATACGACGATGCTTTTAGTACAAGTCGATCTTGCCTCCTGCTTAAATGGGGTGCCGAATAAAACTTCTCCTTACGGTAGTGTTGTAAAGCAACCTTTCCAAGAATCAGCTTGTGGCTCTTATAAATATTGAGAAAACATCACGTTGAATTTCATACGTGGAAGAGAAGCTTTGCCAATTACGACGTCTAGAAACGACTGGGAACTGCTCGTTTCATTCCACTGTGTATGATTAACGCGGCGGAAACTTTCAGACCTGGTGGCACCGTTATCACTGACTTACTGTGGCAAATGTAACCAGACTTCCTCACTTATTCTTTGAAAGAAATTACTTTTGAGAGTTTCAGATGTGATAAAAAATATAATGCCACGCCCCTTTCTCAATTTTCGTTATCGCCGTATTATACGTGTACTTGCTGCCTTGGGCAACCACGCTCATTTATTAAAGAACCATATGGATAATAGTAGAACCTTCCTATGTCATTACGCCCAGAATGAAGACAATGCAGATTTTTTTGGTAATTACGTCACCGCTAGCCATAGCACTGGAATATTCGATGGCACGTGTGTAAATGCCGACGCGGGTCCACGGGTATAAATGCCGACGCGCGTCATCACTTGTCAGTTGATCAATGGTCAACGCTTTGTTTGCCGCTATCTGTGCTGGTGTGTATCATTCTAACCTGACTTTCTGTTTACGGCCACAAGTTCGACCTAATAAACAGTTTTTTCTTGGACAAGTTGTCCCTGCCTTCGTAGACGTCACGACTCAAGTGCCAATGTGAAATAACTTTTGGCACTGTTATTGTGCGTTAAAGACTTGCATCTCATATTGTTCGCTACCTCAGACTAGTCATGCTTATTATATGTACTGAATTGATTGCTGCATTATGCTATTTCATGTGGATGAACACGTAGTATTAGTGTTATCCAAATGCTTACTTTTATAGTCCGCCCAAACTTGAATATGAATCAACTGCTCGGTGAATATACATCATTAATTTAATTCCAGAAAAAATTTATATGCATTCACCCCCATCGTTTCGCTAGAATCTTTTGAACACTACTAGAATATTGTCTTTGCCATCACTTAAAAACCGACAAAATTGTTCTGAGCAGTTATTTCTTTACAAGCTAGTTCAGGGTGAGATATTCTGCATTTCTCGGTTGTAATAATTTTCAAAATCCGCGTATGTTATCAAGAGACAATCGACTATTGCATGTACCTGCCAGCTTCTTCCAACACTCTACCCTTTACAGAATACCGAGTCTCTCTAACCTTCTTGATTCGTTATGATTTTCATAATCTACAGTCATTTTATATCACTGAGGGCTGCCCTGTCCTAACGTAGATTTGCACATCCAGAGATTCTTTCCTTTTCAGTCTTTCAAGAAGCCTTCCGCATGGCTGTGTATATTGCGCATTATTTTTTAGTCCCATTCTATGAATATCTGCTCCTTTAAAGTCGTTTCCCACTGTGCATTGATTTCTTTCCGACTGCGTGTTTTTGCTCTTTTTATTGATTTGCGCTTCTGTGGACAGTCTGTGATATATTGTTTCTTATTTTTGTTTGATTTTTGCGCGTGCCCGCATGAAAGACCCTATGGTTGTGTCTGGATACGTTTAAAAATGATTGATTGATGATTGGTTGATTATTATTATTATTATTATTATTATTATTATTATTATTATTATTATTATTATTATTATTATTATTATAAATGCTTGAGAAATAAGACGAAAATCTGGCTGGAACGCGTCTTGGTAGCCAGCGTCCACGAAGCAGTGATTTCAGTTTCACCAAATGCCTGTCTCAAAGATCATACACCTGCAGCTTTCTCGGCCCGGGAGAGTAGGGGGGGGGGGGGAGTTGAGCTTCATTGTCCCAAAAAACTCGCCTGACCTCACTGCAGCTCTTGGCAAGTTTGCAAGGGGTGCGCACAGTAAATAATACAAAAAGGGTGCCCGTCAGAGGGGTGGAAAATTCGGAGAACGTTGTCCCAAGAAGTGCGCGCAGGTGCCCTCTAGCGCAGCCGTGGCGAACAGCAGGCGGTCGACATAACAGGAAAGCGTCCCGTCCCATTTCAATTACGACGAAGCAAATAGCTAGCACAAAGATTCAGTCCTATGGTAATAATATTGTGTCAATAATTGTGAACAAATGAAATGTCATTTGCCAATAAGCTCAGGAAAATTTAGTTCTAGTGACAACCGCGTAAATCATTGATCTCAAGTGGTAATGTAGGTTACATTGTCAAGCCTGCACTGTATCCATCCACGCCTTTGTTGCTTCTTCGCTCGCTGGTGTTGGTGTCATGGGTGCGGTGCTGATCAAGTTTGTCAATTTTCATTCCTCTTGCTCTTATTTCATGTTCAACTACTGCTCCAATGTGCACAAGATAATCACGCAGCTCTCAGGAATCCACTTCGCTGTACGTGCCGAAACTGTGGACGGACATGGAAGTGTTTTTGTGTGCGTGTGCGTGTGTAGGCCACTGGATTAGCGATCGTCCACCTTTTATGCAAAAAAAGAAAGAAATGGACACCCATGCACCCATGGACACCCAAGCTTTCCTTCACAACTTCTCCCAAAAGCAGTCCGAATGGATGTGGTGGCTTCAAGGTGTGAATACTTTATGAGAATTAAAAGGCTCCTTGAAAAACAAGTCTTGGTTAAATGTTAGGGTAAGTTCATCATTTTCATTACCTTTGCACGTTGTTCGCAGATATTATAATTAAGAAAACATAGCGCATTGCATGCTTCGTGAGTAAATACTTCATAGTAATCGTGGTCACGTGATTAGGCTGTTTTGTTTAAGTAATACGAAAACACTTTTTTTCTACTTCTTCCAGACAGTGCTCTCTTTATTCTATAACTTAGCACCGGGAAAATATGGGTTTCGTGCAATCGCTCGTTTCATAAATATAAGAATGTAAATATACTTGTCTTGTAGTTTTCCATTTTTAACGCTGAAGGAATAACCAAGGATAAATTATAACTTGCGCGATTAAAAAACAGTTGCATATCTCCATATCCAAGGGTGCCATAAAGTCTATGAGCCCGCGTTTAAATTTGTCTTTCTTCGTTTACTTTCCCCTTGTTTTTAATTTACGTGTGTTTTAAAAAGGACATGCAGTGAATTTTTTTCCTAGTTTGGTTCTTCAAAGCACAGTGTAATGCCAATGGATCGAAACGTAAAAAGTTAGGAATAGCCCATAATTTTGTTTCCACCATCTACAATTCGGGTCATATAAGTGTAAATTTGACTAGAATGCGTACATCACAGGCAACATTATCGTTACAGATGTCGCAATGTCACGTTGTTATCTTGAGAAACTGCACATACCCGCATACATAGTTACACGAAATAATGTGATCTCACGTTTTAAACAGTGTACAATGAAGATAGTTTTACGCAAGCCGGCAAATAAACTGGCCTGATGAATTAGGGATTGGGGGACCATAAACTGGGGGACCATTAAGCTCGTTTTTTGAGAGTTGAACACGATAGCGATATCCTGTTTCTTGAGCGTAATTCGACCACTCAGTGTGTACTTTTTATTGTATGATGCTACTTGAACAGTTTTAATTGTGAAATAGTACTGTGTGATTGAGAAAGTTCAAAGTGTCTTGTCTCAAAGAAGAATTCGCACATGGCTGCATTCTGTGTAAAGAAAGGGTAGCAAAGCTTGAAGCACGAGCAATATCATGCTATTACCGAGTTGTGCAAAAAATTGAAATACAAAAGAAAGACACCTTACACAGCGCACACCGACAACTGCACTTTGTTGGAGAGAACAGAGATATATAGGCGGTTACGAGAACACGTGCGGTGAAAGAAAATAATTAGATGAGCAGACAGATTCTATTGTGATGCGCTCCCAGAAAAGCTACCTCAGCGGCAAGCAACATACCGAGAGTTACGCGACACATGAATCACCAGCATTCTTTATGAGATACGTCTCTTTGATTTCCCGCTCTACAGTGTCCCTGAATCAAGCTTTAACTACCGTGTCATCAAACAAGGGCGTGCAGCCGCATTCTCTATAATGCAAGGATTCGTTATAGCATATATGTTCCTCTAAAGAAGCTTTATGATCCACAATTATATTGTTGAATCCCAAATAATACTTTTCGCACGACAGCGCGTTGCTGTACACCGCACGACGTTCACACGGTGAAAGAAAATGATTAGATTTCTGCTCATGTAATCATTTCTTCTACCTCACACGTTCTCGTAACCGCATATGTCTGTTTTCTCCCGTAAAGTTTAAGTTGTTATTGTGCGCTGTGTCCACATGTTTTCCTTTTGCACTTCAAATTTTTTCGCGCAACTCAGTTAAGATGAATTACCAACTCGCCCAGCAGACCGTGCTTCTCAACATGATGTGTGTAAATTGTTTTAGAACTTTATGCACCCACTACGCAGTCATAAGGAAATGTGCGCAGCAACGTGCGTGTTTTTTGTAATGGCTGTCTGTCTTTAGACCGCGAAGTCACGTTGGTAATAAGGTGTTGTGATGCCCGATGACAATGCACGATTGTATCATTCAATATTGCTAGTATAATAAATTTTGTGCTTTGAAACATGTATACAGGATGCGTGCATTTGTTAGCCATGACAGTTACTTTTCTTGCATTTCCAACCAGAGGAAGTTATTCTTGCTTTATTTCTAAACAGACGCATAGTCATGAGGTAGAGTACTTGCTCGCCATGCAAATGGTCTGCATGATTTCGATCTTCACTCAAAACCGTAAATTGATAATAGTTGTTTCATTTGCAGCCTCTCAATTTTCGGTCATGGACAACACGATTTTTCACTCAAAGCCATCGACGACAACGCCAGAATTTCTGCGGAAGGACCTCTTAGCGCTGTTGTGTTAATGATTCATTATTGGCAGAACGAAAAGTAGGGTTCCGTTTACAAAAGATATTTTTAGTGTCCCCTTGGCAAGAAACATCGATAAAAGCCTCCGTTCCAACGCACACAGAGACCTATAGACACCAGTTTTTGCAGTCACGTTATAGGTGATTCCTAGTCACAATACTTGTACATGACAAGCTTGCATACCAATCGCTTTTGACCGAACTCCGTAAATGTCGATTATCAATTTTTCAAGTTATTAAATGCACACGGAGTTCATACGGTCAACAGCAAGTCAATATTTTGTTTTGACTCACCATGGACGCTTCATTGGCACACCAGAAATGTTTTAAATAAAAAAAAAGTTTGCAGCATATCCACGGACTGAATGATGGAGAGTGGGGCGAAGCATTCGTCCGTTCATGCGTCCGTCTTTGTGACCGTCCATGCGTCTGTTCGTGCGCCCGTCCCTGCGTTCGTTCATGCATCCGCCCCTGCGTCCGTTCATGCGTCCATCCATGCATCTGTCTGTGTGTCCGTTCATCCATCTATTCAACACTCCAAGTCCCACCATCTCGCATCTTTTTATCATATATTCCCCATATAGAAGCACCGCCATTCAGTGGACATTCAAAGGACTAAACGAGAGGTGGCACACACACACTTTCTTACGGCTTGCGCTTCGTGTCCATTTCCTAACTTTAACCACCTCAAGTTCATGGTATATACTAGTTCACTGTATTCATGGCACTGTGGCCCAATGCTCGCTAAACCTTTCTAAAACCAAGGAGGTTATGCCCAGTGAGTATAACGTAGCAACGTTTTTCTGTCAGATAGTGCTCAATGTACATGCCAGTGGCTGCTAATGTGAAATGAGAGACAGGAGGATTCAGCTTTTAATTTCTTACGGCTTGCGCTTCGTATCTGTTTCCCTCCTTTAACCACCTCGAATTCATTCATGGTATATACTAGTTCATTGTACTCATGGCACTGTGGCTCAACGCTCGCTAGACCTTTCTAAAGCTAAGGAGGTTATACCCAGCGAGTATAACGTAGCAACCCTTTAGAAGAACGCTTGTTTGAGCGCTCTGTTTTATTTTAGTGAAATCATCGGTCTTTTGAGGTGCCTCGCCTCTCCGTCTTGCGGTGATGGACATGGAGCATGCCAGAGGCCCGCCTGGTCACAGGTCCTCACACCCGTCAGCCACAAGGAAGCGAGCTGGATCTCGCAGTGACACTGAGGACACCGATCTCTATTCTATGTCGGAAGACGACACATCCGATGGCAGCTTTATACCTGTCCGGGGTAAGAGGGCAAAGAGAAGGACGGCGAATACAGCAGCATCAGCTCCTGAAAGCACAGCGACTGTGCATTCAAGGCCTGCGCGCGGGCCGCACGTCATCATCTTCATGCCCGAAGATCCATCAAGCAAGCTACGGCTCCTGAACAGGCAAGCCCTTTCGGTGGCTCTCGAATGTGCGGTGCCACATCAAATTAAGGACGTACGAGTATACCCAAGGAAGAACATTCTCGCCATAGACGTGCACGATGTGAGTGCGCTAGGACAGCTGCAGCAAATGACTGAGCTAGGTGGCATTAAAATGCGCCCCTTTATCCCGATGGATGACAAATCAATTGCCAGTGTAATTTATGACATCGACACTGCCATTCCTAATGCTGACTTGTCTACCCTCATTAAGCCTGCAAACGAGGGAACTGTCATTACGCAAGTGCGGCGCCTTGGAAATACGCGCTGCGTAAAAGCGTTTTTCAAGGGAGATTGCATACCGTCCCACGTTAAAGTTGGACATTTTCGAAATCCGGTTCGACCATTCATCCAAAAGCCACTTCAATGTCATCAGTGCTTCAGGCTAGGACATGTCAAGGGCGTATGCCCCAACTTACGACTGTGTCCCCGCGGCGCTGAATCTCATGCTGAAGACGCCTGTCGGGCGACTACTCTGAAGTGCGCCAACTGCAGTGGTCCTCATGCTGCCTCGTCGAAAGACTGTCCTCGAATCCAAAAGGAGCGCGAAGTTCTCAGACAAATGGCCCGAGACAACTCAACACACAGGGAGGCAGCCGAAGTAGTCCGGCGTCGGCGTCGACGTCGGCATCATCGAAAGTCTTCAAAGAAGGCACATTCCCGAGACGCTCCTTCCCACTCTTTAGCGGTTCCATCCAGTAGCGCCGCGAAAGGGCCCACCACTTCTACGAAAAAAACAGAGAAGCCTCCTTCTCTGGAGGAATGGCCCACGCTCCCGACGCGTTCTTCTGCCAAGGAACCTCGGCAGGTTGTGGCCACACAAGAGCCGTCTCCAACCATAGAAGATTTGCCTAAAGCTGATCGTCAAGTGATCTCGGTGCTGCGTTCCTTTACAGAAGCCATCCGAGCGATATTAGTCGACATGAAGACACCATCTGCTCGAAGCGCACTTGGACTATTGGACGCCCTAAGCCCAGTGCTTGAATCTCTCAACCAGGAAGATGGCTATTCACACCTCAACATTTCTTAAAGAAGTCAAGGCTGCATCCATCATCCAATGGAACGCCAGAGGACTAAAATCACGCCTTTCAGATTTTCGTCAGTTTGTGTTTACCAACGTGTTTCCAATTATCGTCATTTGTGAACCCAATTTGTCGAAACCAATAAGACTATCGGGGTACGAAGCAGTCATGTCTTCAACGAACGGTGCGTGCAGCAAAATCATCGTCTTTGTTCGTCGTGAACTGACGTATGTTGTGCAACCAATTGCACCTCACGATGACAATCAGTATGTCTGCATCACTGTGAAAAAGAACCAACTCATGTTTACTCTCATAGGCTTTTATATATCGCCGTCAAGTAATCTCGATTCCAGGAGATTAGCGGATATTTTGAGAGTGTGTCCTGCACCATGGGCCCTCATAGGTAATTTCAATGCGCACAATCTCGCATGGGGAAGTACGCGGACAAATGCAAGAGGACGCAGGTTAGCAAACATCGCCTACAACTATGGCCTTACTCTCCTGAACGACGGCAGCGCCACTTTTCTTCGAGGGCTGACATACGGCAGCTGTCTCGACCTTGCTTTTGTCTCCAACTCCCTCGCGAGATACGTAAAGTGGTTTCCAGATGTTGAGACACGAGGAAGTGATCACATTCCAATGTACCTTAACATCAAAGGTTTGTCTAGTTATGGTCCACGGACGACCATTCGAGCAGTCCAATGGACCAACTTCAAATCTGACATGGAAGATGCTTGCAGCGATGGCCTACGATCTGGGTTAGAGCAAACAATTAAGAGCACAATGCAAAACGCCACTCGCACGGTGACGGTATCTTCCACACGAAACGACTTTGATATAGAGTTGGAGCGACTTCGAGCACTGCGACGCCGGGCGGAGCGTCGGTATGGGCGTACAAAATCAACTCACGATCTTAGGGCAGCCAGGAGGATGCAAAAGAAGATTCGGCGTCGCATGGATAGATTAGCGTCGGAACGATGGACAACGTTTTGCCAGTCACTAGACCCTCGCAAGCCACTCTCACACATTTGGAAAACGGTGCAAGGTCTGCGTCACCCTACGGAACAGCGCTCTCAATTCAAAGCGCTCGCGCTATTTCAAAAAAGGCAAGACATCGATGTCGCAGAAGATTTCTGTGCGCAGATCGCCAACCAAGACACTCGTCCAGATCCTCCAGTGAAAGGTGACGTCCCCCGTTCCCGTGACTACCACATGGACCTCCTTTTTACAATGGAGGAGCTCGAGGCGGCACTAGCTCTCTGCAGGCGTTCAACTTCTCCGGGCCCAGATGGTATTCCGTACCGAGCCTTGTGCAACATTGGGGAAGGTGCAAGGAGAGAACTGTTGAGCCTCTACAACATCTCGTGGCAGAATGGCAATGTTCCTGATGACTGAAAAGTAAGCCGCTTGTTACCCATCTTGAAGCAGGGCAAATCTCCACTCGAACTAACCTCATACCGCCCAATAGCACTGGCCACCTGCGTAGGGAAGATAATGGAACGGATGATACTAGGCCGTCTGGAGTGGTATCTTGAATACTACAAGATTTATCCGAATTCAATGGCTGGTTTCCGACGCGACCGCTCTTCTATTGACAATGTCGTTGATCTAGTTTCGTACGTTCAGCACGAAAGATCCTGTAAGCGACTATCTGCAGCTTTGTTTCTAGATGTGAAAGGCACTTATGATAATGTACTACATGAAGCCATTTTGGGTGCTCTTGCGGTGGTTGGCCTTGGTGGTCGAGTCTTTCGGTGGATTTCGAGTTACCTGGCTGCAAGATCATTCTTTGTGTTAACAGAAGATGGCCCAACGACGCGACGCTATACTTCCAGGGGTGTTCCTCAAGGCGGAGTTCTTAGCCCGACGCTATTCAATCTTGCACTAATTGGCCTTGCTGAATACTTGCCAAGCACCATTAAAATCTCAATATACGCAGACGACATCTGTGTCTGGAAATCGGCAGTCACACGTCCTCAGATACGTTCCCGGCTTCAAAAAGCAGCAACTATGATTGCCAACTACTTGTTAAAACAAGGTCTGAGCATATCACCAGAAAAATTCGCGCTGGTGGCTTTTACTCGCAAAGCAATGACCCCTTATGTCATTTCAATCTGCGGGCGACCGATTTCTTACGCCAAAACCCACCGGTTTCTGGGGATCATTATTGATAGGGACCTCTGTTGGAGTCCACATGTGACCTATATGAAGAAGCGCCTGACCGCTATTTCTCAATTGTTCAAGTTCCTGGCAGGAAAGACGTGGGGGATGTCAGTAGACGCAATGATGGAGCTCTACAGGGCCCTGTTTCTCGGTTTCCTCAGATATAGCTTGCCCGTGCTTAGCAATACCTGCAAGACCAATGTTCGTGTTCTACAGGCAGTACAAGCTCAAGTGCTGAGAGTGTGCCTCGGTCTGCCCAGATGTACGTCAACAGAAGCAACAATTGCAATTGCTGGTGACTATCCGATACAAACTCACATTGTTGTAGAAGTCCTGAGAACGCACATCCGACACTTCGCACGTGCCCCCGGACATCACCTTGCACTGTTGCCTTCAGAGAGGCGCCAAGCATCGTTCGCCAAAATTATCGTGAAATACAACGATAAACTTCCCTCGGGCTTTACTCATGCATCTAAACCATCCATACCACCTTGGTGTCTTATTCGACCCACAGTGCATCTTAGTGTACCAGGGATCCGGAGGAAATCTGAGTTTTCGTCGCCCGTGCTGAAACAACTGTCTCTTCTTCTTTTGCACGAGAAATATTCAGACAGCATACATGTATACAACGATGATTCCACGAACCACCAGTGTTCGTCAGGGGCAGTAGTTATCCCAGCAAGAGTTGGTACCATCAGCTTTAGGACTGACCACTCCACGGCATCTACAGCAGCGGAACTAGCTGCTTTGCGCGCTGCACTTTGTGTGGTCAATCGGGAACCACCGCAACAATGGTCTATTTTCAGCGACTCAAGGGCTGCCCTACAATCTGTGCTCTCAGCACTGCGTCGCGGCCCGTACGAACAGCTTGTTTTCGAAATTCGATGCTTTCTCCACACTTTACTCGAGAAAGGGCATCATGTGACGCTTCAATGGCTGCCAAGTCATTGCGGCATCATAGGGAACGAACATGCCGATACTGCCGCGCCGGCAGCCCTTGAAGGATCACGAGAAGAAACCATACCACTTTCGAGGACTGATGCTGCCAGTAATCTTCGACGACTTGTGCGTGAAATCACGTTTTCACTATGGTGCCCACCAAGCATCGATACGAATCGTCAACACCACCTGTCCTGTTTGATGGCTCTCCGCGTGCCCACTGGACTCGACCGAAGAGAAGCCACCCTACTTCATCGCGTATGGCTAGAAGTGGTATTTACAAAATCTTACTCCTCTGTCATAGGAATGGCCGACAACGCTCTCTGCGATGCCTGTCATTGCGAAGAGACGCTACACCACATCCTGTGTGACTGTCCATTGTATGAAATCCAGAGACAGTCACTGGCGTCTGCTTTTGCGCGCATCGACAACAGCCAAATGTCTGTGGACACTATTCTGTCAAGTGCCCGTGAGAAGACACTGCAACAGAGGGCGATGAAAGCTCTGTTGAAATTCCTACGCGACACCGACTTGAACAAGCGACTGTAACAGCAATGTCACACACCACGAAAGACACGACTGGACTATGACTGAGTGTGCGCGCATGTGCTGCCGAATGTGCTGTTTCTATCTTCCCTCTCTGCTCTCTTTCATCTCCCCCATCCCTCTCCCATGCGCAGGGTAGCAAACCGGCTGCCTATAGGCTGGTTAACCTCCTTGCCTTTCTTTTCCCTCTATTTTCCTTCCTTCCTTCCTAGTTCATTGTATTTATGGCCCTGCGGCTCAACGCTCGCTAAACCTTTCTAAAACTAAGGAGGTTACACCCAGCGAGTATAATGTAGCAACCCTTTCTTGTCCGATTGTGCTCAATGTACATGCCAATGGCTGCTAAAGGGGATCGCAGCGTGCGCGTTCACTAAAAGCCGAATGCTCCTGTCTCTCATTCCCCATTAACAGCCATTGGAATGTACATTGAGCACTATTTTGTATTGTTAAACAATGCACAGAAGAAATCTCTCACCGGCAGCACCTTGGAGGTCAAATGTTATACCTTGCAGGTCAAAGCGTAAGACTAGTTACATACTACGACTGGACGCGGGACGAACGGGTGCCGCTATAAAGACCTTCGCCCTTAAAACACAACAAAAAACCTATTTATGGAACTTAAATCGGGTTCTTTCATATTATTTATCACTGTCAAGTCGGAATCGAGAAATTGAAATATTTACTTGCACCGTACAATGTCTCAGACCGTGTTGACCATAGGTTCAAGATAAGAGAAATCGCATGCAAGACTGACGTATTTCAAAATAATTTTTACCAATAGAATCAAAGAATGAAACCAACGGCCTCCTAGCATTGCCTCTACCATCTCAAACTTTTGTTTTATTCCGTGTTAGAATTAGTGTGTTGCATATTTCTTAGGTGTGCCGCATTTTTTATTCTTATATGTATTTGGGTTGCAGATTGTGATAAGGTGACATTGTTGATTTGTTTGGCTGACTATGTATCTTTTTTGTATTCTACTTTTTGTAAACGCTCCCCACTGTATTTACAATTGGTGCTGTAGGGAATGAAATAAATAGGTAAATAAATAAAGCGTCAACAAATAAGCAATAAATTTAAGCACGAACAATGTACCTCTTCAGGGAAAGTGGACTAACAGTGACATGTGCCCACAACAAACACTAAATATGTTGCCAAGTTACATTTTAGCAATATTTTTTCAGAATAGCTTGAGATAAAATGAGCATAACTTGAACAAGAATGTTGAGGGAATATGTACCGCCTTTGTTTTGAAGACGATAGTGACTGCATGCAGACCTTTCAACAAACAACCATATTTCTAGGTGAAGAATGATTTGTGGGGTCATAATTTATGCAGGCGACACAAGCTGAACTCCTAAAGACGAATCATCTGAATAGCTATATATAAAGGTATCAATGTAAGGTCATGTTTAACCTTATATGGATGCTTCTATACATATAGCCATATAAAGATTATTGCTATATATGACCATATACAGCAACACCCATATATGAGTACTTAAGGGATTAAGTATATCAGGTTGTATATGGCCAAAATGTGGCTACATCAAGAATTGGGCATATCAGGTTATCTAAGGCCCGTATAAGGGTATTTTATGTAAAGCCTGGTATGGCCAATTTCTGATGTAGTCATATATGGGGATTTTTCTATAATTCCATGTATAGGATTTTTGTAAGGGCAGCTGCGGCCCAGTACCACCTCGGCCGTTTCGCTGGCCCGGTGCGCTGGCTGGGGGAACTGGCTGGGCCCATAGAGCTTGGTGTAATGTTATCTCGAGAGAAATCTGGCGCTAGTGTCTACACGGGCTCCTCTTCAGCAATGTTTGCGCCCCCCTGGAAATTAGAAAAAGCAATCGCTTCGCACTTTTAGACGGTTTACGTTCTTGATATTCGCGTTGATTTCTTTCCAAGCGTAAAACAAAGTGATATAAGGTTATTTTCAATCCAAGCCTGCGTCGTTCTTTTGTGAGTAAAGCTAAATGCATAACGTTTTCATGAAAATACAATGGATGTGAAACCTGGAGAAATGTAATTACGAGGGTATGCATTTATCTGCCACTACGTTACAAATTCGGCACCGAGATATGACGAATTATTTTCTACGACACTTTTTTACACTACTTCAGAACAAATTTTCTTGTTTTTCTTTGAAAGTAGGCTTTACCCATTTATGAAAATAGTAGTAGAGTATTAAGTGAGCGACACCTAACGTATTGTCTTCTGTGGTGCCAGCCCCACCGCGGTAGTCTAGTAGGAAAGGTACTCGGCTGCTGACCCGCAGGTCACGGGATCGAATCCCGGCTGCGGCAGCTGCATTTTCCATGGAGGCGAAAATGTTATAGGCCCATGTATTCGAATTGGGGCGCACGTTAAAGATCCCAAGTTGGTCGAAATTTCCAGAGCCCCCAACTACGGAGTGTCTCATAATCATATAGTGATTTTGGGACGTTAAACCTGACATATCAATCTGCGATGCCAGATGCGTCTGTCCAAGTGTCTTCCTCCAACGCACCTCTCGTTTTGTTGTGAAGTCGAGTCAGAGGAGCGTGATGGTGAATAAATTTAGCTTCGCCGTCATTTTGCAGTTAATTTAAATGAGTTTTTGGCATAGAGTGATTGAAAACATCGTGAAGTTGATGCAATATCCTGCACTGACATGTGACGCTACAACTATGCCTAGTGGTGGGTGGATGACACTTCGCCTAAACTGCCAAGTACAACCTGTGAATCTCCAGCGTCACAGCAAATCAAGAGCCCTCGTCGTCTGCAGCTTCTTTGAAGAACAAAGACTTTGGTGCTTTGCACCCCACACCAATACCCACTCTGCACGAAGAACGAAAAAACTGTTGAAACAGATTCGTAGATAATACGCTAGCTAACACAATCCAATCTATCATCTGTATTTTTCATAATTCTAATCGGGGTACACAATCACAGCACAAGATTCCTCTCTAGGTAATATTGTCTGAAATCTGATGACGTGGACGGCTGTGAGAAGTCCAGTTACGGTCACGTAATGATACGTGGAAGCACCCGCGCACTGGAGCGGAAAACCTGTGACTATATCGAATTTTCGCTTGCGGGTAACGTTAATTTTTTTTGCTGACAGACAGCACCACCGTTGGCAGTGAAAACGCTGCGAAACAAGTTCTTCAAAGTCATCTCGATGTGCGTGGGAAGTGATTGGTTCCAATTTACCTAAAGGTGAGGGTTCGATGCCCTGCTGACCGGAATGCTACGCGTTTAATCTCGGCCGCGGGGGTCGCATCTGAGATGGAGGTGAAACGCTAGAAACCGGTGCATTGTGCATTTCAGCGGGCGTTGAAAAACCGCAGCTGGTCGAAATTTGCGCATCGGATGACGGCGTAAGCGGGAGGCATCGCGGTCTTCAGACCATGGTGGGGGGAGTCTTCAAGAGCACACAGGACCTGGTTCGCAAGATGCTCAGCGATGAACCTGCGCACCTCGGATTTGGCGTCTACCAAGACCTACATTCGGCGCACAGTGCAGCCTTGCTTCTGGCCTCGTGTGATGTCACATAATGCTTATCCCTATTCGATGAACCTACTCGGCAAGTTTGAGCACCCACCCACCCGCTGTGTTGCACAGTAAATAAAACAACACTGATATGTGCTAAATGTGATGTGTAGTCTCTCAGGTGTATATCGCTGTGGTAAGCATAGCAGCACTTTGATGTTCATATGTTCGCTCATTTACTTTTGTATACTCGGTGTCAACTATTCTAGGCATTGGAGGGAAGGCTACAGACCAAATCACGTGCATCCTACCACCAGTGAAAGTAGTTCGAAAAAAGTGCCGGTATTTTCAACGTGAAATACAAAAATTCCCCCGTTATTTTCTTTGTGGAGCTATTTGAGACAGCACGCAGCTCACACCAGTAAGATATTTGTCATTTTTTTGATTTACTCGTTGTGATTTCATGTTTCTGAGAGCGCGAGAAAGTCCCGCCTTTTTACGTGTACCTCAAACGCTGAGTGGCGTCTGCATCTATATGAAATGCGGTTGGTGGTCTCCCGTCGTTTTCAGCAGCGTTACGAGACGTGCGCCACATCGGACTACTTAGCGTAGTTCCACATGTGCTGAAGCCCTGCCCCCGTAGCTTCCCCTTAAGTGCCAAGAAAAGTTGTCGTCAAGTATAGCAAGGTGCCATACTATTGACTGTGTGCTGCTTTTTGAGGCGGTGAACTGAGATTAAGAAGATGATTCTTGCGTTGAAAAGGCCTGTTTCACTCGGATAATTTCGAGAGTAAAGTTGATTCCATTCACGCAACTCAGGTTCAGAACACTGCACAGATGGCTGTACACGTGAATTTGCTAAAATATGGGCCGTACCTACGTGATTCTGTTCGCCAATAAATACTGATGCTTAGGAAAGATATTGCGAAAGAATCCATGCCGGGAAAGTTGCAAGACATTCCGAATTCAAACCATTCATTCTTATCTCCACGTTTGCATTATGTTGAGGTTTCCGCTAGGGGGCCACGGAGTGCGGCTGCACTTCACATGGGCTCCTGCTTTCTATGCTAGTTTTTGTAGTTCAAGGCTGTGCTAGCTCTGGGTTTTTGTGCTGGCAAATTTACCAAGTTGCAAGGAAAGGCATGACACCCCCCACTAAGCGGTGTGTCATTATCTACACCGAACTCTTAACATCTCGACGCCAAGATCCTCCCCGCTAACCCTTACGCCGTGATCCGACGCGCGAGCACGTCTCGCACTTGGGGCTAGTGTTGCATGTACACCCGCCGAACGTGCGGGACCAGCAGGAGCTCCGCGTTATTTTCTCGACCAGAAAACCTGATTACAGGGAGGCGCCTCTTGCTACCCGCCACATAGCCTTTCAAAATAAGCAGATGGCTACTACAGGACCACAATAGGAACCAACATCAATGCAAACCAAGGTGAACGCAGAGACGTCCACAGAGAGATCGGCATGTCCACAGTGACAATACAACAGAAAATGAGCATATATAATGGCTGCAAGTCAGACGCAAAGAAAAACGAGTGCTGAACCTGATTCAAGCGTCCAACGAGAAGCCCGAGAAAGAGCCCGTGCCCACGCAAAAAGCTTCGAAACAACGCAACTTGAAGATGCCCCCTTTTACTACAGACAACTTTAAAGTCGTCTACTGGCCACAAGCCGGACTCGACTTATCGAAATGGAGTCTAACATTATTACGCACGCTATCGGACGATCAAGCGGTCTCAGGCAACAGGATCTCTATGACAACGTCCGAGTTCAAGTGCAGAACGTTGAAAACATTATCATTGCTAGTACTGCCGACACAGACCGCGCAACCAAGCTGAGAAGCATTGCTACCATCCAGTTAAGCGGCACTTTCTTCAGTGTGAACCTCCACGTAAGACATCCCGACGATGTATGTAGACGTCTCATCTACGGACTTCTCGCAGGAACCAGCAGTGCCGAAATTGTAGCTGGCGTCAGAGTCGAGTCACGATACACGGTCCTTGGCGCTCGCATGCTTGGTCGGTCTTCCACCGCCGTCATCAGTTTTGATGGCCCATACGTCTTGTACTACATCACCTACCAAAGTGGATACTACGGCTGCAAACCTTATCGAAAGTCTGTGCAAATTTTCCGCAAATGTGCAGATGTGGTGCCATTGGAAAACGACAAGACATTTGTTCTAGGCCCAGAGAAGACTTCTGTTACAAGTGCGGACAAGACGCAGTCACCACAGATCTCCAATGTATTTCCAACCGCAAAATATGCGAACAACCCCATGAAACTTCCGGCAAGGAATGCAAGAAGAAGCTACGACCAAACCTACCACCTTACTAAGCTACACAACAAACACTCGAGATGGCGAAAGCCCGAGAAAATGACTGTAGTACCGCATAGAAGCCTTCCCCGAGCTTGACAAACAATGTCCCATTCCCAGCGGCATACTGCACGACAAGAATGGCTGAAGCAAGTTTACATCTATTCTGCGATCACACTCCAGGTCTCGCACAAGATCCCGCCCACTCTCCGCCCAGCGCCTCAGCTATGCTGATGCAACACGCGTAGATTCGGCTTCACTGAACTACAAGAACACTCTAGATTGCTTATCTACTGAATCCCCTGCATTCAAGCATTTGGAAAAAATGGTTTTGAATCAGCAAAAAGCTCTGCAAAGCCAGCGTGACCAGCTCCAAAGACAAGGTGTAGTTGTTGATAAGCTAGCAAAACTGTGCCAAGAACAAGAAAAATTATTGAAAAGCATAATGCAAGCATAAAAAGGTTCACTCGACTATTCGAAGAACAGCACCAAGCTAAAAAACAGGCCACGAAACTCACCACATCATATATTGAAGCTGTCGGGGAGGCCAAAGTAGTCTTCATTATAGAAACAAATGTCACCGCCCTTGTCAACTCGCAGCTCACGGCGACAGTAGAGCCTCAACGCACACCAGCAGCTGAGTCGACGCTCAAAGCACTCATCGCCACGAAGTTGGAGCCCATCTCCGCTCAAATTGGTGACACGTTCACAACACTCAGCCATAGGATGGACACCCATACAGCCTAAATCGAAGATCTCAAGTCGCAGCTAACCAACTTCGTGGCTCATGTCAAGATCAACTGCATTAGTCACGCAGAACGGCAGAAAAAAGCACGCCAACAGAGAGAAAATGTTTCTCACACTTTCTCTCTCCAAGGCGAGCAGTTAAACGTACAAGATATTCACGAAGATGGCAGGCTCTAAGAATAGGATTTCTACTCCGCAACCAACGTTTCGCATTTGGCAGTGGAACTGTCGATCATGCAGGCACCGGCTGGTGAATCTACAAGAATTTTTATAAACAAATCAACCCGACCTCATCGCTCTATAAGAGAACAATACTGAAAAAAGCGTGGTTCACAGGATACAACACCGTCGCTTTGACTGCAAGAACAGCCATTCTACTTAAGAAAACTGTTGCGGTCCAAGTAAACAAGATCGACGACACTACAGTTGAACACTTCATTGTGGAAGTCATACCGGAACAAAAATCGCAACAAAGCCTCTACGTTACTAACGTGTACAGCCCACCGCGAGATCAGCTCAAAGACTATGATTACTTCATCCGCGAACTCAGAAAACGCACAAAATATTACCGGATCTGGTCGTAGGGGACTTTATTGCGCCCTACGCAGCTTGGGGCTATGCCGTTCCCACCTCACATTGTTGAATGATCTGCTCCTGCCCACGAGAGTGGGAAAAAGCGTCTCGAAAGATACCACCCCCCGACCTCACCTTTACACGAGACGTCAAGAAGGTGGGATGGACCTGTCTCCCTGAGACGCGTGGTAGTGATCACCACATAATTCAACTCGATATCGAATATGACCAACGACATACAAAAACAGGCACAGCAAGAGTGACAGATTAGAACGCCTTCAGAAACGAGCTCGATGGTGACAACGCAATAGCGGACTTAGACGCCTGGCTCACCAAAGTTCTGCATACCGCCAAACGGTGCACCAAAGTAATGCAGCTTGGCGAAGATAATCCGGCAGTAGACCCCCACTTACTCCACCTCTGGGAGGCCAGACGAGCCTTACTGAAGAAACGGAAGAGGCAAAAAAGTTGAACAAGAAACTCAGGAAGAGAATTTCCTAATTGACAGACGAGGCGCAACGGTATGCCGAACACCTAGCAAGACACAACTGGCACGACTTCTGCGATAAGCTGCAGGGTACGCTCAGCACCAAGAAGACGTGGCGCCTGCTGCGGACTCACCTCGGTGACCGCACCATTAAGATGCAGCAGCGGCAACGAGTACGTCAGCTAACACACAATTGCGATGGCTCGGAGGAAAGCCTACTCCACAAACTATGCAACAAGCTGCATGGTCCTGTCCGATCAGCGGCAATGCCACCACCACACAGAGAATACGAAGGTATGCCCAACTCCGACTTTCACAGGCCCTTCACACCAGCAAAGCTTCAAGCAGCTCTGAGCGGAGAAGCTATGAGCGGAGAAGGCTCATCTCTCGTACGCCACCAGCGATTACATACCATCACCGGCATTTTTGCGAAACAAGCTCCTTAACGCAATTGCGTTAAGAAACCTCGACTAAGTTATCTTTATTGCGTATGTTGAATGCCTCCATCAAATGCTGCTTTTTTGCCAGGTTAAGATGACTGAATGCTTGCCTACACGTCCGAATGCTAGTTGTACGAAAAGTCTATCACGCCACTTCATTCACGTAATGTGCATGTTCGTTCACTTCATTCACGTATTGTGCACGTTCGTTGGCGTTTCACAGCGGCGTCTCGAGCGCACAATTCCGGATGTTCTTGAGAGGCACCCAGCCTTCCTTGCGAAGGCATAGTCATTGTTTACTATACGCTAGGCAGTCACAAAGAATATGTTGGTTTGTTTCTTCTTTTCCACAGTGGCCACAGGCTGCGGTGTCGGCCTTCCCAATGCGGAAAGCGTAGGCGTTCGTAAACGCAGCACCCAACCACAGCCTTCATAACAGGATCTGGTCTGCTCGGCAAAGCCTCGACGGGACTTGAAGACTTTGCGTACGTTCCAGCGAGTACAGTCGGGCATGCTTGAAGCATGGCTGATTCCATTGTGATGTGGTTTGCTGGCGAGCAAGCCTGCGGAGCTTTCGTGCAGCATCTGTCCTAGAAAGTGGTAGTCGTAGTTTATGATCTTCTGTGTAGGCTGAGCGGGCAGCTTGATCGGCCCGTTCATTGCTGATGATTCCTCAGTGACTGGGCAACCACTGAAATGTAATTTGGTGTCCTTTCTCAGTCAGGTGGTGTATAACCTCTGCTATCTCTAGTGCCAACTGCTCGTGTGGTCCACGGCGTAAGGCTGATAGTAGAGACTGCAGTGCCGCCTTCGAGTCGCAGAAAATTGTCGACTTGTGTGTAGGTTGATCAACTACTAATTGCAACGCGGCACGAAGTGCTGCCATTTCTGCTGCCGTTGATGTTGTTGCGTGAGATGTCTTGAATTTAATTGTCGTGGCCAACCTTGGTATCAACACTGCTCCTGTAGAGCTGTCCGGCTGAACCGATCCGTCAGTGTAGATATGTGTGGAGTCTTGATATTTCTCATACAAGAGAAGTATTGTGCGCTGTTTAAGAGCCGTTGACGACAAGTTGGCCCTTTTCTGGACGCCAGGTATGTTTATATTAATCATTGGTTGAGCGAGGCACCATGGTAGAGTCACAAGTCTAGCGGCAGGAGAGAACGAAGTTGGGATCGACTCACCATGTGTGGTCACTATTTTGCAGTAAGATGTGCATGGTCGGACCCCTGGTAGAGAGGCTAGGTGATGTCGAGGAGTTCGAGCAAGGTGTCGTATATGTGTCCTCAGCACTTCCACATTAATGTGGGTCTTGATGAGGTGGTCTCTTGTGATGGCGATAGTTGCTGCTTTTGATTCACTTTGGGACAAGCCTATACATATCTGAAGTCCTTGAGCCTGGACACTTTGAAGCATTTGTATGCTTGTTTTACTTGCGTTGGTTAACACAGGTAGGCTGTACCGAAGGAATCCAAGGAAAAGAATTCTGTATAGTCGCAGCATAGCAGCTGTGGGCATTCCCCAGTTCTTTCCAGCGAAGAACTTGAACAAATGACAGATGCCTGTCAATCGCCTTTTCGTGTATGATACATGTGGGCTCCATGAGAGGTCTCTGTCAATTATAACACCTAGAAACTTGTATGATCGGAGGTGACGTATCCTTTCACTGTTCATCAGAACGCTGTAGTTCTGCATTGGTTTGCGCATAAATGCCACAAGTGCACATTTCTCAGAAGAAATTTCCAGACCTCGTTGACGGAGGTAAATAGCAAATTGAGTGGCAGCTCTCTGAATTCGCGCTCGCAGCTGTAGACGTGTTACTGCTGACGTCCAAACGCAGATGTCGTCCGCGTACATTGACAATCTGACAGTACTTGGCAGATGCTCATTGAGAGCTATTAGCGTCAGGTTGAATAGTACGGGGCTAAGTATGCCACCCTGGGGAATACCACGGTGTCTGTATTGTAGCGAAGTGACACCATTCTCGGTTCTCACGGAAAAGGATCGCTCAGAGAGATAGCTGCGTAGCCACTGAAACATCCGACCGCCCACTCCTACCTTTTTGAGAGCGGTGAGCACAGCTTCATGTGTGACGTTATCGTACGCCCCTTTGACATCAAGAAATAAAGAAGCGCAGAGACGCTTACGGCCTTTTTCGTGTTGCACGTTGCTGACCAGGTCTATGACGCTATCAATTGATGACCGGCCACGGCGAAATCCCGTCATAGCGTCCGGGTAGATGTTGTAATGCTCCAGGAACCATTCTAGCCGTCCTAGCACCATCCTCTCCATCACTTCGCCCAAGCAACTAGCCAGTGCAATCGAGCGGTAGGATGTGAGTATGATGTGTGACTTGCCAGGCTTCAGTAATAGAACCAAACGGCTGGTCTGCCAGTTAACTGAGAGGGTGCCTTCTCGCCACGAATCATTGTATATCTCGAGGAGGGCACTTCTCGCACACTCACCAAGGCGACACAGTGCTCTGTATGATATTCCATCAGGCCCGGGTGCTCATGTCCGTCTACACAAAGCCAGTGCTGCTTTAAGGTCATGGATAGAAAAAAATTGGTCCAAGTGGTGATCGCTGATGTCGTGCCACCACGTGAGAGCGTGGAGATGTTGGGATCTGCGAGCTGACCAGGTAAGTTGGCACAGAACTCTTCTGCCACGTCGACCTACGATCTCTGTTGAGAGAGGGCTAGAGCCTTGAATGGAGACGGCTGAATGGGAGTTGTCCGGAGCCCTCTTATTGTCCTCCACTAGTGTTATAAAGGCTTGCGGAGATCTAACAACGTGCAGAAGACTGCCCAACGTTGTGACTCTAGCTTGTATATGCAGCGTTGTATCTTCTTCTGAAGACGTCTAGCGATTCGTAAGTCGTCGATTGCTTTCGTGCGTCGGTACCTTCGTTCCGCACGCCGTCGGAGAGCCCGAAGTCGTTCTAATTCCACATCAAATTCGGTTACTCTTGAAGAGCATGTGAGGGTGCACACTGTGTCTTGCACTGTGGACTTGATCACCTCTTCTAAGTCAAATGAGGTGTTCTCTTGACAGCGTTCTTCCATGAGAGATTCAAACTTGGTCCAGTCCACTCTTTGGATAGTTTCGCGTACCTTGCAAAGTGATAATCCTCTGATCTTGACATATGTGGGAATGTGGTCGCTCCCATGTGTTTCTATGTCCGCAAACCATCCGGCACATCTGAGGAGACCTCGAGAAACAAAAGCCAAGTCAAGGCAACTGCTTTATTCAGGGCCACATAAAAATGTTGGGCTGCCATCATTTAACAAGCACAGCTCGTTGTCTGAAGCAAACGTTATCAGACTTCTACCCTTTGCGCCGATCTTCGGCTCCCCCATAGCGTATGGTGGGCGTTGAAGTCTCCGACGATCACCGATGGGCCAGAAGTGGATGCTAAGATGTGTCCTAGTCTTCTGTGGTCAAATCTACTTGATGGCGACAGGTATGCACCGACAACAGTGACAATAAGACCCTTTTTCTTCACTGTTAAGCATATTTATTGGTTATCGTTGTCAGGTGGTACAGACCGAAGAATGTAAGTCAGGTCATGGTGACTAAACAGCAGGACCATGCTGTTTGCACTATAACAAGCCGACATAAATGATTCTTATCCGGCGAGTCTGATAGCGCTCGATAAATTTGGCTCGCAGATGACGATGATGGGAAACATATTGCTGGAAACGAACCCACGGAAATCTGCAATGCGTGATTTCAGTTCCCGTGCATTCCACTGAAAAATTGTTGCTTTTTTGACCTCTTCCCTGAAAGACAGTGGCTGGTGGGCCATTATCTACTCAAGAGCCACCAGCATTGGACTCAAAGCGTCCAGTGCTTGTAGCGCACTTCTGCCTGACGTTGTGCGCATGTTGTTTAACACCGAGCGAATGGCATTAATTATGGGTCGTAGAAGAGCAATCACTTGCTTATCTAAGTTCCGCTGCTCCCCTGGTTCGCAGCTTGCTCTGATGAAGGCGGCTTCTGATGCGGTTCTTCCACAAGTTGCGTGCACGTAAGTGGCGGCCACTCTTCAGTAGAGAGAGATCTACTTGTTTTCTCTCTTCCATCGTCTGCGTTCGCCGTGGTGTACCCTGCAGTGGGCGCCGTTCCCAGATGCGTTGACTCACTTCTTGCAGTTGACTGTGTTCTTCGCGAAGATTTTCGACGGTGACGTCGTCGTCTGCGCCGAACTTTTTCCGCGGCCTCTTTGTGGGTAGAGCTGTCTCGCACCTTTTGTCTAAGAATAGTAAACTCCTTCTTTATGCGTTGACAGTCTTTGGAAGATGCACTGTGGGCACCTTGACAATTAGGGCACTTCAGTATGGTTGTGCTGCATTTGTCCTCGGTGTGTGGTTCTAAGCATGTGGTTCTAAGCAAATTCCTGCACGCTCCCTGCACATGGCCGATCTTCTGGCACTTATTACATCGCATAGGACTTGGAATAAATGGTGGGACCTGGTGACGAAAGTGGCCAACCTTCACATGGGAGGGGAGACAGTCCCCTTTGAACGTGATTCTCACACAATGTGTGTTACCAAGGCGGCTGACATTCACAATGACGTTATCTTCATTTGTCGGTTTTATCAGCACTGAAAGATCCGAGTTTGGAATTTCAGTGGCGATGTCATAAATGACTCCTGCTGAAGTGGTGCTATCAGCTGGTAATATTGATTTGACATTGATGTTACCCAGTTGCGTTACTTTCTGAAGCGCGTTTAGCGCACGTGGGTTCAGCACATCGATTGCCAAGATGTTCCTTCTTGCGTTTAGACGTACTTCTTTGATCTGATTTGCGTAATATTCTCGAGATACACAGAGAGCCCTTGCCTGTTCCACCCACGCAGACTGTCGGTAGCCTTCAGCGGCACAAACAGGATAGAGTGAGGCCATCGCTGAGGGGCAGTTTTCACGGTGGTCGTGCTTGATGCCGAAGATGCATTGGCGATCCGTCGTTTAGCCTTGCGGTACAGGACGGGTTGGAAGCCGTCATCTGAGGACTTGTCGCTTGATGCGGAGTACAGCTGTGTCCTCTCTCTCACTAGACGCGTTTCCTCGCTTCCTCGAAGCAGTCCCCGTGGTCGAAGTGGACTTGGACGATGTCCCATGAGGTTGAACATCCATCACCGCAATGTATTGGGCGATAGACCCCACAAATGCAGCGAAAAATTCAGAAAAGCACAAAGACGAGCAAGGTGTGTTCCGTAAACGAATCACTTCGTCTTCCCACCAGCTCAAAAGAACATTCATTTCAATATACTTTGACAACTAAGAAAAAAAATGTAGAAAACGAGCTTGCCATTTTGCAAAGCTCTACTTGATCACCGATTCTATTAGGGCACATCGTTTGAAGAAACAAGATTTAATTAGGGGGGTGTGTTTCTAAACAGTGAAAGCGCGTATAGCTCTGTGACGCCGGCTCGTTTCACGCGTTCCCCACTCAAGCGCCCCCACGAAAGCATTCCGCTCTCGCCGTTATATACTACAGCAACCACATGTATCCTGAGCACAATGGTTTGTATAATTACTAGTATTGGACGTCAGTAGTCGTGATGGAGATGTATAAATAAGCATCAACGTGGACGCATCGACGTTGATTCGCGTTATAGCTGTCAAACACCAATAGACATTGTGCAAGGTCTCTTTTATGAATGTAGAGTAAACAGTAAACCACTTCTGTAAGGCCACGTTTTTCTTTCGTGTTTTACCGATTCTTATGAGAGAGGCATCAACCATCATCATCATCATCATCAGCCTGATTACGTCCACTGCAGGACAAAGGCCTCTCCCATGTTCCGCCAGTTAACCCGGTCCTGCGCTTGCTGCTGCCACTTTACCCCCGCAAACTTCTTAATCTCGTCTGCCCACCTAACCTTCTGTCTCCCCCTAACCCGCTTCCCTTCTCTGGGAATCCAGTTAGTTACCCTTAATGACCAGCGATTATCCTGTCTACGCGCTACATGCCCGGCCCATGTCCATTTCCTCTTCTTTATTTCAACTATGATATCCTTAACCCCCGTTTGTCCCCTAATCCACTCTGCTCTCTTCTTGTCTCTTAAGGTTACACCTACCATTTTTCTTTTTATTGCTCGCTGCGTCGTCCTCAATTTAAGCTGAACCCTCTTTGTAAGTCTCCAGGTTTCTTCTCCGTAGCTAAGTACCGGCAAGATACAGCTGTTATATACCTTCCTCTTGAGGGATAGTGGCAATCTACCTGTCATAATTTGAGAGTGCTTGCCGAATGTACTCCACCCCATTCTTATTCTTCTAGTTACTTCAATCTCGTGGTTAGGCTCTGCGGTTATTACCTGCCCTAAGTAGACATGGTCTTTTACAACTTCAAGTGCACTATTACCTATCTCGAAGCGCTGCTCCTTCCCGAGGTTGTTGTACATTACTTTCGTTTTCTGCAGATTAATTTTAAGACCCACCTTTCTGTTCTCCTTGTCTAACTCCGTAATCATGAGTTGCAATTTGTCCCCTGAGTTACTCAGCAATGCAATGTCATCGGCAAAGCGCAGGTTACTAAGGTATTCCCATTAACTCTTATCCCTAACTGTTCCAATTCTAGGCTTCTGAAAACCTCCTGTAAGCACGCGGTGAATAGCATTGGGGAGATTGTGTCCCCCTGCCTTACACCCTTCCTGATTGGTATTCTGTTGCTTTCTTTATGAAGCACTATGGTAGCAGTTGATCCCCTGTAGATTTCTTCCAGAATGTTTATATATACTTCATCTACGCCCTGATTCCGCAGTGTCTGCATGACGGCTGATATTTCTACTGAATCAAACGCCTTCTCGTAATCTTTGAAGGCTATGTATAGTGGTTGGTTATACTCTGAGCATTTCTCTATTACCTGATTGATAGTATGAATGTGGTCAATTGTTGAGTAGCCTGTTCGAAATCCTGCTTGTTCCTTTGGTTGATTGAATTCGAATGTTTTCTTTACTCTATTAGCAATTACCTTTGTAAATAGCTTGTATACTACAGAGAGCAAGCTGATCGGCCTGTAATTCTTCAAGACCTTGTCATCTCCTTTCTTATGTACTAAGATGATGTTAGGGTTCTTCCAAGACTCTGGTACCCTTCCCGTCAGGAGACACCTCGTAAACAGGGTGGCTAGTTTTTCTAACACAATCTGTCCTCCATCCTTCAGCAGATCTGATGTTACCTGATCCTCACCAGCAGCTTTGCCTCTTTGCATGCTCTCCAAAGCTTTTCTGACTTCTTCTATCATTACTGGTGGGGTGTCATCTGGGTTACTGCTAGTTCTTATAGTATTAAGGTCGTGGTTGTCTCAGCTACTGTACAGATCTCTGTAAAACTGCTCCGCTATTTTAACTATCCTATCCATATTGGTAGTTATTTTGCCTTCTTTGTCCCTTAGTGCATACATCCGACTTTTGCCTATCCCAAGTTTCCTCTTCACTGCTTTGACGCTTCCTCCGTTTTTCAGAGCGTGTTCCATTCTCTCCATGTTATACCTTCTTACATCGCATACTTTACGCCTATTAATCAACTTTGAAAGCTCTGCCAGTTCTCTTTTGTTTGTTGTACTTGATACTTTCATGCTTTGACGCTTTTTAATTAGATTCTTCGTTTCCTGGGAAAGCTTGCCAGTGTCCTGTCTAACTACCCTGCCTCCAACTTCCACTGCACACTCTATAATAATACTCGTTAAATTATCATTCATTGTATCTACGCTAAGCTTTGTTTCCTCACTAAGAGCCGAGTACCTGTTCTGCAGCGACACTCTGAATTCCTGTACTTTCCCTCTCAGTGATAGCTCATTGATTGGCTTCTTGCGTATCAGTTTCTGTCGTTCCTTCTTCAAGTCTAGGCGAATTCGAGACCGTGCCATTCTATGGTCACTGCATCGTACCTTGCCAACCACTTCCACATCCTGCACGATTCCTGGGTGTGCAGTCATTATAAAGTCTATTTCGTTCTTATTTTCGCCATTAGGGCTCCTCCATGTCCACTTGCGGTTTTCTCGTTTTCGGTAGAAAGTATTCAAAATCCGCAAATTATTGCGTTTTGCGAATTCCACTAGTAGCTCTCCTCTGGCGTTTCTAGTGCCGATGCCTTAATTTCCTACTGCCTGGTCTCCAGCCTGCTTCTTCCCTACCTTTGCATTAAGGTCGCCCATCACTATAGTATACTGTGTTTTTACCTTTCTCATTGCCGATTCCACGTCTTCATAGAAGCTTTCAACTGAAGCGTCATCATGGCTGGACGTAGGCGCGTAATCCTGTACTACCTTTATCTTGTATCTTTTATTCAGTTCAATTACAATTCCTACCACTCTTTCATTAATGATATGGTATTCCTCTATGTTGCCAGCTATGTTTCTGTGAATTAGGAACCACACTTCCAGTTCTCTTCTGTCAGCCAAGCCCCGATAGCAAAAGACGTGCCCATTATGTAGCACCGTATAGGCCTCATCTGTCCTCCTAGCCTCACTGAGCCCTATTATATCTCATTTAACACCCTCTAGCTCCTCGAATAGTACAGCTAGACTTCCCTCACTAGATAAGGTTCTAGCGTTAAACGTTGCCAAGTTCAAGTTCCAAAGGCGGCCTGTAGTCCAGAGAGTCTTAGCACCCTCTGCTGCGTTGCAGATCTGACCGCCGCCATGGTCAGTTGCTTCGCAGCTGCTGCGAACTGATGGCCGTGAGTTATTTGACGTATGCATGTGGGAGGTAGTGGCCAGATACTCCACCAGGGTGGCCAATCCTTCTCTGGTGAGGGAGTGCGTTTCCGGCGGTGGTTACCGGTGAGGCCGCACCTCAGGCCTCTTCAATCAACACGCGGATTTTTTTTTCCGGTTGGAAACTGCGCGCCACCGGGATTTGAACCACGAACCTCTTGCATGCGAGGCGGATGCTCTAACCACTATGCCATCGCCGCACCCGGATTGTTATGTTCTAAATGTGGGTTTAAGCGGTGTATCAGTCAAGTTGGTGGTTGTTTTTATAAAAATATTTTAATGAAATGAGATTTCTGCTGATTACCCCCATAATTGAGGGTCTAGAGAGTACGGAGTTGGGCCTCCGATTAGCCTATGGGGTGCTGTTTATTAATATATTGTTACGACCTCAGTAGGCGTCTGGGGGTTTATTGATACACGGTTCGAGGGACGAGCCGTATCGGCGCAGGCAGATGATGATCTTCTTCTTCCACACCCCTTGCTTCTTTTTCCTTCTTCGTCCGGCACATACGTGGCGTAACATTTCCCCCCTCGCAGACAAAGCGCGCCGCGCGTTTCATGCAGTGTCGCGTTGACTGAAAGGCTTCAGGCGAGCGACATGCGTGACCTCTGTCTTTCTGGAACGTCTCCCGCTAGCTGTAAGACGTGCGATGCGGTAGTCGACTGCGCTCAGGCGGTCAAGGATAACAAAAGGTCCGATGTAGTGCGCGAGCAGTTTTTGGCACAAGCCACGTTTGCGTAAAGGCTTCCACACCAACACGAGATCTCCCGGAATATAAGTGGCCTGCCGGTGCTTGCTGTCATAACGAACTTTCGATCTGTCTTGCGAGGCTATTGTACGTAAACGAGCAAGACGACGAGCTTCTTCGGCGAGACAAAGAGTTTCTGCTAGGGAGATTTCTGATTGGTCCCGATCAGAGAAGGAAAATATTGTATCCAGAGTATAACGGGGGGGTCGAACATAGAGGAGGAAGAACGGGCTGTAGCCGGTGGTCTCATGTTGGGAAGTATTAAACGCGTATGTGACGAACGGCAAGACATCGTCCCAGTTCTTGTGGTTCGAAGCAACGTACATAGAAAGCATATTCACCAGTGTTCGAATTGTTCGCTCGACGAGACCATTCGTCTGCGGGTGATAAGGCGTCGAGTGTCTGAGCTCTGAGCCACACATACGGAGAAGTTGTTCGACAACGTCTGCCGTGAATTGACGTCCACGGTCACTTATGATGACGCGAGGGGGCCCATGACGCAGTATGATAGAATGGAGAAGGAAGGACGACACTTGACCAGCAGTCGCGGATGGCAGGGCAGCAGTCTCGCAGTACCGAGTAAGATGGTCAGCACATACCACAATCCATCTGTTGCCTTTCGATGAACGCGGAAAAGGGCCCACCAGGTCAATGCCAATTTGTTCGAACGGAGAACTGGGAGGCGTCACAGGTTGTAGATGTCCGGCCGGAGCTGCTGAGAGAGATTTGTGCGCCTGGCATTGCGCACAACTGGCCACGTACAACTCAACTGACTGGCGCATACGTGGCCAGTAGAAGCGTTCCTGGGTACGATGAAGAGTGCGCGTCGTTCCGAGGTGACCTGAAGTGGCGTCATCATGCATGGCGTACAAAACAGATGACCGTAGTGCCTCTGGAACCACCAGCAGGAAGCGGGAACCGGTGCCGGAGATGGATTTCTTGTACAGTAGACCATCACGGACGCAAAAGCGGCTTTCCGGAGTGGATGCTTGTGCGATCACGAATAACGGATTCAAACTCACGTCCTTCCGCTGCTCAGTTTCAAAGGTGGCCTTATCCGGGAACGCTGGTGCTACGGACGCAATCAGATGATCGAAATCGTCAGCGTCGCAAACTGTAGCATCAACTGGCATCCTTGAAAGGCAGTCTGCGTCCGCGTGTTTCCTGCCGCTCTTGTACGATACCGTGAAGTTGTACTCTTGCAGCCGGAGGGCCCAGCGTGCTAGACGGCCTGACGGATCCCGAAGGTTGATAAGCCAGCACAAAGAATGATGATCCGTAACTACTTGGAAAGGACGACCGTATAGGTATGAGCGGAATCGCTGCACAGCGAAGACGAGTGCAAGGCATTCTTGTTCGGTCACAGTGTAATTGCGTTCCGGCTTACTTAAAGTACGACTGGCATATGCGATTACGTGTTCCACTTGATTACATCGCTGTATGAGGACTGCACCTATGCCAATGCCGCTTGCGTCGGTGTGAACTTCAGTCGCCGCAGAAGGATCGAAGTGCCGCAGGATAGGCTGCGACGTGAGCAAGAACTTCAGTTGGTTGAAAGAAGTTTCACAATCAGGAGTCCATTCAAAACTAGCACCTTGGCGGAGAAGACAGGTCAGTGGAAAGGCAACTTCTGCAAAGGCGGGAATAAATCGGCGAAAGTAAGAGCAGAGGCCCAAGAAGCTCCGAAGCTCCTTCACTGAGCCAGGTGGTTTAAAAGCTCTAACAGCCGCCGTCTTATTCGGGTCGGGCCTGATGCCATCCTTGTTGACGAGATGTCCCAGCACCAGTGTTTGTCGAGCTCCGAAATGACACTTCTTTGCATTAAGAACCAAGCCAGCATTTCGAATACATTTCAAAACCAGCTCTACCCTTTCGTTATGTTCACTGAATGTACGCCCGAAGATAACAACGTCGTCAAGATAACACATACAGATGTTCCACTTCAGGCCGCGCAGAATGGTGTCCATGAATCTTTCAAATGTAGCGGGCGCGTTACATAGACCAAAAGGCATCACGTTAAATTCATATAGTCCATCCGGAGTAACGAAAGCCGTCTTTTCTTTGTCCATTGAATGCACAGGTATTTGCCAATAGCCTGAGCGTAAGTCTATGGACGAAAAGTAGGATGCTGAATGGAGGCAGTCTAGAGCGTCATCAATGCGTGGGAGAGGGTAGACATCTCTCTTTGTGACGGAGTTTAGACGGCGATAGTCCACACAGAATCTCCAGGTACCATCCTTCTTTTTGACTAGAATCACGGGAGCCGCCCAAGGACTCGATGATTCTCGAATGACACCCTTCTGCAGCATATCACGCACTTGTTCATCAATTATCTTGCGCTCAGACGGCGACACTCGGTAGGGTTTCTGGCGGATGGGCTGTGCTGTTCCCGTGTTTATCCTGTGGAGAATCCGAGACGCGGGAATCGAGGGCGCATGGTCATGGGAAAAATCGAAAATCGCCACGTATTTCGACAAAACGTCCAGAAGCATGCGGCGTTTGTCAGTAGTAAGTGACTTGTCGATCATAGGTAAAAGTTTTGAATCGGCCGTAGAAGTATTGGCTGAGGCCCCACCTGGAGCATCACTGAGGGCAGCCACTGCCATCGGTGAGTATGTTTTGAACTTGGCAAGCTTCAGTCCTCCTGGTAGAACCACCGACTCAGCTGAACAGTTTACCGCCCATAGTCCTGTGCGTCCTTGAACGAGTGACACTATGCAATGCGGCACCAATGTGTTCTTCTTAATGCAACTGAGATGAAAGGGCTCCACTAATGCGTCGAACGCACTGTCACTGTTTTCAATGCGTGAAGAGTATACAGGAACACAGACTGCAGAGAATGCCGGCACAATGCTATCTTCACTGACCCGGAGCGCACCGTGCTCCCTGTCTGAATTCTCTAATAGTTCTCCAGGGGCAGCATCACATATGTACACCTCTCCATTTCTACAATCAACAGTGGCGCCACACATTCGAAGGAAGTCAATCCCCAGGATTATGTCGTGTGTGCTCCTTGGAAGAATCGTAAACTCTGTGACAAACACTTGATCACCCAAGCACACTTCTGCGGTACAGACACCAATGGGACACAGCGAGTTACCACCAACGCCACAGAATGTTGTTGCCTTCTCCCACAAAAACATCACCTTTTGTCCTAAACGGTGTTTAAAAGCAGCACTCATAATCGAAACTGTAGCACCAGTATCCACCAAAGCCATCGTACACACACCATCAACAAAAACTTCTACCTTGTTCTTGAACATCAACACAGACGGGGGTATTTCGTTTTGCAGCAAGTCACCAGCGACCTCACCCCCATCGGCCGCACTGTTTAGTTTTCCTGATGTGGTGACGATGGGCGGCGCCGTGGCGATGGAGACCGGTGGGATCGAGGCGCAGGAGGTGGCGTCACACTTCGATCAGAGGCAGGGGAGTTGTTGCGCCAGTGTCCGTGCCAGAAGCTGCTGCCGGGTCTTGAGTCGGTGGGCCAGTGTCCTTGAAAAGGTGGGACAGCAGGTTTATCGGTCAAGCTTGTCCACTGATCATAGCGTGGTATGCGCGAACGATCGCAATACCTCGATATGTGACCAGTCAGACCACAGTTGTAGCACACAGGCGCAGGACGAGGTCGTCGCCGTTCTTCGAAGTGTTCACGTCTGCGAGCGTTCGCGTAAGCCCGAGATTCAATGAAATCAGTTGTCGGTGGGTGGTATGGGCGTACGGAACGGAAACGTTGAGGGTACTGTGATCGCTCGTAAAAAACCGGACTTGACTGCTGAATACGCCGAGGCCCTGCAACCTCCGTTGCGTTGACGGATGGATGTTCATAAACTGTAAGCTGTGGGGCAGTGGTGTCCTGCGGGAAATAGGATGGAGACGTGGCAGCTGCCCGTTCACGTGTCATTTCGCCATGTCTGAGTAACTCTTCCCGAACAATTTGGCGGATGGTTGCCGAAAGGTCACCAGTTGAGGCCGCTTCTATGCTGGCTACTGAGGTGACATTTGCCAGACGACCAAACTTAGGCGCTATTCTGCGCTGCTTCAGGGTTTCAAACGTGCGGCAGTGCCGTACAACGTCAGACACTGAAGTCAGGCTTTCCCTGCTAATAAGGAAGTTGTAAACATCTTCTGCAATTCCCTTCAGCAAATGCCCCACCTTGTCCTCTTCCGACATGCTGGAATCGACTTCCCTACACAGCCTCAAAATCTCTTCAGTATACACGGTGCAGGTCTCACCGGATAGCTGGGCCCTCTGTGCAAGACTCTGCTCGGCAAGCTTCTTTTTTGCAGCTGAGTTGCCGAAACACTTCTTGATTTCTTCAACAAAGCGTTCCCATGTTGTCAGAATATCTTCATGGTTCTCATACCAAACGAGGGCAACATCAGTGAGGTAGAAAACAACGCGTGACAGTTGGGAGGCAGCATCCCATTTGTTGCAGTTGCTTACTCGCTTGAAATGTTTGAGCCATGAGTCCACGTCGTCATTGGCCCTCCCGGAGAAGGTTCGTGGCTCTCTGTGATACGGCCAAGAACTGCTGGGGACTGGTTCCCGAGCTTCTGTTTCGTCAGGCATGATGGCCAAAGAAGGAGGCAGGCCGGCGAGGCGACGACTCCGGCGAAATCCGAGGGGTAGCGGTCCCGTCGTTGGTTCCTATACCCAGCACCTTCCACCACTCTGTTACGACCTCAGTAGGCGTCTGGGGGTTTATTGATACACGGTTCGAGGGACGAGCCGTATCGGCGCAGGCAGATGATGATCTTCTTCTTCCACACCCCTTGCTTCTTTTTCCTTCTTCGTCCGGCACATACGTGGCGTAACAATATTAAGTGGACAAAATTTAAATTCGTCTGTGAGGTGATGTTACCAAATTATTCTTTTTTAGTGATTGGGATTAATTTTTGTCACGAAATAGCCCCGGGAGCGGCCGCGTCAGCAGCACGTGTAAGTGAGCTCTGCACATATCTGCCTATAACTTTAGCAATTTTGGTTCTAGGAGGGTCACAGTGGTGTCTATTTGTTCGTGAAGATACAAGGAGTTCAACCGCTACAAATACTGCTATTACAAACGAAAATTTTAAATTTTAGAAGCGGAAAACAGTGTGAATCTGTGTAAACAACAACAGTCAGACCACGTGTTTTTTGCGATCGCTTGTAGCTTCGTTAATACTCTACCGGGAAACTTCTTACTTATAACGTTGAAAGTCCTTAAGGTAGATCTGACGCTACCGAAGTTTGATCAGGCTAGGTTTAATAGTTCTAGAGTTATTCCGCAATCAAAATTAAGCCTAATCACTAAAAAGATTAAATTGGTAATATCACCTCACAAACCCATTTAAATTTTGTCCGCTTAATATAATAATAAACCGCACCCCATAGGCTACCAGGAGGCCCAATTTTGTACACTCTAGGCCCTTAATTAAGGTGGTAATCAGCAAAAAGCTCATTTCATTAAACAAATTTTCAAAAGAAGCTAAAAACGCCACCGAAAAATAGCTAATATCTTCTTTTAGAACACAACAGTGTGGTTCTTTCCGGGTAAAAATAATTTTGCTAGCTTAAGGTAACCGCAAGATACAGAGTTAGAAAGAATATAACGAAAACCGCTAATAAACGTGTGGCGCCCGCGTCTTCCCTCGCTCAGAGGAGGAGGGTGGCTCACTGCTCGGGAGAAAGGTACGCCCGTCAGATCAAAGTCTTGAACCACGTGTTTTTTTCCCTTACGATCGCTTTTAACTTTGCTAATAACCTACCGGGAAACTTCTAACTCATACAGTTGAAAGCCCTAATTGTAGACCTGTTGCCGCTCAGGTTTCATCAGGACAGGAGTAATAGGCATCAACAATACTTTTTCTTAATCAACCTATGCACCCTCCGCTAGGCGACGCCACTGTTACAGCTTGGCGGGCTTGAGCATGGAAGAACTATACTACTAAACTAAAACTCGTCATCTGTAACGGACCATTGTGGCTTGGTGATTAGCCCCCACTATCATGCTAAGATCACAATGTAACTTTGTAATAAGGAAATACGGTAATGTGGCGACAATTTTTAGGCATTTATACGGCGCTCGCACGTATAGTTGGACTTCTGGTCTTGAAAGGAAAGAAGAAGTGTCTCTTTAGAAGAACGCTTGTTTCTGCGCTCTGTATCTTTTAGTGAAATCATCGGTCTTTTGAGGTGCCTCGCCTCCCCGTCTTGCGGTGATGGCCGTGGAGCATGCCAGAGGCCCGCCTGGTCACAGGTCCTCACACCCGCCAACCACAAGGAAGTGAGCTGGCTCTCCCAGTGACACTGAGGACATCGATCTCAATTATATGTCCGAAGACGACACATCCGATGACAGCTTTATACCTGTCCGGGGTAAGAGGGTGAAGGGAAGGACGGCGAATACAGCAGCATCAGCTCCTGCAAGCACAGCGACTGTGCATTCAGGGCCTGCGCGCTGGCCGCACGTCATCATCTTCATGCCCGAAGATCCATCAAGCAACCTACGGCTTCTGAACAGGCAAGCCCTTTCCGTTGCTTTCGAACGTACGGTGCCACATCTAATTAACGACATACGAGAAAACCCAAGGAAGAACATTCTCGCCGTAGGCGTGCACGATGTGAGTGCGTTAGGACAGCTGCAGCAATTGACTGAGCTAGGCGGCATTAAAATGCGCCCCTTTATCCCGATGGGTGATAAATCAATTGCCGGTGTAATTTATGACATCGACATTGCCATTCCTAATGCTGACTTGTCTACCCTTATCAAGCCAGCAAAGGACGGAACTGTCATGCAAGTGCGGCGCCTTGGAAATACGCGCTGCGTAAAAGTGTTTTTCAAGGGAGATTGCATACCATCTCACGTTAAAGTTGGACATTTCTGACATCCGGTTCGACCATTCATCCAAAAGCCACTTCAGTGTCATCAGTGCTTCAGGCTATGACACGGTAAGGGCGTATGCTCCAACCTACAACTTTCTCCCCGCTGCGCTGAACCTCATGCTGAAGACGCCTGTTGGAAAACTGCTTTGAAGTGCGCCAACTGCGGTGGTCCTCAGGCTTCCTCGTCAAAAGACTGTCCTCAAATCCAAAAGGAACGCGCGGTTCTCAGACAAATGGCCCGAAATAACTCGACACACAGGGAGGCAGCCGAAGTAGTCCGGCGTCGGCGTCGGTGGCGGCATCATCGAAAGTTTTCAAAGAATTCCCGAGACGCTACTTCCCACTTTTTAGCGGTTCCATCCAGTAGCGCCGCGAAAGGGCCCACCACTTCTACGAAAGAAACAGAGAAGCCTCCTTCTCTGGAGGAATGGCCCACGCTCCCGACGCGCTCTTCTGCCAAGGAACCTCTGCAGGTGGTGGCCCCACCAGAGCCGTCTCCAGCCATGGAAGATTTGAGTAAAAGTGATCGTCAAGTGATCTCGGTGCTGCGTTCCCTCATAGAAGCCATCCGAGCGATATTAGTCGACATGAAGACACCATCTGCTCGAAGCGTACTTGGATTATTGGACGCCCTAAGCCATGTGGATGATTCTCTCAACTAAAAAGATGGCTACTCACACCTCATCATTTCTTAAAGAAGTCAAGGCTGCATTCGTCATCCAATGGAACGCCAGAGGACCAAAATCACGCCTTTCAGATTTTCATCAGTTTGTGTTTATCAACGTCTTTCCAATCATCGTCATTTGTGAACCCAATTTGTCGAAACCAATAAGACTGTCGGGGTACGAAGCTGTCATGTCTTCAACGGACGGTGCGTGCAGCAAAATCACTGTCTTCGTTCGCCGTGAACTGACGTATGTTGTGCAACCAATTGCACCTCACGATGACAATCAGTATGTCTACATCACTGTGAAAAAGGACAAACTCATGTTTACTCTCATAGGCGTTTATATATCGTCGTCGAACAATCTCGATTCCAGGAGATTAGCGGGTATCTTGAGAGTGTGTCCTGCACCATGGGTCATCATGGGTGATTTCAATGTGCACAATGACGCATGGGGAAGTACGCGGACAAATGCAAGAGGACGCAGGTTAGCAAACATCGCCTACAATTATGGCCTTACTCTCCTGAACGACACTAGCCCCACTTTTCTTCGAGGGGTGACATACGGCAGCTGTCTCGACCTTGCCTTCGTCTCCAACTCCCTCGCGAGATACGTTAAGTGGTTTCCAGATGTTGATACACGAGGAAGTGATCACATTTCAATCTACCTTAACATCAAAGGCTTGTCTAGTTATGGTCCATGGAGGACCATTCAAGCAGTCCAATGAACCAACTTCAATCTGACATAGAAGATGCTTGCAGTGATGGCCTACAATCTGGGTTAGAGCAAACAATTAAGAGCACAATGCAAAACGCCACTCGCACGGTGACGATCTCTTCCACACGAAACGACTTTGATATAGAGCTGGAGCGACTCCGAGCACTTCGACGCCGAATGGAGCGTCGGTATCGGCGTACAAAATCAATTCACAATATAAGGGTAGTCAGGAGGATGCAAAAGAAGACCCTGTGTTGCATGATTAGATTAGCGTCGGAACGATGGACAGCGTTTTGCCAGTCACTAGACCCTCGCAAGCCACTCTCACACATTTGGAAAACGGTGCAAGGTCTGCGTCACCATATGAAACAGCGTTTTGAATTCAAAGTGCTCGCGCTATTGCAGTGGATGCAAGAGATCGATGTCGCAGAAGATTTCTGTGCGCAGATCGCCAACCAAGCCACTCGTCCAGATTCTCCAACGAGAGGTGACATCCCCCGTTCCTGTGACTACCACATGGACCTCCCTTTTACAATGGAGGAGCTCGAGGCGGCACTGGCTCTCTGCAGGCGTTCAACTTCTCCGGGCCTAGATGGTATTCCGTACCAAGCCTTGTGAAACCTTGGGGAAGGTGAAGGAGAGAACTGTTGAGCCTCTACAACATCTCGTGGCAGGACGGCAATGTTCCTGATGACTGGAAAGTAAGCCACTTGTTACCCATCTTGAAGCAGGGCAAATCCCCACTCGAACTCACCTCATACAGCCCAATAGCACTGGCCATCTGCGTAGGGAAGATACTGGAACGGATGATACTAGGCCGCCTGCAGTGGTATCTTGAATACTACAAGATTTATCCGAATTCAATGGCTGGTTTCCGACGCGACCACTCTTCTATTGACAATGTCGTTGATCTAGTTTCGTGCGTTCAGCACGAAAGATTCTGTAAGCGACTATCTGCAGATTTTTTTCTAGATGTGAAAGGCACTTATGATAATGTACTACATGAAGTAATTTTGGGTGCTCCTGCGGTGGTTGGTCTTGGTGGTCGAGTCTTTCGGCGGATTTCGAGTTACCTGGCTGCAAAATCATTCTTTGTGTTAACAGAAGATGGCCCAACTACGCGAAGCTATACTTCCAGGGGTGTTCCTCAAGGCGGAGTTCTTAGCCCGACGCTATTCAATGTTGCACTAATTGGCCTTGCTGAAATACTGGCCAAGCACCAATAAAATCTCAATATACGCAGACGACATCTGTGTCTGGACTTCGGCAGTCACACGTCCTCAGATACGTTCCCGGCTTCAAAAAGCAGCAACTATTATTGCCAACTACTAGCATATAACCAGAAGAGTGCGCGCTGGTAGCCTTCACTCGCAAAGCAAGGACCCCTTATGTCATCTCAATCTGCGGGCGACCGATTTCCTACGCCAAAACCCACTGGTTTCTGGGCATCATTATTTATAGGGACCTCTGTTGGAGTCCGCATGTGACTTATTTGAAGAAGCGCCTGACCGCTATTTCCCAACTGTTCAAGTTCATGGCAGGAAAGACGTGGGGGATGTCAGTAGACGCAATGATGGAGCTCTACAGAGCCCTGTTTCTCAATTTCCTCAGATATAGCTTACCCGTGCTTAGCAATACCTGCAAGACCAATGTTCGTGTTCTACAGGCAGTACAAGCCCAAGTGCTGAGAGTGTACCTTGGTCTGCCCAGATGTACGTCAACAGAAGCAACAATTGCAATTGCTGGTGACTATCCGATACAAACTCACATTGTTGCAGAAGTCCTGAGAACACACATCAGACACTTCGCACATGCTCCCTGTCATCCCCTTGCACTGTTGCCTTCAGAGAGTCGCCAAGCATCGTTCACCAAAATGATTGTGAAATACAACGATAAACTTCCCTTGGGCTTCACTTCTGCATCTAAACCATCCATAACCCCTTGGTGTCTTATTCGACCCACAGTGCATCTTAGTGTACCAGAGATCCGGATGAAATCTGAGCTTTCGTCGCCCGTGCTGAAACAACTGTCTCTTCTTCTTTTTCACGAGAAAAATTCAGACGGAATACATGTATACACCGATGGTTCCATGAACCGCCAGTGTTCGTCAAGGGCAGTAGTTGTCCCAGCAAGAGGTGTTACCATCAGCTTTAGGACTGACCACTCCATGGTATCTACAGCAGCGGAACTAGCTGCTTTGCACGCTGCACTTTGTGTGGTCAATCGGGAACCACCACAACAACGGTCGATTTTCAGCGACTCAAGGGCTTCTCTACAATCTGTGCTTTCAGCACTGCATCGCGGGCCATACGAACAGTTTGTTTTCGAAATTCAATGCCTTCTCCACACTTCACACGAGAAAGAGCATCATGTGACGCTTCAATGGCTGCCACGTCACTGCGCCATTATAGGGAACGAACATGCCGATGCTTCCACGCGGGCAGCCCTTGAAGGAACACGAGAAGAAGTCATACCACTTTCGCGGACCGATGCGGCCAGTAATCTTCGACGACTTGTGCGTGAAATCACGTTTTCACTATGGTGCCCACTAAGCATCGATACGAATCGTCAACACCACCTATCCTCTTTGATGGCTCTCCGCATGCCCACTGGACTCGACCGAAGAGAAGCCACCCTTCTTCATCGCTTATGGCTAGGAGTGGCATTTACAAAATCTTATTCCTTTGTCATAGGAATGGCCGACAACGCTCTCTGCGATGCCTGTCAGTACGAAGAGACGCTACACCTTATCCTGTGTGAGTGTCCGTTGTATGAAATCCAAATACAGTAACTGGCATCCGCTTTGGCGTGCATCGAGAACAGCCAAATGTTTGTGGACACTATTCTGTCAAGTGCCCGAGAGAAGACATTGCAACAGAAGGCAATAAAGCTCTGTTGAAATTCCTACGCGACACGGACTTGAACAAGCGGCTGTAACAGCAATGTCACACACCACGAAAGACAGACTGGACTATGACTGAGTGTGTGCGCGTGTGCTGCCGAATGTGCTGTGTTTCTCTCTTCTCTCTCAGCTCTCTATCTTTCATCTCCCCCATCCCTCTCCCATGCGCAGGGTAGCAAACCGGCTGGCTATAGGCTGGTTAACCTCACTGCCGTTCTTTTCCCCCTATTTTCCTTTCTTCCTTCCTTCCTTCCTTCCTTCCTTCCTTCCTTCCTTCCTTCCTTCCTTCCTTCCTTCCTTCCTTCCTTCCTTCCTTCCTTCCTTCCTTCCTGGTCTTGAAATCATGGATACTCCACTGTGTTGCCTTTTCATTTTTTTATTTTAAGTTGTTTCAAAATACTTTTCACAAAAATGCTTCCAGCGCAAGCCCCCACTCATTACCGACTTTTGAAATAAACATGCCAAACTATGCATTTCATTAATGTGGCGCTGCAGCACTTTTTGAGCATGGTCAGAAAGCGCTTCCGATCAGTAGTTCAGGCTCCCGACGACACACGGGCCAAATAATATTGCGCAGCACGCGGCCTTGAATACACAATAATATATCAGTCAGCAAAAAATTGCTTTCTCTTTTCTTGACAAACCACGGAATAAGCCCGAAAATCACTCGTAGTAAGCCCATCTATCAGCCATTGGCTGATTTGACGTGGCGCGCTCAGTCGTTACAGATATTGCCATGGGAGGCCGCCACTTGACCACGCGTGCGCGCACGATCACACTAGCAACGCCACGCATTTGAAGAAAAAAAAGAAAAAGTGCTCGAGGTAATGAGGTGTGCGTGGCGTTTTCCTTTGCGCCTTCAATCCCTTCCTGATTAGCTTTCAGCGCTTTTGTCGGGGCGAGAGAAGAGAGAATGAAATCACTGCATGGGACAAATCATTGTAACTCCACTCGCACTGGATGAATTTCAAAAATTTTTGCACGTTTTAATTCGTGAGGCAATAAGCTCTTCCAGCGAGTTCATTCCTTGGGTACCTAAAAAACGGATTCAGGGCCCCTTTAAGTTTTCCGCGGAGCTTTCGGAATATGCAACCACAAGTCTGAAAATATTGTGACGTGGGTGACCACTGTTGCGACCATGTACACGTTCATAAAGATGGCCAGCATTATGAAAATGTGTTATATTAATAGTAACTTCATTTGCGTACATTTCTTAGAAACATACTATTCTACTATTTCCCCGGAGGTTGTCTTTTCCTCTTCTAGGCAATAACCATCTGCGCACTTCTGGAATGAAACAGATACCAATATAAAACAAATTAGGAAGTACAGAGGAGAACAATAACCACATCATCAGAGTATAAAAACGTGCTCACTTAGGTTATGGAGATCTGATTTGGGCCATTTTTACGCTAGCCTTTACGACTTGCCAATACCGATTGCGTCTTTCGAAGCACATGCTACGTTTTTTTTCTTTTCTCGTCTAAATCCACATGAAGAGTTGAACACAGCAGAGCGCAAGTCTTTCAAGTGAAAAGTGCGTATGAATATACGTATGTTTGTCTTATAAACAACACATAATTACACTTCTACAGACATTCTAGAACATAAACACAAAAGGGGCGAAAAAATACAAAAACAGTCATGGTTTGTTTCATTCTTCTTGTGTTTTTGTGTCCCTGTACTAAATCATATTGTATTCCAAAACCAACTAGCATAATTAGAGACCTTCTTTCACCCTGCCCATTACCTGAGTAAGATCGAAGGCATTACAGGAGGTCCCATTTTCTTCCTTTAGCCATTCCTCTCTTGTGGCAGCTTTTGTGACGGAGTTTACAAACAGGCAGCTATACTTGCAGAAGTTACTTCCCTGCAGAAAGAGGAAAATGCATGTTGCAACATCGTGTCCTTCTTCGTCGCCTACACTACATTTCTCGAAACTTCACAGTACGTGGCTGAAAAGGATTAAGTGGGGAGCGTCTTACGAGTCCGGGCTGTCCTATGCTATCGTATGGTGGTACCGTTGGCTCTTCGCGACATTTATACTCTCCCACTACGCTTCATTTCTTGAGTACCGAGAGCGCACTCTCACCAAAGAGAAGTTTACTTCCTCTTATTCTGCGAGAGCATTGATGACCATGATCACTCATCATCAGTATAAAGAATTATGTAAACAAGCTACTTTGTTCTTTTTCTCTTTTTGTAAAAATCAAGTGAAAAGGGGTAGCCATCGCCAAGTAATGGCAAAAACTCTCTCGTTTGTTTCGTACTTCAATAAGAAAAAACAGGTACTAGTGCACTTAGCGTAACTTGAGCAAAACTACGTATAAAAGTAGCAAAAAAAAGGAAGCAAGAGTGAAATAGAAAAAGTGAGAAAGGGTAAACATTCGAAAACATAGAAAGAGCAAGAAATAGAAAAGAATAAGTAAAGAAAAACGAAGAAATGAGAATTGTAAGCAGATAAAAATACTGGGGGAAAGCAGGAAACATGAAAGGAAAGAATAATTGAAAAAACAAAACCGAAGAGGAACATAGAAGGCTTCCCAGCACCGCATTTTTTTTCAAGATAGATGGCCATAATTAAAAAAAAGTCTTATATCATATTTACGAGGCACTATAAAACATTAAAAACAACAACAGAGTAGGTACACTGATCCAGTAAAAAGTTGTACATAAGAGCATCAAATTACAATAATAAATAAACAAACAAGCACAGATGTGCTCTATTTTAGTACCGGTCGACCACGATTATTTAATTTGGCGCCACTTTTTATGACTGCGCCTCACTGACGACGGGAAAGCTTCACACCATAATCAATGAAAGCAGATGTACTATTTTAGTGAAAAGAGATAATCTTCTCAGCGCAAAAGTGATTGCACGGCATGGGTTGCATTTTTGTCTGTTCAGAAATAAAACACTGAGAGCTTTGTTTTTTTTTTGTAGGCCTGTTTGAGGTCTAGAACTAGAGATGACACGTTTCGACTACGTATATATGTTTGTCGTTAATGGAAAACCACCATAGAATGGGTGACAATGAGCCCTTATATAATATTAGGAACATAGATACATTTAAAGTGCAAACCATAAAGCGCCTCTTGCGATTAACGCGAGGCTGATGGCAGATGCCTCCCCCCCCCCTCCCCGTATAAAGGTGAACATGTCCCAGACGTCTGCCTAGTTGAGATAGGAATAAGATAGTTAGAAAACTTCAATCATATTGTTACGAGTAACTTATTTATGAAATTATATACGATGGACCACGCTCGGTGAACAAGATGGCGACAGTTCATCAACAACCAGCAACCGACGTCGTCTTCCTCTTTCATGAAGCAAGGTTGTGGCGGCTGTTGTGTATCAATATATTGTATTCAGAAACCCGACGTTTCTAAGCCGGAGCGGCCTCCTCCTCAGGGGCAAGAAAAAATAACCGCCAACTCTTTTAGCAGCACGCCTTCAAACCATAAAGATACCATCTCAACCATTTTACAGTGTTGGTATTGATCTCTTCGGTCATTTATCTATATCCACCAGAGCCAACAGGTGAATAGCTGTTGCCACCGACTACACGACTCAGTATGCGATCACGCGGGCTAGGCTTACCAGCTGTGCTACCGACGTCACTGACTTTCTCCTCGAAGACGTCGTACTTGTTCACGGCTCTCCTCGACAGCTGATTGCAGACTGGGGTTGATACTCTCTATCAAAGGTAGTCCAGAACATACTGCACTCTTGCGCTACCAAACCCAAGTTCACCACTGCGTATCACCTGCAGACCAACGACCTAATAGAGTGGTTCAACAGAACGCTTACGGACATGCTCACCATCTACGTTTTGCCAGATCATCGTGACTGGGACGGAGCTTTGACGTTCGTAACATTTGCATACAATACGTCTCGTAGTGACTCTACAGGCTTCTCTCCATTTTTTCTCCTGTACGAATGAGAGCCCATGCTGCCTTTTGACACGCTCCTTCCGCCTATTTTCGATACATCAGAATACGCCCGTGAGGCCATCGCTAGGGCTGCAGAGGCAGGCGAAGTTGCCCACCTTCGAAGCAACGATGCATCTATGACGCTCGCCACCATGATGTCCACTTCAAGCCATGTGACGTAGTTTTAGGGGCGAAGATCCTAAAGGCGTGAGTCTGCCCATCCCTTGTGTGTATGTATGGGACCGCCTATAGTTATCCTTTGCCAACTGCCCGATACTTCGTCCTTGCAAGCATCCTATTGTGCCCCATCACCAATCCATCACTTCATCGATTATAAAGCAAATACTGTTGAGAAGTACCCAACATGAAATGCAAGATGGTCGTGTGTCAGGTGCGCGTTAAAGAGCCACTGACTGTTCCACTGAGTCCATTCCTTGTTTGTAGGTAACCGCCTATATTTTCACCTTTGCAAACTGCCCAGTACTTCATCCTCGCAAACGTCGATTGAAGACGTGTTAGTCCCGCATTTCATGACGTAGTGGGCGATATTCAAGGATGGTTCACTGTTTAGCGATGAAACCCTCCAGCGCTTCGCCCCGCTCATCATCATTCACGTGGATAAGCTTTTATTCTTTTCCTTGGAGACCGTAACGGCATGTTGGTCTTTGCGAGAAGTTTCTCCATACTCTAATCAAGTCACCGACTTTACGTACGAAGTCGAACCTCTGGACACCACCACATCCGATCACCTGATATTGGTCAGGTCACGCGACTAAAGCCGTTCCGCTCAAACCACTTGAGCACCGGGTCGGTGCCTTTGCGCTGGGAGTGACGCTATGAAGTGCTGTCGGATATCAGAAATGACAAATACGATGCTCCCTGATATTCGCGTGGACTAGGATCTGCCTTGTGTGCCTGGCGTTAGGTGTCTGTAAATATATTCAACAACGTCGTTTTCTCCCCGTAACAATATAGACGTTTACGCGCACCACTTTTACTACGATCTTCGGAGAAGGATATAGTGGAAAGTTAGGATAGTTGTTATCAAGTATAATGGGACATGGTTACTAACATAAAAGAAGATCGAGAGCATAATAAACATGGGACCTCACCATAACATGTTTCCGCTTTCTTTCTACGCATCCCCACCTCACTTAACGCTCGTAACCATAATCCACCATTGAGATCATCCAACAGATGTAAATGTTCCCTAAAAGTGTTTTATTGCACTTGTAAAGTACCACATGGATTGATTTCGCAGTATCATATAACTTCTTGGAATGATCTTTTTTACCTGTCTTACGTAGTAGTACTCGCCCTGTTCCTTTAATTTATCACACTTTCCATTTCTTCTCCGTTCAACATCTGGGTCTACCGATGGACCACGTGACGGTTTATCAAACAAGCACGTGGCCTGAAAGCTCCTGCATCAAGACATGAATTCAGAAGAGCGAGAATTAGAATTTACTTCGTATGAAGATTACTAACACGTTCTCTTTCATGAAATAAGTGACGAAGGGCGAAAAGAAATATGCAAGCAATAGTACAGAGTCTAAAATGTCTTAACCAGAGTTGTTCGGAAGATAGCGTAATAATAAATAATAAATAGGCATCAACAAAACAGTTATTTCCTCTAGAAAAACAGCATGAACGTCCACTTATTTTGGTAATCACATATAACACGTTATGTCACGCGAAATATTCGTGCTAAGCAAACTACAGCAGAAGATAAGCGATCGTTGCTGATGGATAGATGTCTAGATGTCTTGCAGTACAAACAACCTAAGACAAGGTCACAATAATGTGTAACCTCCACGTAACACTATCTAGCTCTTTTTAGGAGAGCGGTATAGCTGTGTGCCACTTTTTACTGTGTTTAAAGCATTCGCAATAAAAATTAGGAGACCCTAAAGTTTCGCCTTTAAGAGTTGAACGTGGTAGCGATATCCTGTTCCTAGTGCGTACTTCAAACACGTAGTGCATGAAACCTTTTTGAACTTGCTATGCACCCACTATACGTGACCTTAAGCGAATAGGCACAGCAGCGTGTTTGCTTTTTGTAGTGGGTGGCCGGCTCTAAACCACGAAGTCATTCTGATAATCACATGTTCTGCCAACCGCTGGCAATGGGCGTTTGTACAACGCATCATTTCTGCAATACTTGATGTTGTATTATGAAGCATGTATACAGGAGTCGTGTGTTTGTAAATCATTAGAGTTACTTTCACTGTACTTTCAAGCAAATGAAGTTTTAAATGATAGTCTTTCTTGGGGACCTTCGAGAGGCAAAAATTTTGGTCTGTCTGTCTGTCTGTCTGTCTGTCTGACTGTCTGTCTGTCTGTACCCTTGTCTGTTTGTTTACTCTTACCGGCATCGGGTACTTGAAATGGCCGACCCCATACACAGCGACCACCAATGTTGCTCAAGGTTGAGCGTTCATGCTTGTGCAATTGTCAATTAAAAAGCAAATATTGTGAATGTCTGGGGCATCATAACAACACGCCTATATTCTGCGTATGCATCTCTTACTAGAAAACGCATACATAAGCAATTTTAAGGACCGTAGCACTTATCACGATGCGCTTACCATGCAACGCTTGCACGGAACGGGGAGTGTTTCCAACGCTTTGGTAAGACGAGATGGTGGTGGCACGTACCCGTCGCCTCGCGTTCTACACCTTATCACGTCTGAGACGGGCGCGCACGGCCACGCGCTTTGTTTTCCAAAAAAAAACTGCCAGATGGCGCTCATGTCTCGCGTGTGACGTGACTATATGCGCTCGTTCGCCTCCGCTGCACGCTCGAAGCACTCTTACGCAGCGCCTCCGAAATACCATTCACCAATTTCTTGCGCAGAACATCAAATAAATGTTTTGTTCACTCTCTCCACGCGCAAGACTATCGTCTTTCGACGATATTTGCAGATTGCATGCAGTTATGGGGCTAATTTTTTTTCACTGTGTTCTCAAAGAGACGCGTGTTCGTATATTACAACTTCCGCTGTCACGCTAACGACCTGGGTTCGATCCCTACTTTGACACAGGTTTTATTGACTTTCATTTTATTTGCATTGTTCTCGATTTTTTGGTCACGCAGAAGATGATCTTTCACTCACAACCAACAACGACGACGCTGAGACCGACACCTCACTTTCTGCGAAACGAGCTCTTTATTACTATCATGTTTACACAACAGTCCCAATTGGAACTGCACTTATTATTAGTAACACCTACCAAGGTATTCAAAAAGTTTTTTTTTCACAACATTGCGACATATGTCGCGGAAAGCGCATTTCATTTCAAAGCGGCAGCGTTTAAGAGCTGGTTTCGAAAAAATTCCGGCGTCAGCATCGGCGTCGTTGGTTGTGAGCGAATAATCATAATCTTATGCGGGACGGAAAAATCGAGAACGATGCGAATAAAATGAATGAAAAGAAAAATTCTGGATCAAGACAGGGCTCGAATCCAGGTCGTTTGGCTGCAAGTGGGGATCGAACCCGGGGCGTTTGTACGCAAAGCAGATATTCTAACTTACGGCCATGCGTCTGTTCATAAGTGCATTGAAAATAACTTCACTTCCTATGTTCGAAAATGCAGCGAAAGTAACTTTCATGCTTTACAAACACACGCTTCCTGTATACGTGCTTCATATTGCAACATAAAATATTGCCGCAATAATGCATGGCATAAGCGCCCATTGCCAGGGGGCGGCAGAACATACAATTATCATCACGACTTTGTAGTTTGAAGCCGGTCACCCACTACAAAAAGTCACGCACGCTACGGCACCTATTTACTTAAAGCGACGTAGTGGGTGCAAAGCAAATTCGAACAGGTTTCATCCACCAAATGTTTAGAGTACGCACTAGGAGCAGGACATCGCGAACAGGACATAGCTTCAATGTCCCCAGATTTTGAAGGTGCTTTGATGATTGTCGATTATCTACTGCCGTGTAAATAGGACTGAGTGACTGACTTGCAACACGGACATATGTTTATGATACCGATATTATTTACCTTTTTTCAGAGATTCACTATCCGACTTGATTTTGGTTGGTGGTGTTCGCCCTAGTAGGACAGCTATCTCACTGGTACAAGTGGATAACTACAGGATTTATATTTTGGTTGTGTTTTAGGTTATATTTGCAAAAGCAGAGTCATTGCCAGTATGAATAAGGTGCAATTAGTTACATTGTAACAGCGAACTCGCTTTATCCGATGTATAGCTGTGGGAGTAGCCTTCGCGTGTGCTAGGCATAAGTTTAGAGTAGTGGCATCTTAGGGAGTTAGGCAAAACTACTCTGCCTAACTAAGTGCAATAAAGGTTATATTATTAAACAGGAATAGATGGCTTTACTTTTTTAGCTAGTTCTGAGCATGTCAGACCGCATAAGGAATGAGAATTTAACATCAGTGCTGTAGTGCCTCTTTCCATAGTGTTTATTTTGGAAAGCGAAAGCAGGTGTTCACTTAATTAAGACCACTAAAACATAGAGGGTTGCACAAGCTTGTCCTAATTGATCTTTTTGGGCCACAAATGACGAGGTTCCATCGAGAAACTGAACTTGCAACCTCCCTACTTACATTTCAAGCATAAGTATAGAAATATCGGACGTGGTCCACTTTTCGGTAGCTTACCTGATTGCAAAAAAAAAAGTAGTTTGCTCATACTTTGATGACGAAGTCTTTGATGTGCTTAAAAGAGTATTTTGGTTTCCGCGGAGGCAAAGGCTAATTAATGAGGCAGTGATCCAGAAACAGCGAGGTAGTTTTGCTGAACATCGCTGTGAAAAAAAAAGGGACTGCAGCCAGTGAACAGATTGGAATAGTGTAATATGACATGTGAGTCTTTGGCAAATATAACCACCAGCATAATATGTACACTCAGAAGAAGGAGGGGTAGTTGTTGCTCTGTGGCAGATACGGAAGTCAGAATGAGCGAGTACTTTTCAAACTCTATCGTTTCCCCGTAAGCTCTAGGCTTGTCCATTGTGCGTTGTGCGCTGTTATTTGTACGACACAGCCCACGCAAGGTATCCACTACACCGCATGACAATGGCGGTAATTACGGTTAGAAGTAAGCACGTTCCAGACCACACATGCTCCTAATGAAAACAATTTCGAAAGGCAAAGAGGCAACGCCGCCAATAAGTTGTCGCTCCGAAGGTGAGAGCGTGGCATGTGGCTCAACGTATACGCAGACAGCAAACATAACAGAGGTGAGTGCTCGGGAAGCAGCGCCAAAAAGGCAACGCCGACAACAAGTTGCAACTCCGGAGGCCATTGAGCCACCGCTTGCCGCGCCCTTAACTCGGGAGTTGAGGGCACGTGAAGTGGTGGCTCAAAGGCAAGAACATACTTTATATACTGCATGCACGCGTTATCACCCATTTAATTGCGCTAGTGGGCAATGTCACGGGTGATTTACGCTGTGAACACTTACACCATGTTTCTCTCACTTGGCATAATTATTTTATTGGAGATGCGTAGACTTTTTTTTTTCCTCCGTATACAGGGTCAAACGAAGGGTTCACAGAAAATAAACCAAAAACCTCAGGAGCCCACTTCTCGCCGACCAGCAATGGGCCGTCCAGCAGGCCCACGAAGCGGCCGCTAGGTACTCCCTGTCGGTCCCTACGTGGGAGACGCCCGCTACGCGCTAAGCGCGTCCTGCAGGACTGAAATAAAGTTTTTTCATTCCATTACAACAGCACTGATGAGGACTGGCACATGAAAGATATTGATTGCTGAAAATTTGAATTAAGCGCAAGATAAACAAGAACACCATCGAATTGAACCATGCGGTTCCACGCATCCTGACATCTCGATAGCCTGTCAACGTAATCTAGTAGTTATAGATATATCCCCCGACCAAATGCTCGCGAGACAGAATACCTTCCACGTCAACTGCGTATTCGATGGATGGAAAAATTCCCGAATCCTGTGTGTTTAGATCTAGGTGCGCGTCAAAGAACCTCCGGTGGTCGAAAATTTCGGAGCCTTCCACTACGACGACCACCACGGCGTCCAGTATATTGTGGTTTTCAGACATTAAACAACAACACTTACTTCATTGTCTTCTCTTACTTCATTGTCTTCCCGGCACGTGAGTACACCATTGCAACAATAACATAGAACCTAGAACAGTACTTCTGGTAAAGAAAAGCGTGAGACGGACACAGTGCGCAGACTTTACGAACATTGATTTCGTCCGCAATGCTCCCGAGTGTACAGCACGAAAAAATGCCCACTTCATCAGGCTAAGCCCCCTTGTCGCTGCCCATCTCTTCAACGCAAAAATTGCGATGAGAACACTACACGTAACAAGCTTCATCTGATGTGTTGATCCCCACCTAGAGAAAGCGTGAATTATCACATGAGCGATGCGCGGAGGTCTGCTAAAGCCCTGTGCATAACCCCTGCCTTTTTACCCCGCAATTGGCTTCTCTCATATTAAAAAAGTTCAGGTGTGTTTCTTATTCGTTTGAGCCGCATTCATTGGCTTCGCTTTCACTTGGACTTTCACTCAAACACAGGATGACGCATGAGACGATGCTATCCACTTGAACTTCAACGGAACCACACGGTGGCGTCGAAGCTAACAATGACATTGACGGCAAAAATATGTCAAAGTTTTTCTAAAAATTCAATCTCAATTGAAACAAGAATTACTTTATTATCACGTAAAATCTGAGGTTTCGCATCTGAAAACCACGATATCGATTCCGCCGTAGTGGAAGGCTCCAGAAATGTCGACCATCTGGTGTTGATTAACGAGCACAGCACATGGTCCTCCATTGCGTTACGCCTCCATTGAAATGCGACCCTCAGATTTTCCTCTCACGATATTCGGGTAAGCGGCCGAGTACCGGAACAACTGTTCGACCAAGGCAGACAATAAAACTTACTTTAAGAACTTATTGATGTCTTTGATGCTGCACAGTGAGTAAGTTGTTCCAATGCTGCTGACAGAAGGGCTCATCACGGTTTTCCCACTATTTTCGCACGACTTTGCAGTAAGTTCACCATCATGAAATGCTCCGAGGCTGAAAGTAACGGTACATATATGTAGCAGAAAGTTGGTGAATACTTGACCTAACTTTTATCGAATTTTTATCTTTGATTAGTAGTTCTCATAATAAAATGAAGCAGTGGTACTAGAAGAAAATCGCAGTTGAAACATTGCCCTAGAAGGCGGACGGTACAGCTATAGAAATTTTAGGTACTTTTGCATTTCCTTTATGGGAAGTAGTGGTGTGATTAGATGACAAAACGAAACACCTCGATATGATGTATGCCCAATATTGCAGCCACATACGGGTGCCAAAACGTTTATTCGGGGCAGTACAAAAGCCTAAAAGAGCTTTATAAATGAGCACCAAAGGAAATTACTGGTTGCCTGTCAATGGCCACAGCAGAAGCTTATGTACGCCTCACATTGCGTTAACGGTTTTTATTTGACCATTTTGCACCTGGTCTGTGGCATTCGGGTCTAGTGCTTTTCACGAGCCACGCCGTATGTCTGGGAACCATCAAGATTGTTTAAAACTCTTCTGGTAGTAATGCGAGCTCAAAACAAGACGTAGACTTTATTCTGGAACAAACGGGGCCACCAGCAATAGCGATCAAATATGCACTTCTGCATGTATTTAAGTCGACGATCGAACTATATCAACTGCGAGATTCCCGATGGCTGACGATTGCATTGACCGCTACCATGACATAGGTTGACTTGATTGTAAACTGAGTTTCTTTGACTGCGCACAAGTTTGTCCATTGAGAAGGTGCATATTTGCCGATTTTGTTGCAGCTCTCTTCACCGTTATAACCACGTGACAATATTGCGATACGAGCATTTATAGTTAACTGCTGCTATTTATTGTCCATTTATATATAATTGAGAAGTGTTTGAGACAGACACAAAGGCTCATTAATGTCATGCAGTTACTCAGCGCACTAGCACTTATTACTCAGAGTTACTCTGTGCATAAATCAGAGCATTAAACGAAAATGCTCCTTCAAACTTCAATGGAAAAAATTGTGTTACATTTTCGACAATAGTACTAAACCCTAAACCCTCTATTGTGATAGGGACAGCGTCATATGAAAGCGATGCTGCAAATATATAAGTACCCTTAATGTACTTACGCGTGCGATAATTCGTGCGTAATTGTCAGAGCCGTCCTAAGTGCGTCGCCAGTGTCAGAAACGAGGGCCGCCGTCATACTGCCACAGGCCCCTTCACCCCATTTGATTCCTGTTTATAAATAAAAAAAAAACTTGAGGTAACCCTCCAAAAAATAATAAGAAAAAAGTACCAGGCCTGCGTGCAATGCGTCGCACAGTCACAGTGAAGGCTGGAAGAGTGACATTGGATACATTTACCAACATAGGGTCCGCTACCACGAGTGCACCTGCATGACATCCACTATACGTCATAAATCAACATAACTTTTGTGAAGTGGGGAAAGCACGCCATGTGATTATACGTAATTATTTAAAGAGTTACGGTATCCATTACACACCTGTACGCCATCATGTACAGTATCTTGATGTTGCGGCTGATAACAATGGAGAATAATGAGTGAGCAATTTATAATGCGTTGGAAGCATTGAACTGGCCACTCGTTGCACAATTCATGAAGAGTGATGTCTGGTCAATATTCCAGTTGTCTAAAACGCACCATCACACATGTCAACGTGATTCCTTACGTGTATTCGAGATCCCCGTGACAATATCAACGAGGTTTCTGCAGTAAGACACTTTAAAAACGCACTAAAGATCCTACCTTCAACAGCCTTGTTAGGATCATTGTCGTGAGTCATACTGCGCCTACAAAGACAGAAATTAGCACATCAAGCGTTGAGCGAACCGCACAGCATATTGAAAAGTACGTCCTGAAATTATAATAAAATTATGTGTTTTCTAAACTGTTCCCATAAAACATTCAGGTCCTTGCACTAAATGGGTTTTTGTTAGGATAAATATTACAGTCACAAATACAAAAAAACAGACATAAATTCGTTCGAGACAACTAAAAAAAAACAAAGCAAGGAAGTGTTGCTTTTCAAAATGTCCTTTTTATTGAAGCTCGGAGTTCAGCAAATAACGCGTACAAAGTTTCATTCGTTTTCACTAAATAAGTCATCCCACAGCAAATGTTCTTGACATTTGTATAATTATTCTTAACTAATTTTATCACTTATTGCATCCACCTTTGACATGATGAGGTACAAGACGGTTATCCGTAGGGTCGGGCTCAAAAAACTTTGACTTCCTGGTATTTTTGAGCGCGTGTTTACATCGCAGTCAGCTTACATCTCCGGCACTTGTATCACCTCTCCGAACTTCTAGATCTAGATCATGTGTTTACATTTAGCCACTTGCCTGCTGACTGCTTACATCGCAGTCAGCAGGCACGTGCGACTTTTCCGAACGATTTGTTGCGAGGACTCGAACAAAACATGAAGGCATATCTTTACTTCAATTTATTTGTGGAGTTTAACGTCCAAAAACCAACATGTGATTATGAGAGACGCCGTAGTGGAGGGGTCCGGATATTGCGAGCCCCTGAAGTTCTTTAACGTGCACCCAAATCTGAGCACATGGGCCTACATTTCCGCCTCCATCGGAAATGCAGCCGCCGCAGCTGGGATTCGATCCCGTGACCTGCGGGTCAGCAGCCGAGTATCTTAGCCAGTAGAAAACCGTGGCGGGGCCATATTTTTATTCCTTCCAAGTTACTCGAATATTACCGCGATATCGTTAAATAGCTTATTTCGCAAAACTTTCGATGTCGGCATCGGCGTCAGCGTCGGCATCGGCGTCAGTGTCAGCGTCAGCGCATTCGGTAGTAAGTTAAATTCCATCATCTTATGCGCGACCGAAAAATGAAGAACGACGCAAATAAAAAAAACAAATGATAAAAATCCTGGAGCAGAGTGGGGACCAAACCAGGGTTGTTTGGGTGCGAGTGAGTATCGAACCCGAGTGATTTGCGAGGCAAAAAAAATGCAGTGAAAGTAGCTTTCGTGCTCTACGAACACACGCGTCCTGCATACATGCTTCACAATGCAACATAAAATATGGCAGTAATAATGCATGGTACAAGCGTCAATGCCAACGGGCGTCATAATATGCGATTATCATAAAGGCTCCATGGTTGGAAGCCGGTACCCCACCTCAAGAGGCACACACACGCTACAGTGCCTATTCCGCCACGTATAGCGGGTGCATAGCAAATTCGAGAAGGTTTCGTGCACTAAGTGTTTGAAATGCGCACTAGAAACAACATTTCTCTATCTCGTTCAACTCCTAAAAGCGAAGCTTTAGGGTCCCTAAATTTTTCTTCCGGAACACGAAACATTTTTTGAACACTCATTTGCTATGTAGAATGACGACATAGAATGCTTGCCATTAAGAAAATTTATGTGTTGAGACAAAACAACCCAACTTTCTCCATTACACAAACTTTCGTGACGTTTCAATCGTCAGTTGCATAACATGTGCCAGAAACATGCGGCATTGTATCATTACATCACGATGAATTCCTGCGCAAGCGCATTGAGGTTGCTTGGACACCTATCATAGTGTAAGTGCTATATTTATGCATTATAGGGGGGGGGGGGGTACAAAAATGTTCGTTATATTCTTCCTAAATTGTCTGCAATAATCATAGCTCCTAAATTGCGGTAAAAAGTTGCTTTGGGTATTTCGAGTTCTCCCAAGTAAACAATCCATCAACTGAGCCAAGAAATATGACAACATAGGACGTTCCTTCATATCTCTCTCACATTGTGGACGCAATTTACCAAACGTTACAAGCTGTGCTACGGAAAGGATATATATTCAAGGATGTCTTACCCTGTTGTCAACAACACAAAATCTGTGTTCCAGAGTTGTGTATACATGTTTATGTATCTTATAAAACTGCGTAGTGTCGTTTCACTCTTTACTTTCCCGTTATTCCATAATTTAAAATAGAGGGAATCGTTGGCCTATAACATTTATGTCATCAATTTATGAAAGTTTTTGATGCTTATTCTACTCACCGCTTTATTTACTACAAGTTGGGTTAAGTTGATAGATCCAGGAGGTACGAGTTGTCCAAGCAGTCCATTGACCTATGAACATCACGAACACGCCAGTAACACATAAGGGGCACCTGCTTACAAACTGCTGATAGGGAAGAACATCAATTTTTTCGTATAGTCTGCAGGCCTCGTGTCTAAGTACGTTATTATTCTTAAGTTTCACAAATTCTGGCCCCACGTTTCACAATTTTATTTCTTTTTATTACCACTCCACGAGGTGTATTTTCTAATATATTCGTAGTTGTACTAAATAACATTTAGACTGGTGGCATTAGGGCATTTATCGCAAGGTAGAAAACTTATCTTGCGTTTTTCGGCAACCACATTCTGACGAGAACTTCTATAGGTAGCTCCAATTTTAGTGTACAATTTCTAGAATCTGTCGACGAATGCATTACTGCTCTAATGAAACTTAAATGCCGGTAAATAAGAAAGACAATTTGAAGAACGACTAAGTGCAACAACACTGCATTTTTGCCGTGCCTTCTGTAATGGTTTAAGTGCACTGTATTACAAGGACAACACAGAAAGAAAGAGAGCACTTGCGCGCTCTTAGAAATTTTATTGCGTGAAAGAGGACATATATACAGTGAGCATATATAAAAACTACTGTGTAATGAGCCAGCTAGCCCAACTCAGTGCTCGTCAGCTATAAGCCTTTAATCAGAACGGCGACGCATGTTATAAAGCTAGTTTAAAAAGAGCATTCCATGTGATAATACTAGCATCATTTCTTGCGTGCGTACGCAAGCCACAGCAATAAGTAAAAAAAATATTGTTGACAATTTTTGTAACCTTTTTAATGCCTTTTGCAATTTAAGTTCGTAACGGAATTATTTCTTGAAAAGACAGTCAAGGAAAACACAACACGACCACGTTCGTGATATTACACGTGGTTGTGATGACGAAGAATGAAGCTGTCGGGTTGTTAAGGAAGGACCTCTTTACGTGTGAACTCGTGCCTTGAAAATGAAAATGAAATCACAGCTTATACACTCTGTGCACCAATAAGAGTTTCACCGTCGTGAGACAAATCAGCGGTAACGTGAGTCGGCATTTCTGCTTGAAAGATTGACTAATAATTGTTTTCTTTCGAAACTATAATTGTTATTCTTAACAATAGCGATGCGAATTTTCATAATTATTAGAAAAGATAGCTTACCGCTGGCAGGTATCCTATACTTCATTGCGACCTTCGAAGTTCTTAGGTTCGGTCCCTGACAGCGGCGAGTTATCTTTTCGTTTACTTTTTATTTCTTCACTTTTACAATAACATTACTACTAACAACATCCTTTACACTTTCGTTGACATCATTGTCTGCCAATTCTAACTGACATTGCGTTTGCGTTGCCTGTGTTTTAAGCGGTACAGGTTGAAGTCTACGGTGTGCTATCATGGTTCAACTCCACGAAAGCTTGCTATCAGTGCCATATAAAACGCGCCCACCGGCAAGCATTGATTGATTGATATGTGAGATTCGACGTGCGAAAACCACCATATGATTATGAGAGACGCCGTTGTGAAAGGCTGCGGAAATTTCGTCCACCTGAGGTTTTTTAATGTGCACCCAAATCTGAGCACATATATCCCTACAGCATTTTCGTCTCCAACATAAATGCCGCCGCCGCAGCCGAGATTCGATCCCACGACCTGCGGGTCGGCAGCCGAGTACCTTTGCCACTAGAACACTGTAGTGGGGGCGCAAGCATTTGCAGGGGCATAGTGCGTGCCATCATGTCCCCACCATAAACAAGTACACATATATGTGCAGTGCCGCAAACCTCACGTGTGCGCCTGCGAAAGGTGATGGCTGGAAGGCGCTCATTGTTGGCCCCGAGAATTTGGAGTGGCGCCCTCTTGCGTGTTTCGTCAATTGGAGGATTTCACTTTCAACCGCGCTGCATCCGCCGCTGTTCTTGTACGCAGATCGTGTGCTCGAGACGCAAACTTCGTCAAACTAACAGCCTTGCGAGGGTCATCGAACGCCTAGAAGGACTGTTTTGAAGATCAATACTATCTTAATTTAGTTGTGGCCCAATTGACAGGGCCATAAAATCCACCAGATGGCAGAGGAGTGCGCTGAAGCCACCGACTGCATTGCGGGTAAGAAAGTGAAAATATGTGTGCGTGTTCTCGCTCGTTATTTACACTATCGGTCGTACGATACTAATTTGTTCGAGTGTTCTTTTTTTTTCATGTTTCTGTAATCGTGCCGTAATCCAGCATCTATGCAAGTGTGTAGATAAAGCTTGTAAAAGGTGGCGGTGTCTCATTGAGAGCGAGGTGGTATACAACGCAGGCCACATTGCTGAACGCGTGGTCTTGACTGTCAACGGAGACCGCATCACCATCGTGCCCCTCGTCCTGTAAATAAGCGGATTTGCGAAACCACCACACGACGTCTCCGTTTTGATTGACTGCGACGAAGTGGCGAATGCTCGCTGTTCGTGCAAATCAGGATCAGGCTATGTCTACGCGTGTAACGCAACACCGGTGAAGCAGGTTCAGGCAATGCTGTCGTGTAACCTAACATAGAAGTTACGTTAACTGCTGGTCTGCAATCGCTTTGCAGCTCATATCATATTTTGCATTTTGTTAAATTAGGAACTTAATCCCGGCTGCACCGGCTGCATTTCCTATGGAGGCAGAAAAGTTGTAGGCCCATGTACTCAGATTTGGGTGCACGTTAAAGAACCCCAGGTGGTCAAAATTTCCGGAGCCCTCCACTACGGCGTCTCTCATAATCATATGGTGGTTTTGGGACGTTAAACCCCACAAATCAATCAATCAATCAAAAAGCATAGACACACAGTTGTTCTAACATCATCGGCAGCCACCACACTACAACACTATTTTTGTCGCGCTTTATCATGAACAGTGCTTTCTATACGGTGCCAGGCCTCAAAACGGAAGAGCGATTATCGACAAACTGGCGTCATACAAGCGCCGTTTGCAGCGCCACCATCGTTCGCACACCAGGCCAACTGCAAACTCTTGCTGATGTTCACTCTGCATTAGACATTGATAGCCGGTCAGTTATAATAAATACCTTTATATATGTTTTGTTTCAAGAGCGAAAAAATCGTTCGTATTCTCCAATACGCTTTCCTTTGGGTGACAATTATTATACTGCAGTTGAAGGCCATGTCCCCTGTAGTTTCCTTGACTTCACAGTTGGATTGTTTCATTGAATTAAAAAAACGCAAATACATGTCCTATCCTCTTTCTTGCAAAGCTTCTTATGCGCGTTGCTGCTTTCTGCCAAACCACCCATGTATTTGTATATGATAAATATTGCATCTTCCCCTCCCCCCCACCGAGTTCTCCACTTGCACGGGACATGCACTTTGCAAAGTTATAGCCTGAAAAACGAATTCAGCTAAACAGTACAACCAGGTTAGCATGCATTTAGTTGATTTGATAAGCATTATTCGAGCAGAAAATGCTCTAAAAATTGTGGATGGCAAAAGAAATAAGGGTCTAATCTATACTCGCGTCTTTGGCAGTTATTATGAGTTTTTTTCGTACGAGTTGTTAAGCACGGCTAATCATTGAAAACATTTTGTTTAGAGAAATAGTCCAATATTCACACGTCTAATATGTTCAACAGTTGCGCAGAATTAGTCACTTATGTCATGGTAGTAAGCACAGTGCTGTTTTTTCGTGTCAGCGAAGCTATATTCTTCGCAACCGAGATTAACCAGATTTAGAACTGGTGAATATTTACTGCTAGTTGTAGAAAAAACATATGCTAGTGTAATCAGAAAAGTTCGTTTAGCCTCGCTCTGCAGCTGTAATGGGTAGGAGCGTAGACAATTACACCAGTCTACGAGGCTGTTTGCAGGTTTAAAACACTTTATCAACACATGAAACACACACACAATAAACCAATACTACGCAGACACAGAGAAAGCCCGCATTAACCAATTAGCGTCTTCAACATCACACAACGTGACGCAGGCTAACCCACTTGATTGTTGATCACGTGGAATTGGGCGTAACGCTGAGGCGTTGTGGCTAGATGAGGTGCTGGGCAGTTAGAGGGATGTTTCTGGGAGGTAGGCGCAGGTCTGTGGTCAGTTGCGAGGGAGCTAGGTGCTTGCACTTGCGAAGCGTAAGTTGTCGTAGTGAGAAACATTTATTGATACTATTACAAGTGAGAGAGATAGGGGTGGGCTTAAGACCCGACCCTGAAAAAAAAAACTCTAGAAGGATTCTCTAGTCCGGGACCCCAGTGGCTTCTTCAGCGGCACGCGCCCTGGCCATGAGTGCTCTTTCACGCTCCAAGCCCGAGCAGGTCAGCCTCCAAGCTCTCTCGGGTAGTGGGTGAAGGGGAAGTGATTGTGGGGTCCGCCAAGCGCAGAAGACGGAGGTAGTTGGCGGCCACACACACACACACACACACACACACACACACACACACACACACACACACACACACACACACACACACACACACACACACACACACACACACACACACACACACACACACACACACACACACACACACACACAAACACACACACACACACACACACACATGCACACACACACACACACACACGCACAGACACACGCACACGCGCACACACACACACACACGCACGCACACACACACACACAGAGACACACACACACACAGACATAAACACACACACACACACACACAGACACACACACACACACAGACACACACACAGACACACACACACACACACAGACACACACACACACACAGACACACACACACACACAGACACACACACACAAACACACACACACGCATGCACACACACACACACACGCGCGCAAGCACGCACGCACACACACACACGCGCGCACACACAGAGAGAGAGAGAGAGAGAGAGAGAGAGAGAGATCTACTCACTCCTTGGTGCGCACACCACAACTAGTGAAAAACAATGCAAAAAAAATATTGTGGTTTATGCCTTTATTATAATAATCGGTAAAACACAAAAGTAAAACGTGTCCTCACAGAAGTAGTTTATTGTTTACTCTATAGTTGTATAAGAGAGCTTGCACAATGTCTATTGATGATTAAAAGCTATATCTCCGCTTAACATAGATGTATCCACGCTGACGCCTAGTGATACACCTCCAGCACCGCGACTAAGGTCCATCGTTAATGACTTTAGAAACCCTTGCGGTCATACATGCTTGTGGTAGCTGTAGTAGTCAACGGTGAGAGCGGAACCAGAGGAAGCGATGTGACAGCCGAAAGAGTGCAACTGATTTGACGCCGAACTTAAGTGAAGATCACCTACTCAAGGCACGTTGGATTTATTGAACCACCCCGCCAGAGGAAAACGAAATGCGTGCCGTGTCTTCTCGATTATTTGCGGGACCAGTATTAGTGGGTTACGCGGAGCTAAAGCCATGGGAAGCCACTGAGCATAGAGTTTCTCACAATCACACCTAGAAAGAAATCTGGCGCTAGTGACCTGCTGGATGCAAGGCATTGACGGGATACGTGAGCTCCGAGCTTGACTCGGATTAGTCTACCTCGCAGACGCGTTTTGCCTCACGTCAAATTGATTGATTTCTTACTAAAAGAGCACGTAATAAGCTATTTCTTTTTGCTAATGAACCCTCTACGTTGATATGCAGTTTTACGAAGTGTAAGGAATAATTAACGGCCGCAAAACTTCGCAGGCAGACGACAAAGCGAGCGTTCCCTCCGCCACTTTTATGTTCTATGTTTCTTCCGTTCGCCGTTTGGTTGTGCCGTCAAGGTGAGGGGACTTTTGTTTTAGAATACAATACGCGTGAATGAGGTCCGCCTATAAACGTTTTGTTTTAGAGAAGCTTTGTTTACGCAGCCGTATTTGCTTTTGAGCCGGAGCCTCGATCAACACCAGCCAACACAATCCTCGCAAACACATATATCGTAATTTCCAGCGCTCCAACATCGCCCGCAGAGACGGACGCACAGATGGACGGGCGGACGTACAAACAGACGCACGCATGTACGGGCGAATAGACGCACGGACGGCCACACAGACAGACGTACGAACAGACGGAAGCAAGAATGCTTCGCCCGAACAGACGGATGGATGCTTCGCCCGACTGTCCATAATTCACCCCATGGTTACGCTGCCATTTCTTTTTGTCAGATAGTGCTCAATGTATACAGGCCTATGGCTGCTAACGGGGAATGAGAGACAGGTTAATTCGACTTTACGTTAACGCGCACGCTGTGAATTTTTTATTGTTCAACAACGCACAGGAGAAATCTCCCACCGACACCACCTTGCAGGCTAAAACGTAAAACTGGTTACATTCTACGAAAAGAGACCAACGGGTGCCGCTTTAAGGAGCTTGGCCCCTAAAACGTGTTTCCGACATCTTGGCAGGGCAAAAGGTGGCTTCACTTTTGGTGGCAAGGCAATGCGGGAGCTTCCACTTCAGTAATTCTTTAAACCTCCTTGGTCGCCACCTTGGGGTGCGTTAAGGCAATGACGAATAAAGCCCCTAATGACGAAATTGCACTACTTCTATTGGAAACGGGCCGGATGGGAATGACGCTTAGAAACCATGTGTTGAGCGCCCTATTCGTGGATGCCGTGGTCATTATGCAATGCAGCACTTTACCAAGAATGCTCTGAGAGCACAGCGATGGATTTTATGGTGCATTTTTTTAAACACTAATGAAATGCTTGTGGCCGGGGCGCAGTTAAATAAAAGGGAGGGGGTGGGAATGTGGCCGTGGTGCAGTGAATAAAGTGTCAGGCATGGGCTGTCGCGTACCCACAGGTCATGGGGTCAGCTCCTGTTGACGGAACGTTTTTTCTTTGTCTTCAGATTGTGCGTATTTTTGCACTTGTGTATGATTTCCGTGGTTATTACCTGCCCTAAGTAGACATAATCTTTTACAACTTGATGACCTATCATAATGACCTATCTCGAAGCGCTGCTCTTTTCCGAGGTTGTTGTACATTACTTTCGTTTTCTGCAGATCCGTTTTCTGCAGATCCGCGGAGCCGAATCCCGAGATTGAAGTAACTAGAAGAATAAGAATGCGGTGGAGCACTTTTGGCAAGCACTCTCAAATTATGAAAGGTAAATTGCCACTATCCCTCAAGAGAAAGGTATATAACAGCTGTATTTTGCCGGTACTTAGCTACGGAGCAGAAACCTGGAGACTTATAAAGAGGGTTAAGCTTAAATTGCGGACGACGCAGCGAGCAACGGAAAGAAAAATGGTAGGTGTAACCTTAAGAGACAAGAAGAGAGCAGAGTGGATTAGGGAACAAACGGGGGTTAAGGATATCATAGCTGAAATCAAGAAGAAATAATGGACATGGGCCAGGAATGTAGCGCGTAGACAGGATAACCGCTGGTCGTTAAGGGTAACTAACTGGATTCCCAGAAATGGCAAGTGGGTTAGGGGGAGACAGATGGTTAGGTGGGCAGATGAGATTAAGAAGTTTGCGGGTATAAATTGGCAGCAGCAAGCACAGGACCGGGTTAACTGGCGGAACAAGGGAGAGGCCTTTGTCCTGCAGTGGACGTAGTCAGGCTGCTGCTGCTGATGCCGATGATTTCCGTGACGGTAACACGTCACTGAAATTTTGGTGCACGCCGGCATAAACACTTTCATGCTAAAATGACAGATATGACAATATGACACACACACACACACACACACACACACACACACACACACACACATATATATATATATATATATATATATATATATATATATATATATATATATATATATATATATATATATATATATATATATATATATATATACATATATGTTTGGTGTACTTGCCCTTTCTACGAGCTCGTTTGTATGTTCAACAGGTGTCCTTCCTTCTGTATGCAAGCGGAGAGCCAGTGTGCTATCCATGACTACGTTTATATCTATTATGAAGTAAGACGCCCAATGACGCACAGAATCTTTTGCTGTGGAAGAAACCAACCATACAAATATAGAAAACACGGCAAGCACGTCAGATAATAAGCAATGGCCTCCAAGCCTTACATTTTCCCTCCAGTTGGCTATAGAAAAACAGAAGTACATCACCCAACTCATCAGACTTAGTTTAGTTCACTGCTTCAGTTGGCATGTTGTATAACTTTGGGAGACATTTTTTACTTAAAAAAAGTGTTCTCGAGTAGTTAAAGGGAAGAGTTCTTCGAGACACAACATATTTCCTACCGTTAAAATTTGAGGTAATACGTTGTGACGAGCTTTCTTACCATCACTACATTCACCAATTCTGTGTCTAAACTATTCGCGTAAGTTGATGCGCCAAAAGCACTATATACAATAATGAGGCAGGTGGGGTGTTCCATCTTACTTTCAATGAGCAAAGATTAGTAAGCGTGCACCTTATTCGAAGAACATGCATGTTCTTTACATTTTGCCCTTATCGAAATGCGGCCGCCGTATTTGAGAATCAGGTCTGGCCATGCGTCATTTTATATGCTCAATTAAGGGGGATATTCAATATCTCCCAAGTTAAACTTTAAACATAACTTATTCAATACGTCTTCATTACCCTTCAACTACTACTACTACTACTACTACTACTACTACTACTACTACTACTACTACTACTACTACTATTACCGCTTAATAATAATAATAATAATAATGATAATGTGGCAAAGCCTTCGAAAAGTGGGTTGTCCTCTCCAGCGCCTTCTAGTGGGTCGTTCTTTTCATAAGAAGAAGAGCAGCTCGTGCAGAGTGTCGGTCCCCGCAATAATTTCTACAAACACAGGTCTGCTCAGGCACCTTCGCCACTGTGCGCGTTCTGTGATGAACTGGAAACAATAGATCATTTCTTTTTGACCTGCAGGCGGTTTAACACATTACGAAAAACCCGTTTGGAAATACCTTTATGTGGTATTGGTATGGACGTATTTGTGCCTGTCATTTTGTCTTTTGGAGCTTTCATTTCTAGTTTCTCTAATGCGACGGTATGCGCGGCCGTCTGGGACTATAGTGATGAAACTAATAGGTGACTAATTAACCTGTTTCATTATGCTAACATGTCCACATAATTATATACGTATAAATTGAGATTATTGCTCTGGTCTAAAGATAAATTCGCTTATGTAAATATTTGCATGCATTACATTAGGCACCACACTTTCCTAGGCTATCGGCAATCTTTCTGTTATACCTCCATTATTACAAATCTGAACAGTAATTTTTAAAACCACTCGATTCTTGGCCAATCCCCCATAGTGGGTATGCGCCACTATCACTACGTGAATAACAACACTGACTCTCGCTGTGATGAATCATCGCCGAGCGTCCGCCAATAAACGTCTTAACAATTTGGTGGAGAGTGCTGTGCCCTTCAAACACCTTCGGTCCGCATTCGATGCCCTTCCAGCTTCGATCCGGTGCCGTGCCTTCTACTATGCACCAAGACGCCGCTCAGCAAACGCTTCCTCCTACGCCGACGCCATGTCCCGGTGTAGCACACATCCGCGACCCTCCTGTCTTCACCGGCGCAGACGGCACCGACGTCGAAGACTAGCTCGCCATGTACGAATGCGTCACCGTTCCCAATTATTGGGACGAGGCAGCTAAACTTGGTAACCTGTTTTTCTACCTCGCGGGTATGGCTGGCATGTGGTACAACAACCACGCATCTGGTTTCCGGACTTGGTCTGCTTTTAAAACCGCTGTCGTTGACGTGTTCAGCCGTCCTGCCGTTCGTAAGCTGCAAGCCGAACAGTGTATACGTGAACGAGCACAGCAGACCGGCGAGTCTGTTGTGTTCTGGGTTTCGGTTTCGGATTGACATGTGAGGATGCCAGGGGGTGCTGCTCTGGCATCTAGGATTTCAAGGCGACTGTAAAATAAAGGCAGTGTGTGTTGGGTAACCGTGGAGTGCGGTTGTTGGTCTTTCTTCTGCGCTTTGCGCCTACGGCGTGTTCGGGCTGGTCGGTGTCCCCGCCGGCCACGTACGTCTCCGTCGGCCGTCTTCTTCTTCTGCTGCTTCGTCGGACCAGTCATCCACATGAGTCCGGCACTTCACATTACGTACAGATCACCAAGCACTTGTTGCTCTTCTTTCTGCACGATCCGAAGGCCGCCGCCCCATTCGCATTTCCCGTTGGTGTGCCAAACTCATGTATTATAATTTCAGTGTTCAATATTGTAAGGGTTTTATTAACGTGGTTGCTGATGCACTGTCGCGCCTTCCTCTTCAGATATCGGTTACTGAAGAGCGGTATGAGGAAGTTGTTTCATTAGTTACTTTCTGCATTACTAAAGCTGAGCTTCAGGCAGCTACAGCTGCAGATTCCACTTTGTCTCAAGTTCTCAAATATTTACGTGAAGGATGGCCTTCCAAAGGTGCTCTTGCTTCCGAATTCTTGCCTTACTTCGCAGTCCGACAGGAACTGTCTTGTGTCGAGGACTTGTTTTTCCGTGATGAACGCGTGATTATCCCTGCTTCTTTCCGTAACAAGCTAATACAGCTTGCCCATGAGACCCATCCAGGCATTGTCCGCACCAAACAGAATCTCCGAGACAGGTACTGGTGGCCAGCCTTAGACAAGTAGGTCGAGCATACAGTTTACAACTGCCATATATGTCAAGCAACTGACAAGTCTGCCAAACCTGCATTTTCCCCGTTGCAGCCAGTCCAGTGGCCTGATCGGCCTTGGCAGAAACTCGGCATGGACATTATCGGTCCTTTGCATAATGTTCCGCAAAATGCCCGGTTCATTGTTTCTCTCATCGACTACCATTCCAAATGGCCAGAAATTTGTTTCACACATACCGTTACGTCTGAGGTCATTATTGAGTTTCTGTCTTCAATCTTCAGCAGGGAAGGTTTTCCTGATGCCATAGTTATGGACAATGGTCCACAGTTTCAATCCCAACATTTCGAGGCTTTTCTTTCACAACGAGGAATTCAGCACTTGAGGTCATTAGTTTTCTATCCCCAATCAAATGGCCAAATCAAGCGCTTTAATTGCGTTCTAAAGGAACATATCCAGATCGCCCAATTAGAGCACCGTCCCCTCAAGCAAGTCTTGACTGAATGTTTAGCTTCGTACAGGTTCACACCACAAGGCACCACTGGAGTGTCTCCTGCTCAACTTCTCCACGGTAGGCAACCGCGAGTTGCTCTCGACATAGTCCCTTTGCCTCGTAACATAGCAGTGTCTTCTCCTGATCAAATTCGTACCAGGGTTTTTTCTCGTCAACAAGCAATGAAAAAGTATGTCGACACCCGTCGAGGTGCAAAGCAGTCCAAAGTTCGCACTGGCGATCTAGTCAAGGTTCGTGTGCCAGGCAAGCGCCCCAAGTATCGGGGTCCTTACAAAGTCTTGGGCCAGGTTAGCCCCACTTCTTTTCGCTTAAGTGATGGTAACATCTGGAATGCTTCGCGCCTTATTTTTCATACGGATTCGTCTTCAACACCTAAAAGTCTTCCTCATCACGTTCCGTCCACGCCTTTCAACAACGCATCAGACTGTTACATGTGGCCTCCATGTACAGGCATTTCTTCTTCAAGGGGGGAGGAGTTACCAGGCGGTGTCGCTGATTCAAGTACACCAAGTCATACAGTTCACTTCGAACCTTCAAATAAGCCTGAGACCGTTGAACCGGACTTCGGTACCCAAAATTCTTCCGAAGCTCATGCTGTGAGCTCTGATGAGACCCCAAATTTTAACGCTCGTTCAGAGCCTTCACAATCTTCCACTCAAGGTGCAGAGACAACTAATTCTACACACAAAAGGGCCCGCCCTAAGCGGAAGCGGCAGAAGCCGCGTCGGTTCGAGGACTACGTGATGTAGAACTCTTGTTCCGAACAGTTGTGTACATTTTTTCTTGGTTGTCAGTGCATTTTCAGGACTTGTAGTGTGTGAGTTCGGTGTGCTGTGCTCCGAATTTTCATGTGTTCTAACGTACATACTTTGGTATATACTTTTGTATCGATCATGTATAAATATAAACAGTGTATAGGTGAACTTTTTTTCGAGGAGGGGATGGTTGTTGGGTTCTGGGTTTCGGTTTCGGATTGACATGTGAAGATGCCAGGGGGCGCCGCTCTGGCATCTAGGATTTCAAGGCGACTGTAAAATAAAGGCAGTGTGTGTTGGGTAACCGTGGAGTGCGGTTGTTGGTCTTTCTTTGGCGCTTTGCGCCTACGGCGTGTTCGGGCTGGTCGGTGTCCCCGCCGGCCACGTACGTCTCCGTCGGCCGTCTTCTTCTTCTTCTGCTTCGTCGGACCAGCCAGCCCACAACACAGCAGAGTACTTCCCAAGTTACATCGAGGACATCCTTGACTTGTGCAAGAAAGTTGACCTGAACATGTCAGAGGCTTACAAAATCACGCATGTTCTTAAAGGCATCACCGACGATGACTTCACCATGTTCCTGGCCAAGAACCCGCGCACTGTGGCAGAAGTCATTACATTATGCCAAAGTTACGACCAGCTGCAGCGGCAGCGCTTGATGACCCGTCGATCACCACACGTGATGCTGATCTCTCGGCCTTGTGAGCAGTTTCTGACTACGCAACCTTACTCGCCGAAATCAAGTCGTTCGTGCGTGAGGAAGTTGCCCGCCAGGTCTCTTTACTGGCTTTTGCTTCCCCACAACATGCTCAACAGCCATCAAGTACACTTCCACCTCCGCTTCGCATAGCCATTCAGCAGGAAATCGTGGACGTCGTTCCTGAATACCACCAGTCGCCTCCTGTATCTGTGCCACTCAGATACGCCCAAGTTGTCGCCAGGCCGCCCCCACCGATTTCTGTCCCTGTTCCCCTAAGTTACACCGAAACCGTCGCGAGGCCCCAGGCCTTCGGAGAAACTGTGTCACCTACATACGCCGGCGTCAACCACGTGCCCCGAGTGCTGCCTACCATGCACTCATATCAGCAGCCGGCTCGCCCATAACATTCTGTGACATGGATGAAACCCGCGAACCGATGGCGCACTGCTGACAATCGCCCCATCGCCTTTGTTTGTGGTTGCGTCGGTCACGTAGCCCGCTGCTGCGATCGTGTGCGGCAACCGCAGGTCGCCTCCAATTTTCCCAGCCAATCGAGCCGCTCTTATGACCAACCACCGCCTATGTCACCGTCGTCCCTCCCCGCTTCGTCTACCCGCCGCTCACCATCTCCGTGACGTCGCTCTTTATCGCTGATGCAGCCACGTTCACTCGAGGGCTCCCAGGAAAACTAGTCGTCGCAGTCCACGAGGCAAGGGCTGCGATGCTGTCGAACTGCGGAAACCCTCAGGAAAGCCCGTAGAACGTGATAGACGTTCTTGTGGATGGCGTTCGTGCATCTGCCCTTGTAGATACTGGAGCCGCCGAATCCGTCATGGAGATAAAACTTAGGTGATTACTGCACAAAGTGACCACGCCACTTTCCGGGCTCTCCCTCCGTACAGCCAGCGCCGAAAGCATTCAACCTGCAGCGATATGCACAACCCGCCTTGTGATTCAGGACGTGATGTATTCTGTCGAATTCATCACAATTCCTTCATGCTCTCAAGGCGTCATTCTAGGATGGGATTTTATCTCCCGCCACGACGCCGTAATTCATTGCGCGCCAGCAGAAAGAGAACTCACACACTTCTCTTCTTTGACGCTGGCTGACAGTCCATCTGCTGCAAGCAAGTTAAGCGTCAGAGACGACACCCAAGTGCCTGAAAACTCGTCCGTAGCGGTGTTGGTCTACTGCGCAAGCCTTTCTGACACCACCGCACTTCTCCAGCCATCTCATTGCGTTTTCATCAGAAAAGGCTTGCTGGTTCCTTTCGCGAGCGTGCAACTCACTCACGGCAGCACCATTATTTTTGTTGTGAACTCATCCCCGTACAGCGTTATGTTGGTGCGAAGGGAATGACTCGGCAGCGTGGAACATATCGAAGACGCACAAGTTATGGATTAACCCGATGACATGCACTGCTCAAGTTCCCGTATACGCTTAGTGCTGTTTCGACATCTGCTTCATCATCTGATGAGGTATTCGCTCCCTCCATTCTCGACAACCTTACGCCGGGCTAGCGTTCCCAGCTTCTGGGCCTGTTGAAAGAATTCCTCTCTTCTGACGAAGTCGCTCAACCTTCTCTCGGCCACACACCCACTGTTACACATCGCATCGACGCAAGCGCACAGACACCAATGCGGCAACGTTCATATCACGTAACTTCCACAGAACGCCGTGTAATCAACGAGCAAGTCGACGACATGCTTCGCCGCGATGTTATTCGACCCTCTAGCAGCCCCTGGGCGTCTCCTGTCGTTCTCGTCATGAAGAAGGACGGTACTGTGTGGTTCTGTGTGGATTACCGACGCCTCAACAAGTTCACTCATAAGGATGTGTACCCACTACCGCGGGTAGATGACGCGATTGACTGCCTGCAAGGAGCAGAATTTTTTTCATCCCTCGATTTGCGCTCAGGGTACTGGCAGGTACCTATGGCTGAGGACGCTAGACCGACGACCACTTTTGTCACCCCCGACGGCTTGTACGAATTCAACGTCATGCCGTTTGGGCTGTGCAATGCACCCGCCACCTTTGAGCGCATGATGGATACTGTTCTGCATGACCTGAAATGGCACACGTGCCTGTGCTACCTCGATGACGCCGTCGTTTTCGCTCCGGACTTTTCTACGCATCTTCAGTGCCTTCGGAATGCGTCTGAGTGACGTCAGTTTGCAACTGAACCTGAAGAAGTGCCAATTTGCATCTTGGCAGCTGAGATTACTCGGCTACGTCATGTCCAAGGACAAAATTCTCCCTGATCCAGCCAAGCTTCGGGCTGTGACCGTTTTCCCCATGCCGACATCCGTCAAGGAACTGCGCAGTTTCGTAGGGCTGTGTTCCTACTTTAGACGCTTCATTCGAAACTTCGCGACTATGATATCGCCGCTGACGAAGCTCCTCGGAAATAATGAGCCTCTCCATTCGTGGTCATCACAGTGCGACGACGCTTTCACAACGCTTCATCGTCTGTTGACGTCGCCTCCCATACTCCGCCACTACGACCCTACGGCCCCTTCAGAGGAATACACGGATGCCAGTAGTGTCGGCCTCTACGCTGTCCTTGTGCAGCGCAAACCAGGGTTCCCGGAATATGTCGTGGCGTATGCAAGCCGTACGCATACTAAGGCCGAGACTAATTACACCGTCACCAAGAAAGAATGTTTGGCAATTGTCTGGGCCCTTACAAAGTTCCGAGCTCATTTGTATGGTCGCCCATTTGATGTCACCGACCATCATGCACTATGCTGGTTGTCGTCATTGAAAGATTCCCCAGGCCGTCTCGCCCAGTGGGCACTTCGCCTGCAAGACTGTGACATCCGCGTGCTGTACCGCAATGGAAGGCAACATGCTGACGCCGACGCCCTGTCGCGCTCTCTCTTGCCTGACGACAATGCCCACAGCTCAGCGTCTCACCTTGCCATTTCTTCGATTAGCATTCATACCACTGCTACTGAACAGCGCGAAGATCAATGAATTGCCTCCCTGATAGACTTGCTGATTGATCCATGCACTCCATCCACTCGCGCGTTGCGTCGTCAAGCCCACCATTTCGCCGTTCGCGATGACCTCCTCCACCGACGCAATTACAACGGTGACGGCCGCCAGAGGATACTAGTCATACATCGCAGTCCGCGCTCTGACATATGCGAATTCTTTCACTCTGATCCGCAATAAGCACACTCCGGGGTATCGAAGACTTACCACCGCGTTCGCCAACGGTACTTGTGGCGCGGCATGTACCGCTACGTGCAGAAATTAGTTCACTCCTGCATAGATTGTCAGCGCCACAAAGCTTCAACGCACCTGGCACTGGTAGGTCTGCAACCTCTACCTTGACCTGCCAGGCCCTTTGGGTGCGTTCGCATCGATTTATATAGGCCATTTCCTCTAACGTCGGCTGGTAACCGCTTGGCCGTTGTCGCTGTTGACCACCTCACGCGATACACCGAAACAGCCGCTCTCTCCGCGGCTACGGCGAGTGATGTGGCCTCCTTTCTGCTCCAATGATTCATTCTGCGACACGGTCCACCCTAGGAACTGCTCAGTGACCGAGGCCACGTCTTCCTGTTTTAAGTGGTTGAAGCCATTCTCAAAGAGTGCAACGTTGTTCACCGCAAAACTGCTGCTTACCACCCGCAGACGAATGGCCTCACCGAATGCTTCAACCGTACGCTCGGCGACATGCTCTCCAAGTACGTCGCCGCCGATCACACAAATTGGGATTCCATTCTACCCTTCGTCACCTACGCATATAATACCACCCCTCAGAGCAGTACTGGCTTTTCACCTTTATTTTTATTATATGGAAGGCAGCCGTCGCGCACCATCGACACGATACTTCCGTACAAGCCAGACTCGTCCGAGTGGGCACCTATTTCTGCTACAGCCAAGCTTGCTGAAGAGTGTCGAGAGCTTGCAAGACCTTTACTGTGCATGATAGAGAGCGGCAAAAAAGCAATCGCGCCGACGCCAGCACTACTGCGCCCACGTTCCTCCCTGGAGCGCTCGTCTGGCTCTCGATCCCTACCAGTTCAACTGGCCTATCTTCAAAACTATTGCCCAAATACGAAGGCCCCTACCGTGTCGTCGAACGCACTTCCCCTGTAAATTACTTGATCGAACCCATCAAACCATCTTCGGACATGCGCCGTCGAGGGCGCGACATTGTCAACGTGGAGCGCCTCAAAGCCTACCATGACCCGCTATTGTAACCAGCTGTTAGGTCGCCAGGCGGCTCCCTCTTCGTACCCGAGGTAGTTGTGGCGAAGCCTTCGAACAGTGGGTCGTTCTCTCCAGCGCCTTCTTGTGGGTCACCCTTTTTATAAGAAGAGCAGCTCGTGCAGAGAGTCGGTGCCCGCATTGACTCTCGCTGTCGTGAATCATCGCCGAGTGTCCACCAATAAACGTCTTAACAGTCGCAATAATAATAATAATAATAATAATAATAATAATAATAATAATAATAATAATAATAATAATAATAATAATAATAATAATAATAATAATAATAATAATAATAATAATAAAAAATAATAATAATAATAATAATAATAATAATAATAATAATAATAATAATAATAATAATAATAATAATAATAATAATAATAAATATGTCGTGATTCTGCACGCGTAGGCCGGGTAGGTTTTGTGGTTACGGTGCTTGACAGCTTACCTAAAATGCGCGGAATGATATCATTGGCACGGTGGTTGCATTTTATTTAACTAATGCAAATCAACAACTTAACATAACAAAGCTCCGGCTGGTAAAAATTTCCGGAGCATTTACCTTCATCTCCTTTGAAAACTTATTATTATTCATGTATCAAGTGCCAGTACAACGATATGATCAGGAGACCATACTCCAAGGAGGGGCTCTATATTTCAATTACCTTGTGCTCTTTAACACGCATCTGAATTTGAACACACCTCTAGCACTTCACCTTCATGCGAAGGCGGCCGCGTTCAGATGATCTATCCTTAAGGATAGGCCACATGTTAATATTTATTGTTTCAAGGTAGAGGCCGGCAATAGAAACTTTTCTGGTGGTGTGCCTTTTCGACATTTTTTGGGGCAATCTTACTAGACTTTGCCGCCCGATAGAAACATTTTGCTACATGTAAATGTGTCACTTGGCCAATTTGCTTTCAAAATTCAAAAGAACAGAGACCAAGACAGTATGAACTATTGCGCAGAACAGCGTTAAGCAATTTTCAGGGTCAACGCATTTCATGATATTACGCGCTATACCAGAAGACAAAACAAAATATTGTCACGCGTTTAGTGCACTAAGAATTTCACCTTTCCCATGGCAGCTATTGTCCCTCTTATTACGAGATTTAACCGTCGGAGTTCGCTCTCAAAGTTCTATCAAGTCCCGATTGAGGACAGTAACGCACGCACCACATGTTCTACGCGCTAGGAAAAGTGCACGTGCACTGAGAATCAACGCAGCTGAAGCGCAGATGGAACCCGCCCGCCATTTATATCGCACTCATCCTAGCCCCGCCGGCCGTAAATACTCAAGCGGAGAGGAAATGCCTCGCTTATCTTTTGTCATGCCTAGCAACGTGAAGGGGCACCGGTGGCCGCGAGAGGGTGCACACTGCGTTGCCGAATTCTGTTCATAAAGGCGTAGAAAACTGGTGCAAGCGCTATCACTGCCGGCATCACCATCAGAAAGTTCGTGTGTGTGATGTGCTGTCGGTGTTTTGCATTAGGATGACAGATAGCACGATAACCTATTCGCTCTATAGAGCGGCCTTACTCGCTTAAACCAGCCTGTAGAGCCGGTTGTATAGTCATGCGAGACCTTAGTTCACCGTGCCATAGGCTTACGAGAGATCTTAAACGAGACAGTTCTAGTGTTTAGGAAGGTTGGATCCAAAAGATTTATCTGCTAGCATTCCACAGTTTAACATTCCCATTTGTTGCTATTCCCTTCATCGATTCATCTTCATGGCGACATTTTCACTTGTTTAATGACCAATGCTTTATCTTTTCTTAAGAACAATGTCATTTATTTCTGGTTTATTTTCGCTTTAGCACGCCGTGCCACACTGTATATATTACGGGCTTCAACTCAAAAGATATGTGCTGTATCTTGTTTCCATTAGTGGGAAAGAAACAAAGAATACAGAAAAGATGGCTGTTTACAGCAGCTTCCACTTAATTAACTTACAAGGCACACTCTTGCTCACTACTGTTTTTGAAGAGGCTTCGCAAAACGCTGAAAAAAAAAAGTAGAAATCATTACTGGCAGCATTTTATTATATTCAGCGCTCATCTGGAGTCCGAAAGAAAGTTTTTTTTTTCGCCGAACACTGTGTGCTCTCAATCGATCTATATATACAGAAACTGCGGCTAAATTGGCTGTTACTATTTAGACCGTAGTCAACAACTAGTTTTGTTCGTTGTTCAATTCGAGCAGCAATGTAGGGCCGGTACAAAACATCACATGTGCACTGAGGAAATGAGTGGCCCTTTCACTATTTTTTTTACTGTTTATTTTCCCTCAATAAACTGAAAAGCAAGAAGTGACTGCTTCCGTCAAAACATTCGAGAGCTTCGATGCTTAGAGCATGAATGAATACAGCACAACCAAGCATTAAAAGAGATTCAGATTGCAAACGAGAATATCAGCAATAGTTTACAAATCATCGTTTTTTAGTAATATATTGCGAGTATCTTCTCTTTCACTCTTATATTCAAAGGTTAGCACGAAATTTTGAGAAGAAAGATACTACGTTGCGTGTATATCGTTCTTAAGAATCAGATGCGTTACTTCTAAATACCTCTAAGAAAACACGCTAGCACCGCATCGTAAAGTAGTCAACGTATACGTCGTTATTTATTTCAAGAGTTCGTGATATAATAAATGACATGCCGTGCAGAAGAAAAAAGTGACTGTTCATATCTTTTAACCATCGCAGAACATGATTTCTCGCTTGTGTAATACGAACTGTAGTTACCTAAAATGGCGCTCCATCGAAGAAGTCTAAGGAGGACCTTGCTCATGCTTCTGAACTCCTTCAGTGCATAATAAGAGGCGGATTAGTAATTCAGAACAATTTTTTTTAATCTTGAGGCCAAGCGCGAGCACCACGTTCTAGAAATGGCGATTCTCGAATAAGAGAAACGCAAATATGCTGATATTAACATAGAACACACACCGCATTGGTAGCAGCCAGGATGTTTTTCTGAATTGTATTCACTGCAGCAGTTCTTAAAGGCAACAAATCTGCACCTACCAATTGTGATATTAATGTCACGTCTCTTGGTTTGTATTTGCTGACGTGGGATTCATTTTTAAGGGCACTGACACATTGCTCGGACGTATGTCAGTCATTAAAAAATTCTTCATCTGACCTTTCAATCCTGAAGAGCTTGAGGTATAATTTCATGAAAAGAAATGTTTAAGAAAACGGGCGTGCACCACAGTGTGGAAGACGTGCTGCTACTGCAAGTACAATATGATAAAAATCAACGTTACTCCTGTAAATTGTTTCTCTTTTTCATTTATTGAGCGACTGCAATTATGCTGAAAATTTTTAATGCAAGTGGTATTTATTGTTTTTACAAAGGCACATTTTAAATGTTTTGCCCTCGCTCTGTCAAAACGAATATGAAAGGACTTCATCCTGCATGTTACCTTTCCTTGCGCTGTGTGCCGAATTTTACGCATTGGAAATAATATTGCCTGGTGCTATCGTACTGAGGCCATACTCGAAATGTTGATTCACACAGATCTTTTAATTACGGGTGATACTAACTAAAAATAAAAGCAGGAGTTAATCGCCTGAACATCTGCGGCTATCACAATAGAAAAGATGAAAAAAGTTGCGACATACGAGCACTGAAGCAGCTTCTGTTTTTGCAGTCTTCGCACATGAGGTGTTTTATTTTTTCCCGCAAAATCAGGCCATACAGTGGTAGTGATAACTTATACAAAACAAAGCATTTGCAGTGTTCGCTAGCTTCGTGCAGCAAGCAACCCATTCACAGCACACATTTGGTGCACTGCTATTGGTGGACAACGTTTTGGCATTAGTTCTTTATGAAAAATTATAGACCGTATTCTATGCGGAGACTGCCATCCAACAATTAGTACAGCTATGCTAGATTTTAAGCTTGAAAATGTCATTATCTCTATGTTATGAATAACTTAGTTCCACGGAGCTAAGTGAAAATTGTTCTTGAGTACTTATGCACAGTGTATATAGATGTGCCATTTTTAGTAATGTTAGGAAGACAGCTAGGGCCACAGTTAAGCTTGTCATCCCTACAACACCACAAAAAATGGAGCCTAAAGGCGTCAAAAAACACACAGCTCGTTCTATATATAATGCCAGAGTAGTGTGGCTTTCTAATCTGCAGGCTTTGCGAAAGCGGAAAAGCAATCTTTCAAGATTTGCTTTAGATTGCTTTTATAATTAAGGTCACAATAACCTAGCACTCACAAGTGAGAGTATGTGATATAAGATTTCTGTTCATTACTAGCTCATATTTTTCAAGTATGGCAACAACACCGAAAGTTTGAATTATGCATTTTCTGTTATGTTGTGTAGGCCCCGATTCAAGTGCGTAAATTCATTTGGTCTCTCTTTTTATCTTAGCATAAGATAGCATGCCATCTCGAATTTATTGTACGAGTGGAATGATGTTGGTGCTGCATCACCAAAAGGATGCACAATTCTAAGTAATACTGGACGCAATGATACTTGGTGAAATTCTCTTTAGGTGACTCAGGTATGCGTGACAAGTTGGATTTCGCTGACAGTGGACATTTGTCTTCCATAGAATTTCAGTTTTCCGAATAACGTATTCACAATAATAGGAGGTATACGACTAGAAAAAAAAACAAATGGCAAGCCGTAAATATTTTTTCCCTGTCATGAGAGAAAAAAGGCCGCCAGGGGGCTGAGGTGTGTAGTCGCACCTCACATGGCCTCCTGCTCTTATTTTTATTTTCTGTGCAACCTTGCCTGGACACTGCTCGCGTTTGGTGACCTGGGATTCCTCAAGTTGCAAGGCATTGTTTGATACCAGACTCATCGCAGTGAGTGTACTTTTAGGGGCGAAACTTCTTATAACAGCACCCGTTCGTCCCCCGTAGTATGTAACAAGTATAACATTTTGACCTACAAGGTGGGAAGTGGACCCGAAGCGCAAGCCGTAAGAAAGTGTGCGTGTGCCACTTCTCGATTAGTCCGTGAAATGTCCGCTGGATGGTGGTGCTTCTATATGGGGAGTATATGATGAAAAGATGCGAGATGGTGGTACTTGGAGTGTTGAATATATGGACAAACGGACACATAGACAGATGCATGGATGGACGCATGAACGGACGCAGGGGCGGCTGCATGGACGAACGCAGGGATGGACGCACGAACAGACGCACGCACGGACGGGCTGATGAACGCATGGATGGTCACACTGACGGAGGCATGGACGGACGGAAGCAACAATAAATGGACGGACGAATCCTTCGCCCCACTCTCCATCATTCACTCCGTGGATATGCTGCCACTTTTTTTTTACTAGATATTGAACTCTAAACATATTGTGCCTGTTCGCTGGGACGCAACATCGCCAAGGAATTCAAAGGACGCGCTGCACGCGAACGCCGATGTGGCACGAGGACGGGCCTGCGAAACGAGCTGGACGCCAGCGTCTCGTAGGTGCACGAGCACGCTGCTCGCGCAACACAGAGACGCAGCGTCTGAGGTAAAGAGCTAGCGCTCTCATGGAAACGCAGACGTCTAACCCACGTCAAGAAAACCCGAGTACGATGCAAGTGGACAACACGGAGGGTAACTCAAGAACGGCATCACAATGAACGTTTCATGAAAATAGTGGCAAAACAACAGGTCAAGCTCACATTGGGTGGCTTCAAGGTGGCTGTAAAGGCAGGTCAGCCAAAGAAGAAAAGTCAGCCGAAGAACGAGCTACGCAACCTGTGAAGCCAGACGTCGAATCTCGACCGCAACGTCAACGCAGCACTACAATGCGGCCATTCCCTACTGGTGACTTCAAAATTGTATTCCGCCCGCAGCCAGGACTAGGTCTTTCAAAACAAACACTCATCGGGGTTACACATGCCATTGGAAGATCCAGTGGCTTGGCCCAGCAGGACTTCTATGACCATGTGTGAGTGCAGGTGCAGAAAGTAGAGAATGTGATCATCGCAAGTACAGCAAGTACTGTACTAGCTTCCAAACTGCAAAGTATAAATGCTATACAGCTCGGGGGAGTAATATATCAAGTGAATCCGCACATTCGACACCCCGATGATGTGTGCCGCGGAGTGATCTATGGCCTCGAACCAGGAACAAGCCCCACAAAAATTGTTGCAGGACTTCGCGTAGACCCAAGATATCACGTACTTGGCGCGTGCATGCTGGGATCTTCCACAGCTGCAGTTATCACTTTCGATGGGCAGCACGTTCCTTTTTACGTGACGTGCCTCAGTGGAGACTACCGATGCAAGCCATACCGGAAGTCCATCCAATATTGCCGAACCTGTGGCGCCCTAGGTCATGGACAAGACATCTGCCCTCAGCCGAAAGCGAACTTCTGCTACAAATGCGGCCATGACAAGGACACAGAACCACATGACTGCCAACCAATGTGCAAGACTGCGGAGAAGACCATGAGACTGCTGGAAAGGAATGCAAGAAGAAACTCCGCAGCAACCCCCCTCCGTATCAAGTAAGACGCCAGCAGCTCGACAACGCCCGCGCCCATGAGAATCACTGGAGGGCTTGCACCAATGATTTACCCGGGTTAGTTATCACACCAGAAATTTCACGGGCCCCCTCTTTTCCTCAAAATTTGACCAAAGTCACTCTCGCTCTAAGAAAAAAGGTCGCTCTGGATCCCGCACGCCATCATGGTGTCACTCCGTTAAGAGAATCAGTTACGCCGCCGCGGTGACCGGTAGCGACGGGCCCAGTTCTCTAAATACTACAAGTGCCTCGACCATCTCGCCTGCTCAGACAGTGACCATCCGGGCTCTGAAAAATAAAGTCCAAGATCTACAACGGAGGGTACAACAACGCCCACCAGCCGAGTGTAGCACACTAGAACTTGACGACAGCATACTAAAACAGACGGAAGCCGATATAATGAAGTGGGTATAAGAAAGGCTGCAAGCACATGAAGCGAAGATGCTCCTTGAAGCTTTCGAGAAAGCCCTCACTGCGAAACTCCTCGCATCCGTAGACACAACCATAGAGAAAGTGGTAACTAAAATTAAGAAAAAGGTAGAACCACTGACCCGTACTGTAAGCATGCTCGACGCCAAGCTTGATGGCTTCATGGCACAACAGCATAACTTCATAACATATGCCTACAAAAATTTTGTGTCCCGTGAGCAGCTGGTGGAGCAATCAGGGACCAAGCGGAAAGAGCGAAAAACTTAAGGGAATAAAACTGCAGTGGAAATTCGATCGACAGCACCAAACGACCGGCACCGGGCGGGAATAAACTGCTAGAATGGCAGCTCCCACACATAGACAGTCTGAGCCACTCCCCACTCTTCGAATTTGGCACTGGAATTGCACATCCTACAGACCTCGTTTTGCAAACTTGCAAGAATATGTTAAAACAAATAATCCAGATATGATCGCTTTGCAGGAAACCCACACTGAAAAAATCAAGCTCCCTGGCTACAGCACTCTCACATTCTCACCCCGCACCGCAGTTCTAGTCAAGAAGACTCTAACTGCACAGGCTCATGAAATTGAAGACATTGGCATCGAGCACACCATCGTGGAGATAATCAGCGTGGCTCAGTTGCACCAGCCTCGCTCAGTTGTAGAATACTGAGCTTGCACTCAGCGGACTCAGGTTAGAGCACCACTGTGTCGTTAGTACTACTTTTTTTCTTAATTTCGTGCGATGTTGTTACGAACGTCGGCGGCGGTGGTGGCGGACAACTATGGCGCTGAACGAGACCCGAGTTGTGATCTCATAACAGAATTCGCTGTAAAAATTAAGAAGTACGCATATAAAATAAAAAATTCAGAGCTCTTTATTTGGAGATAAAATCTAACTGAGACCACCTGCTTGTCAATCAGGTGTTCTTGAAACTGTTTCGGGAAGAACATTATATAAATGCCGTATGGTGGAATATTCATAAAGCATGTAGTATTGCGCAGTAGGAGCTTCAAATCACACAAGGCGCCAAAGCAAATAAATTGCTCAACGATTGGGTGTTTTCAAGGCGTAAGCCTCAGGTGTAGATCTTTTATTAGAGTAGACAACGTAAATCTACGAGTAAGCCCGACGGCTGTGTAAACGTGTAAACACGTCAAGCTGATACTTTAATTATCTGTAAAAGTTTTGCACTAGAATATTTGTGCTGTGAATCAAGAACGAACATTAGAATTTCTGAAACAGGGGTCTTGTAATGCACACAAAATGGGCAACCTAGTGTTTAAGCTCCCGCTGCGAGGATGGAAGATGGACACCAGAGGATAAAAGTGTGCAATTACGAGGTGGACACACATTAACACAGCTAGATCACTTACACGTAGTGAATTGCTGCGTTCAATGAATTTCGATTATGAAAGAAGTGAAGTGTGGGCCAATTCCTTGTAGTCGATTAGGCAAAACGTTCCTTTTTCACATGTATTTTCGATGTTATACGCGAAGGATAAGTGTGGTCTTTTTTAAGAAGTGACTACTGGCTTTAAACAATATTTAGGTTTTCTGTAGGGCTTTATTCTGAAAACAGCGGTGGAAAAGTGAATACCTAGGCGCTGGACAAGCTGTACTATCCTAAAAGCTCTTGTTGTCTCAAACCCTTAAAACTATGGCACCGTAGTCTATTGCTATGTGTACTGTGTTTTTGTACAGTTTTGTGTAGTGTTTCCCTTAAGCCACTCCTGTTGTACATTGAAAGCTTTTGAATATTGTGTTTTCATACGCTTATTTTTCAGATAACTCGTGTGAGGGACAAGCATTAGGATCGTAGATGAAATCTTTTATCATTTCGTTTTACATCATCAGCCTGACTCATCATCATCAGCCTGACTACGTCCACTGCAGGACAAAGGCCTCTCCCATGTTCCGGCAGTCAACTCGGTCCTGTGCTTGCTGCTGCCAATTTATACCCGCAAACTTCTTAATCTCATCTGCCCACCTAACCTTCTGTCTGCCCCTAACCCGCTTGCCTTCTCTGGGAATCCCGTTAGTTACTCTTAATGACCAGTGGTTATCCTGTCTACGTGCTACATGTCCGACCCATGTCCATTTCCTCTTCTTGATTTGAACTTTGATATCCTTAACCACCGTTTGTTTCCTAATGCACTCGGCTCTCTTCCTGTCTTTTAAGGTTACACCTACCATTTTTCTTTCCATTGCTCACTGCGTCATCCTCAATTTAAGCTGGACCCTCTCTGTAAGTCTCCAGGTTTCGGCTCAAGAGCTTAGTAACGGTAAGATGCAGCTCTTATATACGTTCCTCTTGAGGGATAGTGACAATCTACCTGTCACGATTTGAGAGTGCTTGCCAAATGAGCTCCACCCCATTCTTATTATCCTAGTTACTTCAATCTCGTGGTTCGGCTCCACGGTTATTACCTGCCGCGGTTTCACAGTAAACACTACGTTTGCACGTCAACTTGCAGGACCATGCAGGTCTTTTAGTTTCGAGGGTTCTCAGATTGGCTTGTTGGTGATTCACCTTGACGGGGGCTGATGCACAGAAAAAAAACGGGACACAAGAAGAAACATACAGAGACAAAGCACAAACTAACAACAGTTTATTGAATAGAAATGTGACCTTATTTATACGAATGACTACCACTCAATGGCTAACATTAAGCAGCCAAAGAAGCACGAAACTAACACACACGCGTCTTACCAGTGAGATATGCAACTTTTTTAGCTGATAAAAAAATAGACCGCATGCTGATGCATTTGCCTTTGAGGCAAGAGTTCTTGCGAACTTCTATGATCAGGCTTGTTTTTCCCCTTTTGTTTTTTTTCAATTACAATGCAACCTTGAAATTCAGGTTTGCAACCACGTTTTTGCAGCGAAGGGCCAGTCACTGCCCTTGTTTGTTTTGTTTCGTTGTAGACGCTTGCTCACGGACGCGGTCGTTAATGCAGTGACCTGTTTGACCGACATACACGCGGTTACATGTCAGTAAAACGTGATACACTGCCCCTTTAATGCAATATATTTACCGGCTCAATGTTTTTTTTTTCTTTAGGGGTGAAGCTTTTTAAAGCGGCACCCGTTTGTCCCTCGTAGTCGTAGTCGCAGTCTGTAACAAGTGTTACATTTTGACCTCCAAGGTGGTGCCAGTGAGAGATTTCTTCTGTGCGTCGTTGAGTGAGTGAGTAAAAACTTTATTGAACATGTCCGGCGTCATTGAGCGGGGTGGGGCTACAAGCACCCCGGCCTAGGTGACGACCTCCAGTCCTTGGACCCGAGCGGCATCCTGGGCATGCCGGACGGCCCACAGTTGATCGGCAAGGTCGTGGCTGAGCAGAGCCGCCTCCCATCGCGCCTCGCGGTTCGAGACCGCCATGTCTACCGGGTTCGTAGGGGACCGCTGCGCGTTACCGGTACACTTCCACAGCATGTGTTGCAGCGTCGCTCTGGCTCCGCACGCCTTGCACGCGTCGGACGTATAAATGCCTGGGTAGCAGAGGCGAAGGATCACCGGATTCGGGTACGTGTGTGTCTGTAGTTGTCTCCAGGCAACCGGCTGTTTCTTGTTTGGTTTGGCGTGGGGTGGTGGATATTTGCATCTGTTCAGTCTGTAATGGTGCGTGATGTCTCTGAAAGTGGTCATGCGATCCCCCCACGTCCATTCCCGCATCGCTGTCGAAGTGTGCGAGACATCGGGACTGTCGGCAGGCGTCGCAGCTCGGCGTGTAAGTCCACGAGCCGTGGCGTAGGCAGTCGCGGTCCCGCAAGCGGAGGGTCCGTGTGGGCGGGGGTCCATACGAGGAAACTGTCGTTTTTGCGGCATATGTTGCGTTCGTGAATTTGGAGAATGCGGGCCGCTTCGCGGGAGATCCGGTCGCTGGCGTAGTTGCGTATCGCCGCCTGCGAGTCGCCTATTATCACCTCGGCGTCCGTGGTGGCTATCGCGAGGGCTATGGCAGCTTCTTCGGCCGCCTCCGTCTCTTCCGTGCCTATTGTCGCACTCGTGACACAAGTTCCTACATGATCCGTGATCGCGACCACGAAGCCGCGGTGGCAGTCATAACGGGCCGCGTCTACGTAAACTGTGTCTTTGCTATTGCCGAATTTCTTTTCAAGGTCTTGGGCGCGCCTGTTGCGCCGACCGATGTGATGTGTCGGGTGCATGTTCTAAGGCAACGGCAGAACGACGATGCGCTCGTGAATACGTCTGGGTATCCCGACCTTTTCGCCGCGCTGCGTATGGTAGTTGATACCCAGTGTCTCGAGGATGTGTCGACCAGTTCTGGTCTTCGCCAGACGTTCGTACTGGGCGATGTTGTGTGCTTCGATTATCTCATATAGAGTATTGTGCAATCCCAGCTCGAGAAATATTTCCGTGCTTGTATTGGCCGGTAATCCGATTGCGCGTTTGTACGCCTTGCGGATGAGACAATCTAGTTTGGTGCGTTCAGTCGCCTGCCACTTGAGGTAGGAGGTGACGTCCGTTATATGGTTCATAACGAAAGCATGTACCAGGCGAATGGTATTGCTTTCCGTCATTCCGCTATGCCGATTTGTTATTCGTTTCAGCAACCGGATTGTTTCATTGACCGCGCCCTCTAGTCTGCGAACGGTTTCGCCGTCGCGGCCGTTGGCGGACAGGCGCAAGCCCAGTACCCTAATGGTGTTAACTTGTGGGATGACAGCGCCGTATGATGTGCGTACATTAATTTCTCTATATGCGCACTCGAATGCGGAATCAGCGTTCTTGGGTTTACGGCCCCTGCGCGAGGGTCTATAGAGCAGGAGCTTCGATTTAGCGGCGGAGCATTCGAGGCCAGTGTCGCGAAGGCAGTCCTGCACCACGTCGACGGCTTCCTGCAGCGTTTGCTCTACGTGGCCGTCATTTCCCTCGGCAACCCAGAGGGTGATATCATCGGCGTACAAGCTATGGTGGAGGCCTTCTATCTCAGTGAGTTTTCGTGGTAATCCGACAAGCACGAGGTTAAAGAGCATGGGCGAGATTACGGAGCCCTGCGGCGTGGCCATACAACCCATGTATATGTCTTGCGATTCTAGTCCGCCGATCGCTAATCGGGCCCGGCGGCCCGTAAGAAAATCCCGTACGTAGTGGTACGTTCTCTCGCCCAGTCCCAACGCTCGTATACTTTCAAGTATCGCAGCATGGCTAACGTTGTCGAACGCCTTTTTGAGGTCGAGCCCGAGTATCGCTTTGGTGGATCGTGCGGAATTGTCTACGATATCGTGCTTGAGTTGAAGCATAACGTCCTGCGTGGAAAGGTTACGACGGAACCCCAGCATCGTGTGTGGGAGCATGTTTCGGTCCTCGAGGTAGTTGGTAAGACGAGCGAGAACCACATGTTCCATGACCTTACCAACGCAGGACGTCAGAGATATCGGTCGAAGGTTGTCAATCTGTACTCGTTTGCCTGGTTTGGGGATCATAATTATGCGCGCCGTTTTCCACGAGTTCGGTATAGCGCCCGCTTTCCAGCACTCGTTCATATAAGCCGTCAGTTGTTCTCTCGACTTATCGTCTAAGTTACGTAGCGCTTTGTGGGTTATCGCGTCCGGGCCTGGCGCCGACTTTGTATTGAGCCTGTGCAGCACCGCCCTCACCTCTGCAACGCTGTAGTCCTCGTCTAGCTCCGCGTTACCCTCACCCTCCCAGGCGTATGCCGAGTGCGCGAGGGGGCTACGTGACTGAAAGTAACGGCTTGGCAAGTCATCTAGAAAGTCCACGTGGGTGCCTTTGTAGTCGTGCAGCAACTTGTTAAGCTTATGTGCGTGCGATGTTTTCGTCTCCTCCGGATCCAAGAGGTGCCGGAGGAGATGCCACGTCTTGGCCCGCCCCAGCTGGTTCTCCATCCCATTGCAGATCTCTTCCCATTGCGTTTTGAATACCTGTAACGCGTGCTCTTCGATGTCCCTGCTTAGCCGTGCTATGCGCCTGCGCAGCGTTCGATTGTGGCGTTGACGCTTCCACTTGTCTTGCAGGCTGCGCTTGGCTTCCCACATGTGTAGGAGTTTGCTGTCTACCACTTCGAGCAGTGCTTCTGGCGGAACCTCCCGCGTCGCCGTTTCTAAATCTCCCTTTAGCGTCGCAGTCCAGCTATCTATATCCTCAATAGCCGCACTGCCACGATTCTGCTCTTTCCGGACTTTGCGAAACGCGTCCCAATCCACCAGCCGGTTGTTCTTCCCCTTGGTACCTTCCCGATGAGCGCGGTGGTGAGGTTCAGCGTCAACCTGGATCTCGATCACTGAGTGATCGCTACCCAGGTCCTCTTGTGTATTGTGCCATCACGCGCTAGCAACGTTCTTGGTAGATGTGAGGTCGGGTGAGGTGTCTGCACATACGCTGTTGCCCCTGCGCGTAGGCGCGGAAGGGTCTGTGATGAGCTCGAGGCCCTCATTCTGCGCATCGTCCCAAAGGCGCTTACCTTTTGGCATTTCGTAGCTGTATCCCCCCGCCGCGTGGGGCGCGTTGAAGTCACCCGCGATGAGCAAGGGCCCGTCGGCAGCTGCCTCGCGCGCTTCTCGCAGTAACGTGCTAAAGCGGTGTCTGGCTTTGGGTTTGCTATACACGTTCAGCACAAACAGGTCGGGGCCGCGCACTTTCGTCGGGATGAGCTCCACGAGTACATGCGGTATGCTAACGTTCATAAGCTTGCGTTGCGCCACGGTGAGGTTGCGTCGCACTAGCGTTGCAGCGGCCGGTGAGGCTCCCGCGGTCACAGCTTCGTCTATAGATTTGTACCCCGCCAGCTTGACCGGGTCATTGGTTTCCTGCAATAGTATTACGTCCGGTCGTTGACGGCTACGTAAGAATTGTTGGAGAAGCGCCCGTTTCCTCCTGTACCCACTGCAGTTCCACTGCCAGATGGTGAACGTGTTCCGAGTGTTATGCTGTTGTGGGCGTTGTGTTTGTGTGGTTTCGTGTCGAGCCATGGTGACTACGTGTTATGATTTGCCGTCCGGCTGATCCTGCGCCTCTTCGTCGGGTAACAGCCTAAAGTACGGTTTCCCAATCGTTCGTACTGGGAGACCCACTGCGCCCGGAAGTCGCATTTCGATATTGTCTATGCGCGTTTGCAGCGTCGCGACCAATTTTGTGAGCTGAGATATTGCAATGCTCAACTGTTCGGTTTGTGCGGTTTGCTAAGAAATTGCGTTGGTCAGTTGCGCGGTTTGCTGCGCCTGTTGGGTCATCATCGCGTCTGCCTTGTCGTCGAGTTTATCGACTCGTTCGCGGAGTTTCTCCTCGCGTTTCTGCGATTTGACGTCTAATTGTTCCGGGTCAAGTGCCTTAGGTTTAGTGGGTGCGGGGTGCGCGTCTTGAGCCTCCATGACTTCCTCCACACGCTCGGCTGTACTAGCAGCCGCGTAGGCTGCGACGGGTTTAATTGGAGGAAGAGGAAGAAAGGGAACTGTCGGGGTCTCCCCCTTCAACGTGGCAATTTCGTTTCTTAACCTTTCATTTTTCTGCTGTTGTTTTTGGATTATTGATTCAAATTGATCCAATCGTTTCTGCATTAGACTTTCTGGGTCGCTGTTGCGTTTGTAAGCAGAGCTGCCGCGTCTGTCTACATCTGGGTTTCTATCAATGGCAGTCTCGGTTCGCGTTAGCGGTGCGCTGGGCGCGCGTCCGGAGGCGACGTCCATCCACCACAATTTATGGGGGTCAACCTCTCCTCCGCCTTTGGCTGCAGCTGTGTGGTTGGCTCGGGCCGTCGACGAGCTGCAAGGCTTCGCTGAATGGGGTCGGGAGACGCTGCGATAGCGGGCTTGAGAACGAGTACGGGAGCGAGTGCGGCTCCGCGCGCGGGTCTCCCTCGAGGCCGATCGACTGCTGCCGCTGCGTCGTCTCGGTGCGTGGCGTCGTGCGTATCCCTCCTCCCCGTCGTTGACTGTGCTGCTACTGCTGTAGACGGCCTCAGCCTCCTCGCGCATTCTGCGTTCCCACTGTCGGCGCTTGACTAGGTAGGGTGTCTTGTACTTAGCTTTGCACTTGCGGTCTCCGGTGAGGTGACCATTTCCGCACAGTTGGCACACCGGCTCGCACCGATGATCGTCGGGCGGGTGGCCGCATCCGCACCCACGGCTCTTCTTGTCGTTCGGGTTGGGGCACACGTCGGCCCTGTGTCCCAGACGACCACACTCGTAGCACATATCGATATGTTTCTTGTAAAAAGTGCACCTTATCGCCATCCCGCTGTTGTTCACGTAACGAGGCACGTAGTAGCCGTCGAAAAGGATTATCACGTTGGTTGTGTTTCCCGTGCGCTTGGCATGCAGGACGTTCGGGTTGCGGTGGTTAACCAGACTTCTCACGACGTCCGCCGGCTTTTCGTCTAGCGATATGCCCCTGATGAGGCCTTTGAACGTGTTCTCCGGAGCCGCTCTGTAGGCACTTGTTTCGAACTCACGGTCGCCAATTCGCAGCTTGCAAATGCCTCCATATCGTCTAGCGCGATGTTCTGACGGCGTGCTTACCACAATAACGTTTTGTCGCTCATTGAGACAGACGCTGTGCCAACAAGACGCCGGGTGAAGACTTCGAGGGCTCGGCGCCCTACAGGTACGAGGTTCCGTTATCAAAGACTTGGCTAGTACGCGACCACTACGGTGGTTGGTAGCCATCGGCACGAGCCTTATGCTCGTCCAAGTGCGTTAAACCACATGAGTGATACTGCAGGACACAATGAAAAGCCTGGGGGCTTACAGGTGCGTCCAAGCATCATAAAGCCGGCACGTTTGCAAATTCACAACCGCGAAATGGCTCCAGCGAGCACAGCAGCATTGGAAGACAATGAAGCTGAGAGCAAGAAGCCTCGCTTAGAAGAGAATCCTCTCGACAATAAAACGTCAACTTATTGCCTAAGTAATGAAGAAGACATGGGCGAAGATGAACCATTTACGTTGGTTACTTATAAAAAGAAACGAGCAGAGGGTATCCCAGTCGTCTTTCGTCCGACAGCTGAAGGTGGTAGCTTCTGGAAAGTGAACCCCAATCGAGTGTCAGCTGAAGTAGTTTCCGCTGCTAAAGAAAAAGTGCAGTCATTCAGAACGACCAGAGATGGAAGCTTTAGTGTCAGCGTTGCTTCCTTAAGTTCAGCCAAGCGTCTTCTGATGCTTTCAAATGTAGGTGGCTTGGAAGTTAAGCCTTTCATCCCAGAGTCATACACTCGGAACGTTGGGAAAGTAAAACATGTTCCTCTGCAGTATTCAGATGAACAACTCCTAGAGTACTTGAGAGATGCAGGAGTTATATCGGCGCGACGGCAAATAAAATACTACCGCCAGGAAGATGGAGGAGTAACGAAGCGTCCACTTCACTCAGTGATCCTGACTTTTCGAGATGACCGCCCGATTCCAGGAAGAATCTACTTAGGATTCACCAGTCACCCAGTGGAAGCTTATCTTGGTCCAGCACTTCGGGGCTATAACTGCCAGCGATTCGGACACATGGCGTAAAGTTGCCGTAACACACGCCGGTGTAAGATCTGCTCAGAAGAACACCATCATAATGAGTGCAAGTCTGTTCTTCAGCCTAAGTGTGCAAACTGTGCAGGTAATCACGCTGCCTCATATTCAGGCTGCCCGCAAAGTAAAGCTGCTGCAAAAATGCGTCGGCATGAGCTCATTCATGGAAGAAAACCACGCCCCAATGAACCATCTCCAAACCTTGAGATTGTTCATTCTGTACGTGATCCACCTCAGCGGCCACCACAACAACAGTCGACAAACACGCCAAGAGAACCGCCAAGAGAGCCGCGAAGAGCACACTCGAGAGACCACTCACGAGAAGTACCTTCAAGTAACCCAACATACGCGTCAAAGTTGCGAACGCCCACGGGACCTCTGCCGGAAAGTAGCAAAACCGACAGTGCCAGTGTTCGCCCCAACTACAACATCGAAACGTCACGTCATTCTCAACAGGCCTCAGAAAATCAACCATTCAATGGAGACTGTGCCTCTGCACCAGTCATGCAGTTGATTCTGCCAATGCTTTTCGCAGCACTTAAGGCAATCCTGTCTGATCTACCGGAAGCAAACAACCTGCCAGAAGTAAAAGCCCTGCTGCCTCTGGAAGCACTATTGTGTCAACAGTCCCGGTCAAACCTGCGACAAGTAACATATGAATAAGCGCTACAAAGATGTCTCCATATACCAGTGGAATGCCAATAGTCTACGAAGGAAGTGTGCTGACTTCCATAAACTCCTTCTGCAGTATAATTTTCCAATACTTTGCATCCAAGAGGCAGGAATGAATGATGATTTCCGCCTCTCCAACTACGTGATATATAAGTCATCTCGTCGAAGTGGTCCTAGCAGAGTACATTTGTGCGTCAGAAAGGACCTACCTTCTCATCAAGTTCACTCAAGTGATTCGGACTTCCCGGAATTTGTCGCTTGCAAAGTATCCTTTGGTGAGCAGTGCGTTACAGTGATCAAATTTTACCTACAACCTTCAAGCCGCATTTCGGTAGAAGAGCTAACAAATATCTTCAACATTTCTCATTCATATACGTTTATATGCGGAGACTTTAATGCGCACAATATAATCTGGGGTAGTGATCGATGTGATGCACGTGGGAACATTGTTGAGTGTGCTGCAGACAAATGCAATTTGACAATTTTAAATGACGGCTCCCCAACTTTTGTCCGAGGGCATAATTACTCTAGTTGCATCGATGTAACCTTGTGTTCCCAAGATCTAGTGAATGATGTGGTAAGGACAATGGATGTAGAAACACGTAAAAGTGACCATTTTCTCATTCTAATAAATCACCCCTACTTGCGAAAAGACGACACCAGACGCTACAGCAAACTGACGAACTGGAAAGCTTTTCCGCATCACCTAACAAATCGAAATAGTGACCTCACGACAGTTGAAAGCTTTACTGAATTTCTGCAAGATAATGCGAATAAATGTACAAGGAAAGTCCCGATTCCAAAAGACTATGCTGCAATCGATGGAGAGTATGAACATCTAAGAGCCATCAGACGACGTTCAGAAAGGGCATATCGACGCAGCGGAAGTTTAGAAGCATACAAAAATGCACAGAAAATCTACAGTGTAATGCGCAGACGGCTAGAAAATTTAGGTAAACGACGCTGGCGTGATTTCTGTGGCACGCTCTCTCCCCACACACCTGTTCCAAGAATTTGGCTTGTGATTCGAGCACTTAGTGGCCCTGTTTCACAGAGCTTCCCATTTCGTGCTCTTGCTGTAGCCTTGGACAAACCGGAAGCTGTGGTAGCAGATGAATTTTGTCAACTTATCAGTAGGCCCGCCGCATCACAATGTGCATTATTTGATAATTCTGTCGCGTTAGCTAACCAGAAAATTAATGCAAGCTTTTGGGCCCAGCATCCTCAACTAGACCCTGTATTTACGTTAAAGGAGCTGCATTGTGCTATAGCATCATGTCGTCAAAAATCGGCCCCTGGACCGGACGGCATTGCGTACAATATGCTAAAAAACCTTGGGCCCACAGGAACAACTATTCTCTTAGATATTTACAATAATCTATGGACGCAAGAAATTGTACCCGAGTCTTGGAAGTCTGCTCGCATCATTCCGATCTTAAAACCGGCTAAGACGCCCTTGAACCTTGAATCCTTCCGTCCAATCAGTCTGACAAGCTGTTTATGTAAGGTAATGGAAAAAATGATTGATGTGCGACTTCAATGGTGGTGCAACAGAACTGGTGTATTCTCCAACTACTTGACAGGTTTTAGGAAACAGAGATGCACAATGGATGCAATACTGGACTTAGTAACGTATGTGGAGCATGAACGCACCTGTGGTAGTTTGACGGTCGCAGTGTTCTTGGATATCAAAAGGGCATTTGACACAGTCAGTCACACTCATGTTCTGCTGAGTATGTTGGAGCATGGACTGTCCGGCAGGTCTTTGCGGTGGGTATCCAAATTTTTATCAGGTCGTAAAATATTCATTCAGACGAGCGAAGGGAAAAGTGCAGAACACGACGTCAAACAGGGAGTGCCACAAGGAAGCGTACTCAGCCTTTTTCTTTTCAACTGTGTTATGGCTGATTTAGCTAAAAGACTGCCTTCCAGGTTGAAATACTCCTTATTCAGATGATGTGTGCATTTGGGCATCTGGCACGGACATACGGTTAATTCAGATTGCATTGCAGGACGGAATAAATATTATCAACAACTTTTTAAAAGAAAGAGGAATGATTCTATCGCACGCAAAGACAGCTGTATTGCCCTTCACCCGTAAGAAGTTAAAGAACTTCAATCTCAATTTAGAAGAAGAACCACTAATAATTGTGACACAGCATCGGTTTCTCGGAGTAATACTGGATAGGCAGCTATCATGGGCACCTCACATAAAGGAACTCGAAAACGAGGTGAATACGCTAGTGAATATACTCCGCAGAATTGCTGGGACATCATGGGGTGGATCTGTATCATCCATGCTCGCTGTTCACAATGCTTTAATACGACAAAAATTTGCATATTCTGCAGCAGTGTTACACGGCCTTTCCCGCACTTCAGAGGAGCGACTTCAAAGACTATTAGCTAGGGGACTGCGCGTCTGCATAGGTGTTCCCCGAGCGACTTGCAGCAGCCTTGTCATAGCAGAGACTCGACAACCACCCTTTCCAGTCATGAGAACAATTGAAATATGCCGCCATTTTTTTCGCTTACAGACGCAACACAGGGACCACCCATTGGCACTGGAGATTTTACTAAGAGATAAAAGCAATGCTCATAACGATGTACAGAGTAATGTACATATATTAGCCAGAAATGAATTTTGGAGCTCTGAAATGGACTATCCTCCATGGCTGCTTGTCATACCAAGCATTGAATTCTCAGTGGATGGCATTATCAGAAAGAGAGACATGTTCATCCAAGCTGCTCAACAACTAGCGCTTTATCAGATACACATGCGGTATCCAGGGTACATACATATTTACACAGATGGCTCAAGTACTACAACGTCTTCAACATCAGCAATTATCATACCACAGCTCAATATTCAAGAATCGTTTAAATTATGTCGCATGACGTCATCTACTACATCTGAGCTCTTCGCTATTCTGTATGCTCTAAAGTTTATAAACTCGGTAGCGGACGCTAGAAAATGGGTAATTTTTAGTGACTCACAGGCCGCATTAAAATCACTCTCCAGTACAAACAGGACAGTAATAAGTGATAGTATGACATACGAAACGCTAAAGGAGCTCACCAAAGCAAAGAGGGCACAACATAAGATCAAATTCCAGTGGATACCTGGCCACTGCAACATTCCTGGAAACACAGCTGCCGATGAAGCAGCACGACAAGCACATCGTAAAGACGTTACTGTTTCTTTACCAATTTCGAAAAATGAATTGCGCAGTATTATAAAGAATACAACTTTCAGAATGAGCAAAACTGCTTGGTTTGACCAAAGTACAAAGAGCTGCGATTTATATCACATCGATCCATGTATTGAATTCAAAATTACGCTGGCATTAGATAGAAGGATGGAAACTCTAATTCACCGATTGAGGCTAGGCACCGCATACACGAAACATTTTTTGCACAGAATCGGCAGAGCTGAAACTCCCGAATGCGAAAGTGGATTTATAGATGAAGACGTCTGTCACCTTCTCATAGACTGTCCACATCATGACACGCCGAGACGCCGTCTTAAGTGCGAACTGTTCGCATTGGACCACAGACCATTTAGCATGAAAAAACTTCTGGGCCCGTGGCCAACTGCAGTTTTACAGTCCCACGCTTTAAAACCATTAACACGTTTTTTACAAGACAGCGGGATTGCTGACAAGTATTAACAAAGAACAAACCTTAATTTGTAACACATGTACTTATTATTTACAGTATCATGTGACACCCATCACGTGTGTGTTGTGAAATGAATGACGTATCAACTATTATGTACATACAAGTGAATGCATCTTTATAAGGACCAAACGTGTGCTTTGCTGTTTTGTGCTGGTGGACCGAATAATAACGAGGGACTTTTCCAGAGACTTCTTACATTGACTTTCGAACATTTACTTACCATTTTGATATGTGCGTATAAGTGTGTCTTTGCATATCTGTGCCCGAGTTTTCTATTTTCCATGCACTGCTTTGTATGTTTTGCTTCAACATACGTGTTCAAGTTTCAATCAACGGCTAAGGAGTAGCCGGCGCCATAATGGTGCGCCAACATCTCCTTATATATCATATCAATAAAAAAAAGAGACAGACGCTGTTCTCCTCGGCTACCTCGCGCCCCACCCCTGCAGCGTTGCGTATGCAGCAGTGGACGCGGTCCTTCTGGTAGTGGGATACGTTGAAGCCATCCCGGGGTCGCACGATGATCTTGTAGTCATCCGTCGGCAGGTTGGGCCTTCGGCTCGTCATGGTGATCATCCGCACGTAGTGCGTCGCTTTCTGTATAAACGCCGCCGTCTCGGTAGACGCTGGCGTTGCTTGCTGGTTCTTCGCCGGGTCGGCGTCTCCACCCGCCTTCTTGGTGTTTCGTTTGATCTCGCACGATCCCTGCTCTTTTGCGAACTCCGTCGGCGATATCTCCTTCCCTTCGACTAGCACGAATTCCATTTCGGGCGCCGGCGCAGTAGATGGGGCACCCGCTTGCTCTGACGACTTGTCAGGCCTACCGTGCCTTGTCTACTGGCTTGACTGTCGTGCCAGCGTGGCGGTACGGGCAATCTTCGAAAAGTGACCGAAACACGGGCTCACCTGCACAAATGGTTTCGGGAGAGACCGCAGGACTTTCGCAGTCACTTGGGAATACTCTGAACTGAATGGCTGGAAACAGATTGCCGAAAACCATAGAAAATCTGCGGAGTCGATGCGACGCGCGTCCGCACACCGTGGCCCCCACCGTGGCCCCCTCCGTTGTTGAACAATAAAAAATTCGCAGCGTGCGCGTTCACTAAAAGCCGAATGCTCCTGCCTCTCATTCCCCATTATCAGCCATTGGCATGTACATTGAGCACTATCTGAGAAAAAAGGGTTGCTACGTTATACTTGCTGGGTGTAACCTCCTTAGTTTTAGAAAGGTTTAGCGAGCGTTGAGCCGCAGTGCCATGAATAAAATGAACTAGTTTATGCCATGAACTCGAGGTGGTTAAAGGTGTGAAGTAGATACGAAGCGCAAGCCGTAAGAAAGTGAAAGCCGAATTCTCCTGTCTCTCATTTCCAATTAGCAGCCATTGGCATGTACATTGAGCACTATCTGATAGGAAAAGGTTGCTACGTTATGTTCGCTCGGCGTAACCTCCTTGGCTTTAGAAAGATTTAGCGAGCGTTCGGCCACAGTGACATGACTACAGTGAACTAGTATATACCATGAACTTGAGGTGGTTAAAGTTGGGAAATGGACACGAAGCGCAAGCCGTAAGAAAGTGTGTGTGTGCCACCTCTCGATTAGTCCTTGGAATGTCCACTGGATGGCGGTGCTTCTATATGGGGAATATATGATGAAAAGATGCGAGATGGTGGTACTTGGAGTGTTGAATAGATGGACGAGCGGACACACAGACAGATGCATGGATGGACACATGAACGGACGCAGGGGCGGATGCATGGACGAACGCAGGGACGGATGCACGAACAGACGCACGCACGGACGGGCGGATGGACGCATGGACGGTAACACGGACGGACGGACGCATGGACGGACGGAAGCAAGAACGAATGAACGGACGAATGCTTCGCCCCACTCTCCATCATTCACTCCGTGGATATGCTGCCATTTTTTAGGGGCGAAGCTCCTTAGGGCGTGGGCTGTGCGTCCCCTGTAGCCTGTATGTAGCCACCTCTAGTTTAGTTCTTGCAGTGTTCACTAGATGGCGGTACCGTCCCCTGTATGTAGCCACCTCTAGTTTAGTTCTTGCAGTGTTCACTAGATGGCGGTAGCGTCTCCTGTATGTAGCCACCTCTCGTTTAGTTCTTGTAGTGTTTACTAGATGGTGGTACTTGTAGCTGATGATGAAAAGATGCAAGATGTTATAAACTAGAAAGCGGTACTTGTAGTTGATGAAAGACGCGAGATCTTATAAAATAGGAATGATGTCACATATGGCGCGTGTCATTGGTTGAAGGCAATCGTTCGATTTAGTGCAGCGACGTACGCTAGGGGGAACGATGTAATAAAATCGAGTGGGCAAAATGTACAGAGGATTCATGGTTTACCAGGTTTACCTCCGGAGCTTCGCCCACTCATCATCATTCACTTCGTGGATATGGTTGAATTTTTTCTACAGGATTCTTTCCCTTCGCAGTTAGGGTTTGTCAATATGCACACGGAAGCCAGTTTGACTGGCGCAAAAAACAAAAGTTCCACACCAGTTTTCTGTGCCATCTTTTTTCTGTTGAGCGACAGTTTATAAATATACCTCATGAAATGGTGATTTTCGTAGCCAAAAACTTGCTGAGAAATGTAAAAGCTTCTGATTCGAACATGCTCCCTGATCTTCAAGAAAGATAATAAAGAAAACTTGTTGTAATCTGTTATATACATTAATTTGCAGACAACATTGAAGAGATTGCCCAGAAATTCGGCGGATCCCACGTAACTTGTGAATCGATGTTATGCGAAGCATGTGGAGGCAAGGCGACTGCATTGTAGTGAGTGAAATATCACGAAATAATGATAAGGATATGTACCAATACTGTGCGTCCAGACATATATGTCTAGGCATACATATATGTCTAAGACAATATATAGTTGATTGATTGATTAATTGATATGTTTGGTTTAAGGTTCCATAACCATCATATGATTATGAGAGACGCCGTAGTGAAGAGCTCCAGAAATTTCGACCACCAGGGGTTCATTGACGTGCACCCAAATCTGAGCTCACGGGCCTACAAAATTTCCGCCTTCATCAGAAACACAGCCTCCGCAGCTGAGATTCGATTCCGCGACCTGCGGGTCAGCAGCTGAGTACCTTAGCCACTAGATCACCGTGGCGGCGCACCATATATGGCTAACAGTTGCATATGTTTGATATAACTAGTTGTTTACGCTTGCATAATTATACAAACAGCCATATGAGTGTTAGCAACATCAGAAACGCTATGTTGATATGCATCAATTCTGCTCGTGAGATTGGTAGCCCTGGAATCTGCTACATAAATCAACTTTATTGGATGGCAAATAACTACAACTGACCCCTATAGTACCGCCGGACTAGATGGCTGTATCACAGGAGTACACATGTAGTGTTCATAAAATTTGATAGCCAACACTGCAAACACAATGGAAGGTCCAGCAACACAACACGTACATAGGGTCCGTTTCTAAAACAGTTCCGAGATTAAGCGTATATAGCTTTGTGGTAGAATGCTTTATTGACTCAGAGAAGGCTTCGTTTCGATTCGTGCTGGGCCCATAACATTTATTCTTTGCACTCGCTCGGCCATATCAATTTGCTGAGCGCTGCCCTTGGTGCGGCAGCCCAACGTTAGTCCCAGACACACTTCGCTTTGCCGACAAAGAGCAGCAGACTGCGACTCGCCCCTCATCACGCGTAACAAATTTGAAAGGTCGTGGGAGGTGCGTCTCACCCGGCAGGACCTGGGAAGCCCGCAGGCAACCTGGACCAGGCTAAGTGAGTCGCTCAAGCCAGTGGGGCCCTGGAATAAGGGCTCCCCTCACGGAAACCTTCGTTTGCCGTTTAAAAAAGAAAGCTTATTGCTCCTCCTTTCCCATTTAAATTACCAACGTCTGTACTCACCGCTCCTGGGTACGTATAAACACGGTCAAAGAGGCTAGATTCAGGGATACCTTGAATATTTACCGTCTGCTTCTTACGTTATTGTAAGGTGCTTTTTTCAATAATGAGCTGTGGTGCGTACGAGCATACCTGTGACAAATAACCACCCACGGGTATGAGACACACGTCTGGCGGAAGAGGTTTGGCGACGTACGCGACGGAATTGTGGGATTTATCGTGTCATGACCAGCGACTCCCATACGTCAAATCATCTTACCTTTTTATTGTAATATTGGTTTACCCCTAGTTAAAGGAGTGATCTCGAAAACTCCCAGACGTAGGTGACTAGATAGATAGATAGATAGATAGATAGATAGATAGATAGATAGATAGATAGATAGATAGATAGATAGATAGATAGATAGATAGATAGATAGATAGATAGATAGATAGATAGATATATAGATAGATAGATAGATAGATAGATAGATAGATAGATAGATAGATAGATAGATAGATAGATAGATAGATAGATAGATAGATAGATAGATAGATAGATAGATAGATAGATAGATAGATAGATAGATAGATAGATAGATAGATAGATAGATAGATAGTGCTCAATTAGCCCACAGTACGCAAAGAAATGTGTCACTTTTCAAAGTGGATACCAAGGTTTTCTTTTCTGTGCTTGATGTGAAATTTCCGGAAAGCCGAACCTCTACAACAAGGAAATAGGAAGGGGGGGGGGGGCTCTATAGAGGCCCACGCACACTCACTTGCGAACGGCTCTCTTTTCACTACCCTGTCATGGCCAGGGCGGTGACGAGAGCACCGGTGGATGCGTTTACAGCAGCGACATCTGGACAGAGTCTGAAGTCTTTTCCGTCATCGCTATCACTCCAATGACTCGTGTCCCAATTACTCATGTACGTTCGCAAACCTAGAACATGGCTGCTCTACCATCCGCGCTGCTCAACTATCCCCTACATATACGCCCCCCCCCCTCCCCACCTATACACTGGCGGGTGTGCCATTGTCGAACAGCTAGCGTTGGTCCTCCTGGCCAAAAAATATCTATAGATCTTAGTCCAACCTCGAATAAAGTTGTTTCGATCTCTCATTTGGCCGTACAAGAAGGAAATACAACGCGAGTGGTGTGGTGTCTCCAGCGTAGCCGGGCTGCAATTTGTCTTGGCTTAAGCGTAAGCTCAGAACGCGGTGTTACAGCCAGTCAAGGCAGGCGGGCGTCACAGACGTATTTTTAATATAAAAAAATGCTATGATCAAGGCCGACTCTTGGGCTAACGTCACCATATAGCAATGTGTTGAGGCGTTGACAAAATTGCACTTTTCTCGTTGAAATACGCCTGTCGAGACCCGAATGGACAGCAACGACGCGTTGCAGCCGTGAGTCGCGGAGGCCTTGGTCTGGACGCGAGGGCACGAGGGCGTCACCGAGAACCAGTTTGCGGATGAGACGGCTCGAGGCTTCACAAATCACCGAGCTTCCTTGCACACGGCAATAAAGGTTCCAACGCCCCTAGACCATAACTTTGGTACAATTCTTCACTATTACAGGGACAATAGAAAACTGTATCTAGCACCACATAAGAAACTCACAGCCATGGAATCGGTGGCATTACGCCGAATTCAAACAAACACATACACGAACTCAAACATTCTGCATGTATTCTACCCCCCCCCCCCCCAGCATACAGAGACATACGTCCATGGTGTGGGGCCACACCAACTTTCACATCACGTGGGAGTGTACGCATCACAAAGAAGAACACCACAACATGAACAACACCGAGGAAGAATGAGAGGCACTGCTTTCCAGCTCGGCCATTGTTGATCAGCACTGGCTGGTCCAATGGGTAGAGATGATAGCTAGGGCCAGCGGAGCCCTGGAATAGGGGCCCGACCATTTGGAATGCTTCGCGTTATGCGCAAATAAAGTTTTTTCTCTCTCTCTCTCGTGCCCAGACGTCGACCGAATTGTACATTTCTTACTTTGAGGATGATCTGCAACTTTGCTGAAAAGCCAATGACAACATGCTGGGGGCAGATAAGGCTGGACACATTATGAAGGGCATCGCCGACGATGGATTGAACTTCTTATTATGTAAGAGCTGCACAACAGTTGACTCCCTCATCAAAAAAGTGTCAACTAAAGAACGCTTTCAGCTATAGAAGAGGTTGAAGTCTCTCGGGCTCAGAACCGATTGTGTCGCACTTGTCTACGGCGTCTGCAACTGTAACTGCAACTCACGGCATATCAATATTCTCATGGCGGAGGAGGAGGAAGGAAAGAAATCAGCGAACGAACAAGGGGGGGGGGGGGGGTTAGTCAGTTCTTAGATCGGCTGGCTGCCCTGTGCTGCGGAAAGCACTAAGGGGGAATAAAAGATGACAAAAAAGAGAAGTTACAAAGATAGAGAGAAAGAGAACACACGAGAAAGCAAAGGAGAAAAAACAAAATTAAAGAGAATGCGACACTATTCTGTCTCTAAGGCCGCTTGTCCACAGAAAAAACGTAACAAAGCTTTCAAAGCCTTCTGGGCTGAGGATGGACACGGCCAATGACCCATAGTCTTTTTTTCACCGAAGTCAATGTTGACCCCGGCATGAAATATTTTTGTGTTAAAATGTCGAAATGTGCGTTCTGTATGTGGAATAAGAGATGAATTATGGTATGCTATTTTTATTAAAGCGAGTGGTAATGCCCCAAATTAAGTTTCCTATAAATGATGCGTTCACGTTGCCGCTACCTCGTCATAAAAGTAGTGATAATAATAGCTTTATTCAGCATATACTTTGTGAAATTATTAGGTGAATCTTTTAGCGTTTGTCCAAGGCACTTCCTTTCTTTTGACAAAAGACTTATGTACAATATAGAATACGAACGTATCGGTGTTTTACGCCTTGTGCCACCGATATTTTAGTGATATATTTCCGCAACGAAATGACGTAGAAAATTCCACAGAGTGGAATAGCACAGCCAAAATAGAATAACAGTTTCATCAACGAGAGTGAGACCCACTACCTCTAGGCCCACTACAACAGCTGACTGGACACGCTATAGCGTGCCCAGTCAGCCGTCCACTGCGCGATGGTCTCAAACTCAAACGGCTTCACAAACCTGCATTTTAAAGCCACCCTTTTATCTCAAAGTTTTTAAGGTCAGTGGGGTGGTGACACTGTGTGCGAGCGATGAAGTAAAGTAATGTATCATGGCCGAGACCTCCGTGATCAGCTCCTAAAAGGCGCAATTTCTATGCGTGCGTCCCATCCAGCGAATCTCCACCAAATGAAATACTCCTCTAACGAGATAGCCTCAAAGATATCGTTGTGCAGAAATTCCGACTTCGGCGTCGGTGTCGTCTTTGTTTAGAGTGAAAAATCATTTTGTTTGCGACTCAAAAATTGAGAAAGATGCTATTAAAATAATAAACGAGAATTTCCGCGTTAAGGTAGGTATAGTACCAAGGCTATTTTCCTTAAAAGCAGACATTCTATCACACAGCCCCGTGTCTGCTTGGAAAAACATCGTAAATAACGTTCTCTGCTTGGAAGTTCACCTAAAATAACTCATGATTTACAAGCTCCGACGTCCTGCGTATAGTCTTCACAACAGAACTGTAATATTGCAGTAATATTGAGTGGTACAAGTGTACATTGCCATCGGATGTCAAAACACGTGATTATTATAACAATTCATTGAATGAAAGGGCCCGGGCCGTCGCCTAAAGACTCTGTCTACCGGCTTCAACCTGAGTGGAGCCGCCAGATTGAGTAGTGCGCTTTCGGCACCACTTTCCTTTTTCACCGGTGCGTAAAAAAGTTCTCACTCACTCACTCACTCACTCACTCAGTCAATTACTGTGCGTATTTTCTTAAGACCACGTTGTGGGTGCATAGTAAGTTCGAAAACGTTACACGTGCATGATTCCTTTTGGTTTAAAGCATGCTACCAATTAGACTGAATGCAGCCATATGGAAAAGCTTCCCTGACACAAGCCTTAATAAACCTTATGAATTGCATGGTAGTGAACCTTGATTTGAACTGATAGAGTAACATTATGCAACAGAAAGTACACACTAAATAGTTGAAGTATACGCACTAGAGACAGGATATCGCAACTATGTACAAACCTTATAAGCGAAGCTTAAGGGTCCCCCAATTTTCGTCAACGCTTCTACACTATGATGGGGCCACCACAGCCCAGGTCTCGCTCTCAGTGACAGCATCCATCCATGTAAAGATAGCTTTCCGACGCGCACCTGCCTGGCGTGGCTGTCACACCGTTTTTTTTTAGTTTACGCTCACCGAGAAAAAAAATCGTGAATGGTAGAGCGTACAAAACACACCCAATGCGCTTTGCTACTGCGGCTATATTATAGTGATTCAGCCATTTTTTCTCAAGGGCTTGCATTATTTCATATGTACATTCTTGGTTTACGACACATGCCTGACCCTTTCTTTAATTTTGCACTCCATATATGACGCAAATGCTATGTCACATCTTACAGTAGGTTCTGAGAATGCCTTCGAAAAAAAACAAGAGAGCTAAGTATGACGTCCTTCATGGTCCCTAATCACAATAAAACTTTACTTTGTTACAAAATACAAATAATATCGCTTAACTGACCCCTTTGGTAAGCCGCTTCATTGTCACGACAAATTTGTCACTTCTGTGTAATGAGATAGCTCAGTAAAATATTTTGTATGCTCACGCTACTCTATATCTAAACAAAGTAGCAATATACTTTGAATGGAGATAAGCACAATATATATAATATTGAAGACTTTGTACCATGCGCTTCCTAATGAAACAATGTGGTACATTACATGTGCCCTCGTCTTGGGTTTCGAATGAGGAATGGCTCATTCTTGTAAAATGGTAAATATATTGTTTAATCAATCAGCTTAAACAGAATACATGTATAGCACACTCTGCTTTCATATAGGTTTACTTGATTACCCTCTCTGGACTCATTTTAGCCTGTGGCATACGTTCGTGAAACATTCTAGAATAACTTCTATTGATGGTTCTTCTTAGTCAAGCGCGTTAAAAACTTCTAAACGTGCAGTCGACAGCATTGGGGATTTTTCATTTCGTTGAATAACCCTATTTTTACCAAACTTTTATTGCTTCCACTCTTTTGTTGAGAAGTTATGTACCAGTGCTGCCTTTGTAGGAGCTGGTTAAGGCATGGATAAATAGTTTGGGTACTTCTTTTTGGCTCAGTGTTTTTAAGACTGGTGGTTTTCCTACTAAGTTGAATGCCTTTTGTCGTAGTCTATGAAAAATAATGAAGTAGAGTTTGTTGTACACGGCAGGTTCCTTATTGCCTATTTCATCACGTAAATGTCAATAATAGTACAGGAACGTTTCGTGAAACCTGTTTGTTCTCTAGTATCGGTAGAAGTCGGCTACTCGTACTGTCGTATTGGAAATTACCTTTCTAATGTCTCGTCTATTACACCATAAGCAAGTTCCATAGCTACAGACCCTCCCACGACACCTAGAGACATTAATCCACCGTCTTCGATTGGAAGTAGCATACACAAACAGCTTCCTGCACAAGATACATCGATCCAACTCACCGGAATGCCATTGTGGTCATGCAGAAGAAAATGTTCACCATATTCTTTTGGATTGCGTTAAATACACGAATGAAAGAGAAAAATTAAAGAAGAAATTAGCAAGTTCGGACAGACGGCCCCACACAATAAAGAAACTACTTGGACCATGGCCTGTGATGCAACTCCAGAAAAAGGCAATAATCTTCCTGACAGACTTTTTAGTAGAGACCGGACTGGACAAACGCCTATGACAGACAGCCAGAGATGGGCATATATAAAATGTGGGCATGTATATACTGACATTAGAATAGTAAGGTGTGGTTGTAAATAGTTTATGACTGTGTGAACTGCGCGAAGACAACTGTGTATTGGCATAATATCTGAACTGGTTTCAGTGTGCTATCATGTTTTTTTTATTCTTTTCCGTATTGCTACTTTTTGGGTACCGTTCAGTATTATTATTTTATTTTTCGCTGCAGAACTTTGTGATATGGAGTAGCCGAGGCAATAGGCACCTCAACCTCTCCACAGCAAAACAGTTAAAACAGAACAGAACAGAACCATAAGCAAGCTTACAGGCCTGTCATTGGCAATAGGCACCTCAACCTCTCCACAGCAAAACAGTTAAAACAGAACAGAACAGAACCATAAGCAAGCTTACAGGCCTGTCATTCTTAAGTTTGTTATTTCTTCTTTTTTGTGCTTTAGAATAATGTATAAGGATTGCTAGATGACTTAGTAATATTCATCAGCTTCGACAAATATTTGCAAAAATGATCGATGTATTAAACTTAGAAAGTAGTATTGTAGGATCTGAATTAGATATGGTGAAGACAACAGTTGTACTGAAGAACCTGGAGAACCAGAAATTGTTTCTGATTGGTAACCATACGATGGAGTGTATACAATAGTATGAATATGTAAGTGACGTACTAAAAGCAGAACGTAATTACGAGGAGAAACTTCACCGAAGAATAAAAGTAGCCGGAAGCGCATTCGGAATTTACTTTCAACTATTGCCAGAAAATCAGCCACTATCAATACAACGAAGGGTAGACGACTACTGCATACTCCCTGTTACAATACATGCATAAGGACAGCAAGGTAACTTAACTTGGCCAAATAGCGTACAATGAAGGAAAAATTATAGGGATAACATGAAGAGATTGCAGCGCAGCAGTCTGGGTCACGCATTGAACAGGCATATCAGATATTCTAGTTTCTATCAAGAGAAAGAGAGGAAATTTGCCTAGAGGTTAGGACAGACATTCGACGTTTAGTAAGAGAAACAGAATGATTACGAAGGTTTAGGAAACGCAGAGGAAAGGAGAGATGTCAAAAGAGTGAACAAATTAGGCAGTTTAAAAGATTAAAGAGGATTAGCTTGCACAGGCTAGGATAAAGTGGAAATTACCGGGAGAAACCTTTCTTAAGTGGCGAAAAACACCGACAGATAATGATAATTATAGTGATTGTAGGCTTCCGTATATTGATTGATGTCAAGTAATAAGATAATAAATAAAATGGCGTAGAACGAGACAGAGAGCGCGAGATTGTGTCGGGCTGCTTACTACTTTATAAAGAGGAGCCAATCATCTGTAGTAAACGGCTGTTAACCTATATTAGACTTTAATGGAGCTACCCATAAACTACCTCTTGTATAGAAGTCTAAGATGAGAATTGTGCATATATGAGCGGCTCCTCGTACCAGATGGTAAATTTCACGTACAACTAACTTGAATTAAGTAGTGCATGCTTGAGAACTCTACATTTTTTTGATAAAAATATATGGACGGTCAAGAAGTCAAGGGGAATTTCTTTCTCCGTTAACAGCAACACCTTCTTTTCTTTCTATTTTTTCTATACACAAAAAAGGGCTATTCACAGCTGTCAAAACATCTCTTCTCAACAGAATTTTATTTCTCAGACGTACGCACCCCTTTAATGATGGAAAACACTCACTGCTGTGACGGCGCTGTTGCTTCAAGTTCTATGTGAATAAGTTTTACCTAATAAGTATCTACCAATACGCCAGTGATAGGTGCTTTACCAGAACACACACGTTTGGAAATCATCAGACACGATTCTCGTGCTACGGTAATTACACCTTGAGTATCAACTAATAAGACCTGGGGCACAGTGGGAGGAGAGTGGCACAGCGTTTTGATACGTAATGCTCTGCTCACATTTTCTACGCGGAGATGAGATAAATATCACAAAATGGCAAATTCGTTTTGTTAGTCTTTTCACGGAATATTTTCGATATTTTCTTTTGAACGAACCGAATTAGTCGTCGCTTCCAATGTGCAGCGTGCAGACGCGGGATATCACTTCATTCAGCATTTACTGACCCCAGTATTTCTGTCGCACTCACCGGAGATACTTTTGCTCTGTGAACAGGGCTCGTGTCGTCGCCGAGAGCTATCATTGTCCAGTACCGATATGGCAGCATGGCTGCACCCATGGGCATCAGTGGAAAGGTCAGTGTCGGCCTTCTCAACTATTGTCGCTTGGGACTTTAATAAGTCTTTTGTATGATTGCTACTTCTGTTAGAATATTCAACCTTTCCAACTCTCAAAGAAATGTGACCTAAATGTTGTGTTAGTGAACATTATCGCAAAAAGCAATTATCACAAAGCAGTAGCTCAAGTGAAGATTTTTATTTCGTATATTGAAGCTAAATACGTGTACGAGTAAGAATAATTGCTGAATTGAAAAAAAGATGTCAAGTTTTTGCGACGCATTTTCCTGTCTTGCATCTCTGAAATAAACCAAGTGTTATTTTATTATACCGACCAAGATTAAGTGATAAGTAAGTCTTGCATGACAGAGAAATAATTAACACCAACTGTCTCTCATAGAAAGATGGAAATGTCATCTTTGTCCAAACATACATTGATTTGAAATCTAGCATTTCTTCTTTGCAGATACTTAAACGATTTGTTTATTTACACAGTACATATTGTTGAAAACGCTATAAATCAGCATGAAATGTGATGTCCTGTAAGTGCATTGCATCGCATGTAGATTCACAAGTGACGATTTCTTTTTAACGCCCAGTGATACGTATAAAGAATAAAAAAAATGGCAGATCTCATGTACTGTAAGAATCTATGATATGCGAAGCACGAATGAGAAAAGTTGATATGTGACTTTAAAATCAGCACAATGTTACGAGGTGGAGGTAAATTACGCCATACATGACTTCCACGTCATGATTATCATGTTTGGATGTGTCATTCACCTTCATGCTCTATTCACGGCACGTGATACCAAATTTAGCATGAGGGGAGCTAGCGAAACAGCCATAAGAACGCTATGAGCATGATATGTGGTCTTGTTCTTACATGACACGCGTATCAGGATAACCATGTTTGCACCAGTCATACATTTCATCATCCATCGACGTCACGTAACACCAAATTTGGTATATGTGGAGGTAGCAAAACGGCCGCGAGCGCGCCATGAATGGCCCAATATACTCCAATGTAGCGTTGACGCGCGCGCACGCTGGATACAGCGACGCTCCGTTAGCAAAACGCGAGCGCTCTATAGTCTAACGCCAGGCGCGACCAGCGTCCGTCGGCGCGGTTCGACGGCAACCGACACGGAATGCGACATGCTGAATTTCGCGCCGATGCGTTACTTAGTCAACACTACGTCTCCCTCTTTTCGTGACGGAGGGACGCTGGACGCGCTGAAACGCGCATGCGTCAAAGCAACGCCGCGCGGAGTGCGCCTGCCAGTACATGGCAGAACCAGCGCCTGGCGTGGCCGCGCCGGCGTGATGAACGCTGAAATGAACGCCGGTGAGCGCGCGCACCACATCACGTCGAAATGTATTGTCGCCTTGACTTTAGCATGAAGTCATGGTCTCACAAGACACGCATTTTATGATTATCATGTTTAACATGTGATGCCAAATTTGGCATATGTGAAGCTTGCGAAACGGCCGCGAGCGCATCATCAGTGTGGCGTGTAGTCATGTTGTTACATGACACGCATATCGTGATTATCACCTTTGGATTTGTAATTTACCTAAGTCGTCCGTTCGCGTCGTGTAATAACGAGTTTGGTACATGTTAAGCTAGCGAAATGGCCACGAGCGCATTTTAGCGTAGCATGTAGTCATGATTACATGAAACGCATCTCACGTTTATCATGTTTGAACCAGCACCATACCAACGTCATCCATTCACTTCCCGTAATGCTATAATTTGTATAAGTGACGCTAGCGCAACGGCAGCGAGCGCATCACGAGCATGGCATGTAGTCATGTTGTTACATGACACGCATGTCATGATATTTAAGTTAGGGTTTGTCGCTTGCAATCGCCATGCAATCATGCCAAATCATACCAGTTTTCAACATGCCATTTGAACGAAAGTACTGTAAGAGCTGCAGGACCATGAATTGTAAATCATGAAATTCATGACATACATGCCATAATTTTCGTGTTAAGACTATTCAAATAGGTTCTTCATACATTCATGTTATGCCATACCAAGTTTGGTATCGATACCATCAATGGAACCACCAGGAGAGCTAAAAGTCGTAGGCGACTCGATAGATAGATAGATAGATAGATAGATAGATAGATAGATAGATAGATAGATAGATAGATAGATAGATAGATAGATAGATAGATAGATAGATAGATAGATAGATAGATTGAAAGTCGCCGAAGTTCGCTAAGAAATGCTTCGCATTTAAGAAGGAACATCATGGCCCACATGACATGCTTTGAACATTGAAAGGCTACCTCAAGATGAACTCCATTTTTCTTATACTTTGTTATGTACATACAACAAGGACCTTGAACGAAAATGCAAAACCACAATAAAAAGATTGTGACCAATGAAAACTTTGAGAAAGATTTGTTTTGATATTATTTCTTTGGGGTTAAGTTGATGCTCTCATGCGCAGTGTGTCTGAGTGGGTAGATATTATGTTCTGTTATTCTTGGCCTAAACATTGATAGATCGCGTTCTGTGTGCTTCACCGGCTTCGATCTTTTGTCGGGTTTTTGCGCGCAATTTTACATATTATTAACTATCATGACAGCAAGACATCACACCCCTGCGTTCGTTACAAAGAGCGAAACCTAAATATATGGTGATTTCACGAAAAAGTAATCTTCTTAAGTGACGCCATGCTCAAGCCACGTGCGCTAAACTTTAGGTCCCCAGGTGGCCCCGCCGCGGTGGTCTAGTGGCCACGGCACTCGGCTGCTGACCCGCAGGTCGCGGGATCGAATCCCGGCTGCGGCGGCTGCATTTCCGATGGAGGCGAAAATGTTGAAGGCCCGTGTGCTCAGATTTGGGTGCACGTTAAAGAACCCCAGGTGGTCGAAATTTCTGGAGCCCTCCACTCAGGCGTCTCTCTTATACATATGGCGGTTTTGGGACGTTAAACCCAACATATCAATCAATAGGTCCCCAGGTGTTCGAAATTTTCAGTGCCCTTCACTACGGCGTGTCTCATAACCATGCCTTGGTTGCCATCTCAGATCACCGAAAATTTTTGCTGGTTGAGAGAGCCGTGAGACAATTCGTACAATATACACCGATTGGTTCTCAAGACCGAACGGCCCCCTGCGTGGTGGTTATGCAGACTTCGAGCTTGGCTTGTGGGGCAGCGCCACTGGTGGTGTCGCTTTACACCAAGAGGAAATGAAAAATCTTATTAAGGCCAATGACCTTACCTCTCAAATCTATGTCATCCATAGGGTCATTGCGAGGGCAGCCAGGTTGAACCTGACCATCCCCGAGTGGGGCTAATTAGGTGACGTCGAGTTAATTCGCGCCTAGTGTGGACAAAATAAAGTTGTTTCGCTGGTTCAGCGATTGAGTCCACTATCTACACCTTTTTCAGTGTGTCACTCCATGCACTTGCTATTGCGATAGCCGCTATATGTTCACCCTTGACTAGTTCTTATCGTTGCTGCCATGTTTTTTATTAAGTGCATATTGCTAACATCCCCCCAAACACCGCATGTTCTGCGCACGGGTCAAGCGCACGAGGGGGGGGGGGGCGGGGCAACGAACACGGCTGAAGCAGTCGAGCCAGCCCATCTTCATCGTTCTGAGGGCACATGCGATAACGTTCCCCGTGTGCTATACCTGCCGTGTAATGCTGCTTAAGCAGAGAGAAAACGCCCAGCCCGTCTAAATTTAATGAGCACCAAAAATGGAGCTTCAAAAGTGGGAGCTCTGATTGTAAGGGCGCTGAAGCGATTGCTGACATGCGCGCCATCTGGGCAGGCGTCAGCGGAGGGCTCGTGCAACCATCTACGTGATAGGCTTTCAACGCGAGAAGACTGCGCGAAAAGCGCACCTTTCTGAAAAGCGGCTATGCTTACACCTGCATTTTGCAGAGTCACGTGAGCTCGGTTCCAAAAGAGTAAGCGCCCGCTGCCAGCGTCAGAATGTGTTGCTATCACACTCATTGCTTTGCATTGGCGGTGAAACTAGCCAAAAAGTTCACAACAATGGCCATTTCTCGGCGCCATTGTTGTCCGCCACCACTGGAGCCACCAGTGTCTGTAACTGCTATCGCATGAAATAAGAAAAAAAATAAGAAAAAAAAAGAGGTAAAATAAATATGGCTGATAGACTGCAATCCAAACACGGGCCATCTGTGCGGCAGCTAAGTATTCCAAAACCAGGCCTGTACATTTCGAAATCATTTGCAAACATAACCGATACAGGCTCCATGTCGGTTCACATTAATCACGTCAATCCCGTTATTATGTGTAATATAGCGTTTCAGAAGAGCAAACTAACAACCAGGCGTCACGCATTGTAAATTGCGCACCAGTTAGCCATTGAATGCTTCCCACCAATTACAAAAAGCTCAGCCATAACTATTCATCGTGAACAGTCACAGCAACAATTACATGCATATAACTTCCCCTGCTCCCCTTCTTAGGTTGAAGAAGCTGGCCAGACCTAAGTGCAGCTCAGGCCAACTTCTCTCCCTCTTGTAAATAAACTCTCTCTCTCTCTCACTCGTCATACGGGTACCCTGCTTTTAAGAACGAATAGAGACATCGTGGGTGCTTCTTTGCTTCAGGAACATTGCGATTATTGATGGCGTAGTGGGTAGGATGCAAGTGTAGCCTTATTAGTTGCCCAATAGGTGTTTAAAAAAGGCTCTAAAATGCCGCTCTTCCACCTATACGTGTGTTTCCCGCAGGTCTTACATTTATTTTGTTTGTTCACTCAAAGAACAAGTCTTAGTGGGTAAAGTACTAATGCTTAATTAAAAAAAAGAAAAACGAAATCAGTTTAAAACTCTTCCAGCAACGTGAAAAAAATATCCCATAAATACTCTGACGTAATTATCACAGCTGTGAATGCTTGCCTCCAGGAAAGACATTGCAAACAAAATTAACTGGTGGTTGAGTACAAAAAAGAAAAAAAAAACCTCCGAGAAATATATTTTGTAGTCATGGTGTAGTACAAAGTACGTACGATCCTGCTTTCTTCAGTAACCTGAATTGGCTTTCAAAATCACAAGCGTTTTATTGAACACCTTTCCAAATTTATTTTGGTCAAATAAGGTAAGGAAGTGAAATGCATTAAAGTAGTGATAATTACCTCGGTGGGGTTATATATGTTACAGGGTGTGCCATCTTGATCGTGCATGAAAGCGTGCACCGTGACATTAGCCATTGAAACAAATGAAGCATTGCAGACAAAGTAGCACACGTTCATTGTCTGTAGAAAAACATGAACAATTCACAATCGACACACACGGCAATTATCAACAAGTGACGTCATTTGAACAATCATTAGTATGGATTTAGGGAAGGTAGATGTCGCTATATTACAACCTTACTTTACACATCAGTGCTCATATGGCAGCGATACTACGCAAAAGTTGCAATAAACTAATGGTTGCTCAATTGATTTGATTGATTTGTGGGGTTTAACGTCCCAAAACCACCATATGATTATGAGAGACGCCGTAGTGGAGGGCTCCGGAAATTTTGACCACCTGGGGTTCTTTAACGTGCACCCAAATCTGAGCACACGGGCCTCGACATTTCCGCCTCCATCGGAAATGCAGCCGCCGCAGCCAGGATTTGAACCCGCGACCTGCGGGTCAGCAGCCGAGTACCTGTAAGGAAAGGACCCAAAAGTGCTGTGTTTAGGTACGATTTGTGGCTAAAAGGACTTGAAAGCGCCGAGGGACGCCAAACCGAAACTGAAGAAGACGAGCGGAGGGCAGGTGGCACGAAGGCGATAACAAGAAAGGAAAAAGAAGAGGAGAAGAAGAAGGAACGTGCGAAAGCGAGCTCGAGCGTGGAGGCCACGAAGGCAGACGAAGCAGTGCGCCGCTCGAGAGGACGAGTTCCTGGGAGCGTTCCTGAGCCGGACGTGGGACCCGTACGTGTCGGCTAGGTCGAGCTCCGGCGTGTTCGCTCGGGGTCGAGTCCGCCAGCCGGTGCAAGGTGCAAGGACGGGGCCTGCTGAACGGCTCCTGCCTGGGTGCAGTGGCCGGGAGCAGGTTCGTGGACGAGGCCTACCGGGTGTGGTCCTCGTGAGCCGGGGCCTGACCCTGAACCTCAGGAGTTGCGACCCTGACTGCTGGCCGCGACGTCTGACTAAACGGCGCTGCACACGGTAGCGCATCCGTGTGCCGTCAGCCGTTCCAGCCGCTCCAGCCGTGCCACCTTTGCCCTCGCGCTTGTCGACGATCGCATCATGTCGGGACGACGGGGACCCAAACTGTGAGGCAGCGTTTTCCTTTTGCGAACTGAGAACTCTACGCGCTGGACTCGGAGTAAGCGTAGCCGCGAGCTCTCCGCATGCTAGAGGTCTGACTCTCGTACATGTTGCGTGACGCTTGGCGTGTAGGGTTGGACATATAGTTTTATTTTCACCTGCCACTTCGTTCTCTAGTGTATAATATAACGCTTCTTTTGTTCGCATCCATTGTTGATGTTAATCCTTTTTCGTCCGCTATCAACAAACACAGTGACGAGCGTCCTTAATCATCACAGTACCTTAGCCACTAGACCACCGCGGCGGGGCAATGGTTGCTCAATTCGATACTGTAACGAGCTTCAGTTTCCTTCAGTCTTGTGGTGATCTGACAAAAGGTTTATGCACTATTATAAGGCGATTATGTTCAGCTGATATTCTAAAATAATGTTTTTAACAAAAGGTTATTTGTCTTGGTGAAAACAAGAACACATGAAGAACGCAATATGGACGCTTATTTGAATGAAGTTGAAAGAACCGGCAACGCAGTGTCCACAGCTAGTTCAAGTTTTCTTTACATAATACTATTACGCCTATTATTTTGAAGGCTCGTTAGCTTACAAGACATTAATTACCCTCCATTTTCCGCTGAAAAAAATGTAGAACATAAAATTTTATAGCTGAGGTGCCGCATGATTTGATGCAAGTAGGTACCACACCTCAACACTGGCGACGTACTGGTGAGGGCCCAGCTTGGCTTCACATTTTTTCTGCCTTTCTTCCTGTAGGCGTGGATACTGCTCAGAGTTTGGCATTGTTTGAGGCGGGTTTGTGTATCCATCTCGAAACAAGCACTTCGCATTGGGACTGCTGAATAATTGAAATATATTATGGGAAATTAATTTCTTGCGATAGAAACAAAAAAATATCCACACCTGAAAAGGTTTCAGCAAACAACTTTATATTACTCCATCGTTTTGTCTCTGCCTCTGTGTGCAGTATTAAATTGATGTTAAATGTGTCTTTTCTTACTTCTATTGAACACATTAGGAAACGAGTTAAAAGCAGTGGCGTTCGCAGGTAAATGAATTGAAAGCTATCTAATTGAAGACAACATTGTCATGATTGAAAAATCGCAAAAGCGAGGGAGAAACGGAAATAACACACTTCTGTAGGAAACTTAATGATGAAACCCAGACATACGTGTAAACGTCTGTTGTGTACGGATGTACGTATACTGCGACTACTGGAAATAAACATTCAATTGGAAGTGAGCGTCTGTCCTCCTGTGTCTTCCTCATCCCAATCTGCTGGTGCTATGACACTGTTTGGTTTGCTCTCACCACAATGCCCTGAAGCTGGAATTTTCACATCTTAACATCGCATTTACACGCTTTCATTGACAAGACGTGTAGCATTTCAGAGGCACTGTAGGTAATTTGAAACACTCAATGTTTTCTTTGGTGTCTTTCCAAACCTTGGAAGTACTTTTGGCAAGATGTGGATCCTATATGCTGTTATAAAGTGGTATTCAGCGTGTTACCTTAGCGCTTGTGTACTTAGATTGTAAGAGCGACAATTCCATTTCCATTGCCTGCAAAGGAGCTCGCATCTTGATGGGGATAAATACAAGATGTTCTGTGTGAGTTTCAAAATCCATGATTTTAAAAATTCTTTTGAAGTAGTGCTTTTCAGATGCGAAGCAGCTCGAGGCTGTGTGCATACCCCAGCGTCCATTCGCTCCCCCACTGCGCATGCGCCAACTCTCCTCTCCCGTTTACCTTTCTGCCACAGCTCTGCGCTCGTACATAATGCGGCGCACGCTCGCCCTGTTGCAATCTCCTAGCAGCACTGGGTGTTCGTTTTGTGGCACGCAAACGGTAATACATACAAATTAAAGGGGGTAGCATAAGCGGTACACAACATATACCAACTCCTCACTCAAACGAAACATACACGGAAACATACAAATGGAAACAATAAATGGAAACACAGGTGAACACCAGTGGTGTTTCACATTCCCACTTGATTCCCTTTTGTGGAGATGGCGTATTATTTGTTATTTTTGCTTTGCTTGAAACAAGTGGGAATGCTTGTCAGTCTCTATTGTATATTGACATTGAGGTAATGTTCCGTAACCTGGTCATACGCAATAGAAATGTATGTGCCTATGTACAGGTGCATTCCCTAATGGTGCTATTGTGTACGCAGGATTATGACAGATTGCGTACGAATGTCACGTAAAAGTAGGTCTTTGGCAATTGTCAAATTGGCAAAGCATTTGGCAATTGTCAAATTGTCAATTGGCAAAGCATACATACCAATTAACCTGAACGCGCTGGGTACAGATACTATTCTGCGATTGATTGATTGATTTAAAAGTAGGGTTTAACGTCCCAAAACCACCACATAATTATGAGAGACGTCGTTATGGAGGGCTCCAGAAATTTCAACCAGCTTGGCTTCTGTAACGTGCACCCAAATCTGAGCACATGGCATAATAATCTGTGTTCTCTAGGTGGAGATACACATGTTTCCAGCCAACTGTCATGTGCTGAAATGCTAAAGTTATCGCTTCAACGCAACCTATAAAGACCAGCTTGTAACGGTGTCCATTTTTCTTAAAGTTACCGCGAGCCACTGGGTATCAACGCAACTATATTGTCAAAATGATGACTGATAGCAAAATATCTCGTTTAGATGCAAGTAAAGTATATTGTTATTTCTTTTAAGGCGAAATTCATTCACGCTCTGTTGTCCTCCCATAAAACCAAATGCCGTCCTAAAAATACATTGATTTTTTTCGGCTGTGTTCAGCCTAAACACAAAAAATAAGGATATTGACGTCACTCGTACTAAAACAGTGCCCTAAACTACTCGTATAATATAATAGTGCCCTAATGAAGGCGAATATATTAAAGAGTATAGGAGGGAAAATGCAATTCACTGAAGACACGTGCATTACACAAGATACTAAATTAAAATTTAACGTATTTTTCTTTTACTTTCTCTTAATTACTATTTCCTACATATAGTGAAAACAAGCGGTGTCCGCAATTGTGAAGAAAACGTCTCAATGACTGAAAACCATATAAAAAAGCTTCACATTAGCGTTAGCAGTTACTGCTATGTAGCAGGCGGGCATAGGCTGAAGTCAGTAAACTCTGTCGCCTGGTCTTCTCACGCGTTACAATGTGTCACAAGAGCTTCATTATCAGTGTGCCGTGAAAAGATGTGATCAGCAGTCATTGACATTGTTGTGCTGATTGCCGTAGATCATTCGGAACAGGCAACGCATTTGTTGTTTGTGTACGCGAAAGCTCTTTGTCAATATTGTAAGTGAAAGTTTTTTTTGTACCAATAGTATACAGTGGTTGTCTTTTCCCATCATAGACATTGTAGTTCCAGTTTTCACTTGAATTACCTTAATAACCTTCATTTATACTGCGAAAAAAAACGTGAGCACCACATATGAAATTTCTTGAAAATTATTTCAGGTGTTATTTTTCAACGAAGAACATGCAGCTAACATGTATTATGTCATGACATTATGGCAATTTTTATCAAGGCGCTTTCTGTAAAACATTCAACAAATAAAGCCAGTGTTGTATCCCACATCCAGCATTCGCTCGCTGCACAGATGGTTCTCCGGAACGCCGACAGAGGTCGTGTTGGCAGACTGCCTGTTAAGTGAAATCTTTCAAGGATCTTGTAAGCATTATTGCTTGCGTAGTTGAACGGACGCGGTGCTACCACACAAAAAAGGAGTTTGCTACGAGGTCAAGATGCAATGAATTCCAAAAAAAACACTTTCTAAATGCTGGCGCGTGGCATAACAACTACAAGAAAACATAACTGGTAAAAAATCAACAGCAGACCGCGAAGAATAAAGAATCTTAACGAACGTGGACATTAAAAAAAGAAAGTATGAAATAACACTAGATTCCATCACGAGTAAGTCAAGAGGTTAATGAATACCTGTGGCAGATTCTGATCTCCTGTAATTCCGCGGTAAAGAAGTTTACCAAACTCACACACAAAATGTGCACACGTAGCATTGGCCATGTGGCGAACAAGCGTACCAACGTCTCATAATTTACCATTCTTGCTACTATATGTCATTGCTGCATTATCACAACTGCGCCTATCACTAATTTGGGTGTGCACCACAGATGGTGTGACTATGTGAGCTGAAAATTGAAGGTATGGTCACGTTGCACTTCATGATCCCGTATCTATTTTAATGAGGGGTTGTCTCAATGTCAGGTACGAAGGCTCGTGACTCATATAGGGAGTTGTGAGGTAGAGAAATATTTGTGGTCTAACTACTACATTTATTAATGACCCCCTTAAACACTCTTGCCGGATAATAAAAGTCTAAAACAACGCGAAAGTTTTCGCTCTTCCTGTTACTCACGCGTATGTCTTGTTTACAGCGACCCGCTCTCTTTGTCCATGTTTTAGAAGCACTTGCAAATTTCTGTTTTGATGTTAGGAACGAACGTGATGTCCCAGTGGGATGACTCAACCAATCACTTAGTGTTATTGCATGTTGCTTGTATAACTTTTTTCGAGAGAGAATTGTCATTTCATCTTCCTTTCATTGCACCTTGCCAATGCTGCTTGTATAACTCGGCAGGGTGTGATGCAAGGCGTTTGTGTGTACGTGATACACACAAACTTCAGTGTTTGGGTATGATAGGCTGTCTGCAATTTGCACTTGTCCCCCTGTTCAACCAGGTGAGCGTCTCAGAAACGTCACTTAACTATTATTATCTTTTAGCGTCAGTGCGCCTTCAGCAGAAATAAAAAAAACAGTACAACTTGGTTGCCTAAAAGGTGCAAGCGCTGTCCATGAATTCGCGGATGCATTAGGAATGGATATGCTTTGGCACTGTTTACAAGTAAATTGTACGGATATGGTATATTGAAAAAGTGCTTTAAAAAGAAAGGCGATTTCATAAAATAAAATTCATCGACTAAACTACCACACACCGCTCGCAGCATATGCATCTACCAACTTCCTTGACACTGAAACTGCAGTTCAGAATAAAGCCTACAGGGCAAAAAGAAATAAATAGAACCAGGAAAGAAATACGCCCACTGGAAACACTCACTCACGACCGAAAGGTTATCGCACATGTGCATCGCATGTGTCACGAAAAAGTACAAAAGGCCTACAACCAAGGTGTGTGTTTGCAGATGACTAATGAAGTTGAGTTTCTTGTGTTGTCGCGATAGCGAAGGTTAAGTGACTTAAACAAGGTGTGGTGTTCTTTACAAACAAAACGTCCGCGAGATTGATCGCGTGTACTGGCTACGGTGACTGAGCGAGATTACCAGGCCTTCAAAAATGAAATAGAATTTGCATGACTGAAAATGCGAGGTTCGATGAGATGGCCTCTTTAAATGAATTTCGATGGTGTCTGAGGAGCGTGTGAATAAATCAGTCTGACCAATGTATACAAATATGTGAACACAAGCAGAATTTTGTTGGCAACTCAAGCACAGTAATGTAAAGAACAATGGCATACCTCTCATAGTATACTTTACTCAGCCCACTGCAGACCCTTGCGATATTTTGCACTCTACGAAAAAAATTTTAATAAACATATGGTGGGAAAACACAACAATCACCTTGTATCGATTCTCCACTTCCCTTCAGACTGTGCAGAACGTATGCACAGGATAACTGAAATACTCTTAATTTCTTCACGATTGAAGGTTGTCTAAATTAATTTTTGTTTGTAGTGCGAATTAGCTGATCATAAATCAATGCAATATGATATAGGCAAGACACCACGCCTTCTTTCACCTGGAAGTCATTGCTCATGTAATTTGGTCATGTATGTGCCCAAGTTTTCTTTGTTTTTTTTTTCGCCGAGCGTAAGTACGACTTCTGAATAAATACTATATGAATGCGCCGACACGAAATTCAATGGTGCATGGTATCCCTCAATTTGCTATATACTGCCAGAAAACATACCTCGCGGAGACAATTAATCATCTTCTAAGAAACCCCAAATTATCAGAGCGAGAAATCTCGCACGTGAATTTTAGTTCCATCTCTTCGTCTTTGAACACGTTTAGAATGTGTTTACTTCTTCTATTTTCAGCTCGTGACTTGTCCCCCAAAATTTTAAAAAATTCTGTAGCTGTAACACTTCTCTGCAGTCTTGTGTTAACGGCCCAATCAAACCGCGACAGTATAAAATCTCTAGCGCTTAATGAGCAGTTCTACATTGAATAAAATTCAGTGTTCCAGCTCGCATTTCTCATGATAGCACGTTTTGACCACATGTATTGGTACGCAACAACTCACATGCCCGGCAGCTCAATTTGTACGTTCGATGCACACCTGCTCGGCGGTACCTACACTGAATGCGTTATTCATTTGACATTTCAAGCGTAGATGTACGTGCAGGGGCGTTCGGATCCTATTCGACAAGCGGCGACATGTTGTTTTCATTTTGTGCTCGGCACGGCACCAACGAGCAGCGGGCGGAAGACTAGCCGGTTCGCTTGGTGGACAACTTTTACCAAAGTGCTCCGCGCGCCCACAGGGCGTTGTGGGATTGCGGGAAGAAGGTCTATTAGGCACTTGAGAGTGAAAAAACTTACTTTAAAAAAATATTGACAGACAGTAGGCTGCACAATGAATAGGCTGGTCCTAAGCCTCCAGCATGTGGGTACATAAGTGTCTTTTCGGTTGGTGGGCAAGGTTTAGAGCTTCCTTCTCCGTCATGGTCAGCTCCAAGCCTGAAAGAACTTGTATTCGTCATTCGCATGTGGCATACATAAAATATGTCCTGGTTCGCAAGTTTTCATAAAATGAGTAGAAACATCTGTAGCTGTAAATTCCCAGAACTAAAACACCAGAAAAGGGAATCGAAAGGCAAAGAAACGCTACCAGCTGTAGACAACGTGAGCTGAATGAAAGCCAATACACGTAAGCCTGTGATACAAAACAATGTTGTTCCTGATTATGAGGCAGCCATTGAACCTTGGTAGTAAAGTAAACAGGGCGCAGTGGGCCACCGAGGAGAAGAAAGGTGGCCTAAGTTTTGAGTACCCATATCAACATAGTTTTCAGAATTGGTGCTTTTAGTAAGAAACAAGCGATAAAATCCGTAGCCCAATTTCAAGAATATGCCTTGTTAGCTATTTAGGTTGATTGATTGCTTCATTGCTTTGTTGGTCAGGCTTTTTTAGTGACCCTCAAAGACGTGATTAGTTTTCAGTGGGCTCCTTTCACATTGCGACAGGTAGGGTAAGCCTGACCACCCCTTCACGGACTCTGGTCGTGCCGATGCATTAATGACCACCATGTCAGCTTGGCTGCCATTCAGGTTCTATAATTTATTTTTGTAAGGTACTATAAAACCAAAATGTTTTTTTTAAATTTTTTAATACTATAGCTAACAAAATTCACATAGAAATGTTTGGTCACCAGACGTCAGTGCATTAGGTCTAGCTTTTGCTTCAACTTGCGATGACTGCTGCTAGCACGATGACTGCTGGTAACAAACTCTAGCTGGCAGTCTCACTCTGTGAACACCACCTCAAAACTCCCGTATGGGAGAACAGCCCAACTCACCTGAATGCAGCGCATGTGTGAAATCTTGTGCAAGTGCTCGAACTTATATATGTTGCCTTGCTTTTCACACAGCTCATATGGTGTTTTGTTGCCATAACACTAACGTAGACACCTTTGGCAGTATTTAGAGCGCAGCTCTCAGGTGCCCGCTCGTGCGTTGAGTGGCATCGTCATCGTCGTAACAGGCCGAACGTACGCGGAGCAGTCGACATCACGAGCCATTTGCCTCCATTCTCATTTTATTCTTCGTAAGGCGTCCTGGCTTCTCGGCAAGAGCTAAAGAGCATGCAGGGCTGTCAGGCACCCTACGGCTAGCTTCGCTTGTCGGAACGGGGCTGTCGGTATTTCAATTGGTTCGCGACGTCGGCGATCCACAAAGTGGCTTGCACAGCACTCGATCACTGGTAGTTTTCGTGGTGATCTGTGACGAGTCTTACGCTGCAACAAGTGCAGATAACCAAATCTTCAAACACAGTTCGAGTTACCCCAATACACACACAAAAAAAACATGTTTGTTTAACACATAGCGCTCAATCGAGCCTTCTTGAATTGAATGATGTCGGCATTGTCGTAACCGCCAGAGTGAAGGGCTACAAAAAAGAGCAAAAGTAGAACGGAGCGGAGGCTGAAAAACGCTGATAGCGAAGAGAAAGAGAGAAGGAGAGAGCGACAGAAGCTAGAAAACACATGGCGGCCCCATATGCGTTACAGAAGTTTGCGCGTCGGCGATGACGTCTTCACTATGGTATGCAGTGAGAGCGCCCACTGATGAACGAAAGCCTGTCTGTGGCGGCTGTTGTGGAACGCGCCCATGCGATGCCTACCGCTGCCTTCAGGTTATTCAGACAGTCACGCTGCGATCTGTCTGTGGCGCTTGAAGTGAAATGGGCTGCGCAAAATTTTGGGTGCCAGTAACGCTGCTCACGGCTTTGTCATCCTTATGTAAACCAGGTACCGATATACGAAGTAATCGCAGTTAGTGTTTTTCTGAAAATATGACTGATGGAACTGCTGGAAGTGCGTCATTTGTCACTGCTGCTAAACGAGCTGAGCTTATGATTCGCATGAGGGAGTATCGTAATCGGTGGTGAATTTTCGACTGCAAAGTTGTTAACGATAGCCGTAATTTATGCGACACATCGGGCACGTGCTACAGTGTGGCCTACGCAAAAAACAAAACAAAATCATAAACGGTATACCAGAGAAAGCCCTTACCGAGAAATGTCCGTACCCACCTCGTATACATGATGTGCTCTCACCGCTTACTTCGTATTGATGTGACAAACAGCAACAAAATCTGCTTCGCTCTTATAATCGACCGCATTTCCTTACAAAGACTTTTTGATGAGTTACGCCAGGTGAAATTCAAAAGATTCGGCGGCAGTTTTACTTCGCATAACATTCTAGTTTTTTGGATGACACGTTAAATTGTTCGCTCTTGCGGTGAAACAATTTTTTTAGGAGTTCGTGAGTTGCTTCAACTTCTTCAATTTTGTTCCTAATGCAAAAACGGATCCTGATCATTTCGTTAAAATAGAAGAGCTGGATTCGCAATGCTTTCGTTTCTTGTTTACTTGCTATCGGCCACCATGGGTGTGCAATTAGGTCTCCAGCGTTAGGATATAGTAAACTTTTCTTTTTTGTAAATATTGGTTCTGATTTGTGAATTTTACGCTAAGGTTTGTTTCTCAGGCACACATCTGTTTCAGGGTTATATTGCATGTGCTGTAAAAAGTGTTTGTTGCCGTTAGGTTTTATTTGCCCATTTATTTATTTATGTTATTCTAAAGGCAATAATAACGCAATCATAATATAGAGAAAGCTTTAGTATAGTCGGCAGCAAAAGCAGTCCGAGCTCGAGAATAATAAACAGGATAATGAGAACCTATTACCATTGGCTGTGACGTCTCCTCGAGGTACTTACGCGTGCGATATTTCGTGTGCAGCCGTCAACGAAATGTTAACTCCAGTGCCTCTGTCCGAAATAATGGCCACCTTTCCAGGACCACACACCTGTCGTGTCGCACTTGTCCCTGTTTTTGATAGAAAATTAGGTATATAACTTTGCAGAGGCAATTTACTTAAAATAAACTGCTTGAATAGAAACGTACATTTATCGCTCTACGTGTCCGATACGCTCGATATGCTAAGCCTAAATTTAGCCTGAAAATATTTCGATTGTTGAAAAAATGGCAGCCTATCCGCGGAGTGAATGATGCAGAGTAGGGCGAAGCATCCGTCTGTCCATTAGTTCTTGCTTCCGTCCGTCCTTGCGTCCATCTGCGTGACCGTCCGTGCGTACATCCGCCCGTCCGTGCTTGCGTCTGTTCATGCGTCCGCACGTCCATCCGTGCGTTCGTCCATGCATCCGCCCCTGTGTTCGTCCGTGCATCCATTCGTCCGTGCAGCCATCCGTGCGTCCATCCATGCATCTGTCTGTGTGTCCGTTCGTCCATTTACTGAACACTCCAAGTACCGCCATTTCGCATCTTTTCATCATATATTCCGCATATAGAAGCACCGCCGTCCAGCGGGCATTCCAAGGACTAAACGAGCGGTGGCACACGCACACCTTCGTACGGCTCGTGTTTCGTATCTACTTCCCACCTTTCACCACCTCGAGCTCATGGTAAATACTAGTTCACTGTATTCATGGCACTGCGGCCCCACGCTCGCTAAACATTTCTAAAACCAAGGAGGTTACGCCCAGCGAGTATAACCTAGCAACCCTTTCTTGTCAGATAGTGCTCAATGTACATGCCAATGGCTGCTAAGCGGGAATGACAGACAGGAGAATTCGGCTTTTAGTTAACACGCATGCTGCAAATTTTTTATTGTTCAGCAACGCACACGATAAATCTCCCACCGGCACCACCTTGCAGGTCAAAACGTAAGACTGGTTACGCAGTGTCATGAATACAGTGAACTAGTATATACCATGAACTCGAGGTGGTTTTAAAGGTGGGAAGTAGACACGAAGTGCAAGCCGTGAGAAAGTGTGCTTGTGCCACCTCTAGTTCAGTCCTTGGAATGTTCGCTGGATGGCGGTCCTTCTATATGAGGAATATATGATGGAAAGATGCGAGATGGTGGTACTTGGAGTGTTGAATAGGTGGACGAACGGACACACAGACAGATGCATGGACGGACGAACGGATGGGTACACGGACGGACGAACGGATGGGTACACGGACGGACGGACGCATAGACGGACGCAGGAGCGAATGCATGAACGAACGCAGGGACGGACGCACAGATGGACGTTCGGACGCTCGAACAGACGCGCGCACGGACGGGCGGATGGACGCATGGGCGGCCACACAGACGCACGCATGGACGGACGGAAGCAAGAACGAATGGACGGACGGATGCTTCACCCCACTCTCCATCATTCACTCCGTGAATATGCTGCCATTTTTTTGTGTGTGTGCTGTCTTGGATGGTTGGCCGAATGCAGCGTGATCAGCGACGTAAAAACAATTAAAGGAGGCTGTACAATCCAAAGTGTGTTCGACAAAGACCTGTGGCTGTTGAAACAGTGTCGGTAAGAATGGAACGCGATGCAGGCGTCTTCTTTCTTGCGTGGGTGAGCGGATTGTGGTACGACCACAGGGGGGACGCGTGTGTGTGAGAGCCATCTTACTTACTTTACTGCTCCAACGATACGTCCGACAAAAAAGCGGTGCCGCGCGTGCCGCTATGTCATCTCATGATCGATGAGAGAATCTATGGGGAAGAGATCCCTAATACCTTCACAGGTCTTGTTACATTCATCCTCGAACAACGTCCAGCATGATCTCGTCTGCTTAGCGCTGATGATCAGACCGGAGAGCTCTCAGTGACGCACTTCTTCATTGCATATTTCCTCCTCGCTGAAGACAGAGCCATTCAGGTGTATTTAAGTGTTATGAGAACGTAGGGCTCGCCTTACGGTTTCAGCCGATTCACGAGAACAGTTTCGCAGCTGCGGCGACGCAGGTCCGCAGTGAACGGGGGAGGTTTGGTGAGGCTATTGACGGTAGAAGTTTGCTCTAAGACGGGGTAAGGGTCTGTGGTACCGTACCTGCTGACAAACTTCGAAAAGATACCTGGTACAGACGAGCTAGGCGTTTTGGGGCCATCAGTCACCATGCAAAAATTAGCCCTTGCTCTTGTGATATGAAGCAGCTAGGATGTAACGGATACTGTTTGGAATGTCGAGCGGCTTCGGAAGCTAGTGTCTACTCTAATGAGTCGGTTCGGCAGGAACGATTAATGTGGATCGGTGATGATGATTCTCGGTCATGGAGTAAAAAAAAAAGAGAGAGAGAGAAAAGTCTGCCGCCACCTGTGGTTCTGTGTTGTAAGCGTACGTTAGATATGGAGGAGTTAGGGGCCACTTAGTGAGGTTGCAGCTGACATACCTAAATCATGTTGTCAAGAGTTTGGTTGAAGCGCTCGATTGAACGTTTTGTTTGTGGTAATAGATTGTAGTAAATCGAGGGCATTCTGCGAGCATGTGATCTAGCAAAATTATAGGTAATACAGCCAGCTTATGTTCTGTAAAAGTTAAAAGAATTCACAGCCTAGGACTGCCAGCTGAAGCAATAAGTTTTGCAGTGCTCTAAGGAGAAATATGTGCCGATAATATAGGAACCGCTTGGCCCTTTAAAATCTATATTTGACGGTGAGTAAAGCTTTGATGACACCTTATGAACTCAACAGTATATCTGCTTTGAACTGCCAAAATTTGTAGCTCAATGCGTAATGCACAGACATGAGTTTCAGAAAATTAATGCTTCCTATTTCTGGCAAGTGTAAGGAGAGGCCCTTCCACGTTATAGGGATAATATTGTATCTAGTATAAAACCAATCAAACCTTAAGAATCTAGTAACGTGCAACAAAAAGTGTTTTCTAATCCACATGAACTTAATTGCATTCTATTCCGTCCTAGTAACAAACAGTTGAGGCATTGTTAAAAAAAGGGTTCACCGAGAATAAAGCATACCTTCTATAATGTGATCAGCTGACTTGCGAGCCAGACCTCGTCTGAAAATTGAATGTAGAAATATAAACACAAGTTAAATGTAAGTAATGTACCCAACGATCAAATAATGCCAATGTGGTGATTGCTACCCTAAAAGACTATAAAGTGTTCGCGTAACAAATTCCGTATTTTCGGTGATTAGTCGTATACAGTTACAAACACGGAATTAGAATTACGGCAAACATGGTATCCACGCTTCTTTATCCGCGGTACCATGTAGCTTCTTGATTGTTCTCCTCAGCAATGAGTATTGTGTGCAATATTGCAAGAGATACTTGAGTAAAATGGAGAAAAATACAAAATAGGAAAGCAGGGAGGTTAACGAGATGCTAGGATTCAGTATCCGTTACGTATACGCTAACACTATGTAATAATCAGCGGTTAGAAAACAGCTCATATTATAGGGTGAGGGAAAAATACTGGTAGCCGTTTAGGCAAGACAATGTAAGACTAAGAGGAATTTGCCTCGTCAAATACCCCCCCCCCCTCCCGAAAGTCGTTTCTCGATTTCGCAGCTTTTCATAAAATATTTAGCGCTGTACCTGATTGTAGACTATATAGGCACATTTTTGTTTCGAAATAGACAGTGCTGACGGTTCGTTCCCCTCGTAGAAAGAAGGTATTACCTGACTTTTTATAAAGGATAAATAACACACACCACTGCAGCTCGCTTAAAGTGTAAGTTTTTATGAGCGAGATTCGTGTATTTGAAACAGATTGTAACCCCATTTCAAAGAATCAGGAGTGCCGAAATGCATTTTGACAATATTTTCAAGGAAACTACAAGGAGACTAGAGGACAGCAGCTAAAAGGTATCATTTCAAACTGCAGTGCAACAGCGCGTGATAATGAAAAATTCGACTGAAATGTGACGAACGATTTACGGAGCCTGTTGTATACGTCATTTTCTCATTGAAGTTCAACTGTTTTGTCGTGTTGGGCTGTTAAAATGAAGCACATTACTTTTATATACCGTTGATATAGAAAAAACTTTCAGCTAGCCATGCCTAAACGTTCGGCAGATGCCATGCCTAGTGGTTATCGGTTTCGAGTGAAGTAGCAGGTGAGCGACTGTAGGCAGAATGTTTTTTTGGCATTGAGTCAAGTGCTACGAGGTAGAATCGACGTTAAATGTGGTAGTTATGTGCACATCGTGGCTACACTGGGTAACTTACGGTCTGAAGTAATATCAGCACTCGAGCTATGGCACAGACACCATCATTATGGAAACTAAGTAGGCATTATCGTGTGCCGATGGGAATATCACTCGCAACTTTTGTTAACGAATTCCTCCGGGGTTGAGCAACAGTGGAATGCAGCTTGCTGAATCATAGAAATACAAGCGTTATATTTACTAAACTGCTATAAAAGCGGAGTCAGCATTGAAATCGATTATAAGACGAAGCATCGTTGAGTCGGGAAGAAGTGCGAAATACAAACGAGAAAGCAAAACGTGGGTGCTCCCTCTATATTGGAATCGGTATAACACGACAGTAAAATGCTTTTTTACAAAGGTAATTGAGTGTTCTTTGTCCATTGTATCCAGAGCAGCAACATACTTCAAAGTGACGTTAAGAAGTCACTTCCACGAGGTCAACCAACTTCGGAGTCGCATCAAATCCCGCCGCCCTCGACGACCCCTCGAACAAGTGAGGCAGCAAATGGAGATCGACAAGTGATAAGCTTGCTGAAAATGCTGATGAGTGCCATGCATGCTCTATTGAGCAATATGAAAACTCCGTCTGCGCAGAATGCACTGCACGTGCTGGACACCCTTAGTCTGGTGCTTGCAGCTCTAGGGTAAATTAGAAGTGTGGCAGCTTGGGCTAGTTGGTATGGCATGACGATAGTTATAGCGTGAGAACAAAACGACGACACAGAGACAAGAAGGACACGAAAGACACGAGCGCTAACTTCCAACTGAGTATATTGCGCAGAGCACGAAAATATATAGAGGAGACAGTAACCATGTGATAAAAACCATATGGCACAAAGAGCAGAACCTGAGTAAGAGAAAAACAAAGACAAAAAACAAAAGCACAGAAAAACGGCAAAGAAAAAAATTATAAGAAAACGAAACAGAAAAGTAAAGATAATATAACTACTTACGTGCACCGAAACCTTCGAGAAACCCGAGTTCTTTCTCGGACAGAGCCACGGAGGGCTTGCTCTACTTTCGTTCAACGGAATGATTGCATTTTTTTGCAGAAAAAGGGTTTTTCAATCGGCTCATGCATATCACCTCTACTCAGTGATCTTCTATTGGCAAAAATGGGCAAAAAACTGCAGGAAAAGTTAGAAGGTTCGCATGTCGTCAAAGTATTCAGATACGTGGATCAATTTTTGGTTCTTTTAAACTGTAATTCTTCTATGTTCCCCTCGTTTGCGACTCAAACGATAGCTGTGCTCGAAGATTGTTTAAAGCCTTTTGTGTAGACACATGAAATGCCCGAGAATGGCAAGTTTACGCTTTTTGAATTTAAGACTGGTTTTTAGCTCACAGCACATCTGTTCGTGTTATGAACCACGTGCGCAGAAACCCCTACTTCTTTTTTCTTCCGCTCACAGCAAGTTAGTTAAGCGAGGCATAGCACGAACCTGTCTTGAGAATGCTTTAAATAGGTTGTGCGCCCACAATATCTCTGCGACCTTCAAAGCTCAAGTTTCCCGGCTTAAGGCTTCGGGTTTCCTCGAGGCGTTTATCGCTTTCGTTGCTGAGACTATCCTGCGGACTAATAAGGCAGCGCAGAGGCAGCGACAGAATTCGAGCAACACGGATACAAAACGTGAAAGGATAGCCATGATTCCATACAAACACCAGATATAACACAGGCTCAAGAAAATCGAAAAACGTGTTGGAGTTCGTGTCCTGTTTTTGGCACCGTTCAAACTACTCAGCCTCATGAAATCTACAAACCCCCTGAAAATGCAGTCATCAACGGAATGCAGAGTTCAACATAGAAACAGGTATGCGGCCTGCTCCAGGGAAGTTGTCTATAGGACCCCCCTTTCATGCGGTGCTTGTTATGTCGGAACGACCGGAAGGTGTCTGAACGATCGGCTAAGAGAACACGCTAACAATGTTAGATACGGGAAAGATGGTTTTTTTGCTCAGCACTGCACTGAGTGCAATTGTGCGCCCCTTTTCAAGGACACAGTGACGCTGTACAAGCACAGAGATGAGCGCACCCGAGTCATTGTCGAGGCCACGCAGATGGCACGCGAACAGGTGACTTGTATTAGCAAGCCCTCCATGGCTCTGTCCGAGAAGGAACTCAGGTTTCTCGAAGGTTTCGGTGCGTGCAAGTAGTTATATTGTCTTTACTTTTCTGTTTCGTTTTCTTATAGGTTTTTCTTTGCCGTTTTTCCGTGCTTTTGTTTTTTGTCTTTGTTTTTATCTTACTCAAGTTCTGCTCTTTGTGCCATATGGCTTTTATCACATGGTTACTGTCTCCTCTATATATTTTCGTGCTCTGCGCAATAAACTCAGCAGGAAGTTAGTGCTCGTGTCTTTTATGTCCTTGTCTCTGTGTCGTCGTTTTGTTCTCGCACTATTACTATCGTCTAGGGTAAAACCGCGGCTAGTGTAGCACTATATCGTTTCGGGTTGAAGTCAAGAATGAATTTGTCTTTTAGTGGAACGCCAGAGGTCTTAAGCCACGCATGTCTGACTTTAGGCAGTTTGTATTTGTAAACCATTTCCCCATTATTGCGGTTGTGAACCCAACCTGTCTGCTTCAATCTAACTGTCAGAATATGAGTGTTTTTTGCCCTCCACTCACGGAGACTGCAGCAAGATTATTGTATTCCTGCGTCATGACCTCACTATGTTAACCAAGGTCTCGCTTGATGAAGAGAATCAATATGTGTACCTTACTGTGAAGAAGAATTAGGTTACTTTTACTACGCTTTTACTACGCTTTTGCTACGCTCAGAGCTTACATATATTCATCAAGCCACCTCGACTGCGAGTGCTTATGTGGTATTCATCACATTGACTCCAAGCACATGGGTGATCACTAATGACTTTAATGCCCACCATTTTCTATGGAGAAGCTCCAGGGTAAACTATAGAGGTAGAAATTTGGTGTACTTTGTCTCGGAGTACGAGCTTTGCGTTTGTAATAATGGAAACCATACATATTTACGCAGATCAGTATACAGCAGATGCCTGGACCTTACATTGGTTCCTCACTTATTTACCGTAAAAGTGCGCTGGTTTTCGCATCTGAATACTCGGGGTAGGATAACCTAACTGAGGATAGAAGGCTTCACCAGCTCCAAGTCCTCCAGAGACCTCAAATACACCGATTGGCCGAAATGCAAAGTTTTAATGGAAGACTGTTGTAGCAAAGGCTCATCCTATAACCTAGACTACTCGATAAAGGATGCCCTGCAGAATACCACGCATTCGCTTTGGATTAGTTATACAAGCGCATCGATTTCGACATCGAGCTTGAGAAACTACGCTCAATACGTCGTTGTGCGGAACGTGAGTACAGACGGACAAAGTGCATGGAAGATTTGGGGTGTATAGACGCACTGAGAATACAAAACAACAGCATAATTAAAAACAGGCTTGATGACGTTGAGGATCCTTCTGCGAATCGTTGGATCCGCGAAAGCCCCTACCGCTGATATGGAGAACAGTCCATGGTCTTAGCACAACCTTTTGTCAGCGACACCCATTTACATCTGTGGCACATCACCTACAATGCAGGGAGATTGAGGCCACAGAATTTTTCTGGAGAAGAATGGACGGCGAGTCCAATTTGCCGGAAACAAAAATGGAAACACTTGACAACCCACCGACCTCACGTGATCCTCGTATTGAGATCCAGATTTCTATGAGTGAGCTAGAAGCGGCACTGGCACTCTGCAGACGTTCTTCAGCACCCGGACCTGACGGCATTACGTACCGTGCCCTTTGTAACATTGGAGACGAAGCTCGGAAGGCACCTTGACGCCTACAGGACGACTCCTGGCAGGCTGGTACGGTTTCCCAAGCGTGAAGTCAAGTCACATCATTACACTTCTAAAAGCTGGTAAATATCCTTTGAATATTGCCTCATGCCTTCCTATCGCTCTTTCCAGTTGTGTGGGAAAAAGAATGAAAATATTGATTCTAACATAAATGAATTGGTATTTAGATCACTACGAAACTCATTTAGTATCCATGACCGGATTCAGGCGTGGCATCTGTCAATCGACAATGTTGTTGATCTGTTCACATAAGTTGAACACCAGAAAGCCTGTAAGAGACTGTGTGCCACCCTGCTCCTAGACGTTAAGGGGGCTTATGACAATGTCACTCACGAAACCATTCTTAGTGCTTTGGAAACATTAGGTCTAAGTGGAAAGATATGTATTTGGGTGTACAGCTACCTACAAATGAGATCATTCTACGTGATGACAGTGAATGGCCCAACAACTCAGTATTACAGCAGCTGAGGAGTCCCACAAGGAGGCGTGCTAAGCCCTGCACTCTTCAATCTAATCATTATTGGACTAGTGAAACTCCTACCAAGCACTGTACAACTTTCTATCTTCGCTGACATCTGCATTCGGACATCAGGCATGACAAGGCTTCAACTTTGCGCCCGCATTCAGAAGGCTGCCACAATGACGTCATGCTACCTTCGTAAACAAGGTCACGATGTGTCCAGCGGAAAATTTGCAGTGGTAGCATTCACGTGAAATACAATGTCTGCTTAAGGCGCGTTTACACTAGAGTTACACGACACTGACATGACCCCGACGAAAACCCGAGGCCGACGCAAACGATCGGCCGGCGAGTCACTCGCCGACGAAGTCGCCAGAACCCATAGTCACACTAGTCTTATGACGCTGACGACGCCTCAAAAGACAACGTTTCATCGTAGCCCCGCCACGGTGGTCTAGTGGCTAAGGTACTCGGCTGCTCACCCGCAGGTCGCGGGATCAAGTCTCGGCTGTGGCGGCTGCATTTCCGATGGAGGCGGAAATGTTGTAGGCCCGTGTACTCATATTTGGGTGCAGGTTAAAGAAACCCCGGTGGTCGAATTTTCCGGCGCCCTCCACTATGGCGTCTCTTATAATCAAATAGTGGTTTTGGGACGTTAAACCCCACAAATCAATCAACTATTCATCGTCGGCTAACATGATGAGGGGCCGAAAACCCCAGAAAAGCGCATCTGCAGACCTGTCGTCGGCGTGTCTTCAGAAGATTGGCAGCTGAGCGAAAATTCGCTTCATATCTTTCTTTCAAACGACCACGAAGTGGGCAATCTTGGGCTATAGTTAACGAAATTGGCCAACAAATTCGGTAACAGACGACAGAATTGGCCAACGAAGTACTGTGAGCAAAACAAGGCACGAGTGGGGTCCTCGAAGAACTACCCGAGGACTGTTTGTGTCTTTCCAGTGTGCATAGGCCGACGACAAAAGAAAAGACGCTTCTAAAGACAGCCTGCAGTACGAAATTGGTGTCATGTCTGTCTAGTGTAAACACGCCTTTACAGCATATTGAATAACGAACAACACATGTCGTTCCGCAGAAGCCATGGGTTCTTGGGAGTCGTAATAGAAAGAAACGTGTCCTGAACTCCACACGTGAACAACGTGAAGAAGCGGCTGATCGCAACATGTCACATGTCCGAATTCCTTGCAGAAAAAAATGGGAAGTGCCCATACCATCCATGCTACAACTGTACAGGGTGTCGTTTATCGGATTTTTGCGGTACAGCTTACCTGCAATTCTAACACCGGTAAGACTAACCTACGCACAATTCAGAGCATTCAAGCCCAAGCACTCAAGATACACCTTGGATTACCCCGCAGTGCTTCAACGGCTGAAACCATTGCCATCACTCAAGATCATTCAATGAAGACGCACATTATTACCCATATAATTCGAATGCACCTCAGGCATTATGCCAGGACCCCTTCCACCACTTGGCGAGCCTCACTGCTAAAACAATGCGCACAAAATACGGTGCCACTGTCTGCAAGCAGCGCTCATGATTTACTGAGGCGTTCGCACCTGCATGAAAGCCACTGCTTACTCCTGAAGGCTTGAGCCGACCGCGAGTTTACTTAATAATCCAAGGAATGCGGAGAGAATGTGACCTGCCGACACATGCCCTAAAACAACTGAGTCTATACTTACTGGACCAAAACTACAGTAAACACGTGTACATTTACACGGATGGCTCGACTACATCATTCGTTTCAGGTGGAGCAGTGGTTATATCATCACAAGCGGTAACTCAGCGTTTAGAGACTTCACATGCGACGACGTCCATGGCGGCAGAACTCGAGGCTCTGCGTAGTGCACTGGAACTCATCAATACTGATGAAAGACCAAGTAAATAGGTCGTGCTTATTTTACTCAAAACCAGCGTTACAGTGCCTGAGGTCAGTTTTCCGACGCGGATGCCACGACCAGGTGGCCTACCAAACCGATTAACGTGGTATAGGCTTTCGTGAAAGCAACTCCCAGCCAAAGGCGATAGAGAAGCGAAGCTTCACGTCGGTAACTCGGTGTTTTAAGACTGTGTGTTTAGAAAACGTCGTTAACAATTTATAGCACTTGGTACTCTACTATGGGAGAGCTTAAGGCCGTCCCGTGGGCCTCAGCACGTGATCGCCACGTGTTCGAAGAGCCCACCACTGTGAACAGAGCCTTCACATGTGACAACGCCCACGCGGCAGAACTCGAGGCCCTGCGCAGTGCACTGGAACTCATCAATTCAGAAGAAAGACCAAATAAATGGGCCGTGCTTTCTGTCTTAAAACCAGAGTTACAGTGCCTGCTGTCAGTTCTCCGACGTGGATGCCACGACCAGTTGACTTACCAAGCCGTGAAACTTCACCACCTTTTAATAAAAAAAGGCCACGACATCGTCTTTGAATGGTTGCCTGGGCATTGTGGTATAAGCGGAAATGATCCTGCAAATCATGCTGCTCGCACGTCACACGAAGAATCACACTGCGTTCCACTTACGCTTTCAAGAGTGGACGCGGCGAGGCAGATCCTTCAAGTGGCCCGCAGTCCCACACTGACTGAGTGGAACACACCGAGCATATGACGTACAAGACTATACGAACTTGACCATTCACTACAACTCCGGCCTCCACCCAGCTTACATTGACGTGAAGTTTCGCTTCTCGCTGGGAGTTGCTTTCACAAAATCTTATAGCACGTTAATCGGAACGACTGACAGTGCGGCGTGCAACGTTTGTTGCACCGATGAGAATGTGTCACTGTTTTCAATTTTCCTCGGAGAAACAAGTACTTGCCAACGCAATACGGTAACTGGATGATCGGCCTCTTTCTATGCAGGTGCTACTATACAGCACCGTCCACATACCTCGACAGCTCAAAAGGCAGTGAATGCCCTCTTGTGTTTTCTGAGGAAGATGGGTTTGTGTGAACTCCTGTCACTTTCGGGGCAGTTCTACACGCTGAGTAAAATTACTGTCAGTCTCTTCCATTTTCTTTTCTTTTCTTCCCTCTTTCTCGTCCTTCTTGTGCCCTACCCCAATCCTTCAGTGTAGGGTAGCCAACCAGATGTCTTTCTGGTTAACTTTCCTGCTTCCTCCCTTTTGTTGATTCTTCGTTGAGAACGGCACACAGCTCGAAACTTGCACCACACACCTCAAGCAGAAAGCACGCATGAAGTTAGATACATAGGAAGAGCGCGGACTAACGACTGTCACAGCGCGACACTTAGAGCGCGCTGTTCAAACGAAAAGAAATACGAACGAAACGAGTACGCAAGTATACACAGGACAAGCGCGAACAACTGTCACAATTTTTCCTGCGTCGTGTGTCAGCAGGGCATTCCTTCTGTAAACGCGTCCGCGCTGCGTGCGAAGTGACCTTCTTCCTCTTCCGAATGTTGATCCTGATAAGTGAGCGTGCAGGAGAGATCACGCTCCGTGGTGGTCGTGGCGGTAGAAAACTTTTTATTACAGACAATGTACCAGAGAGTTGCGGCATACTGCATACTTGAGCGGCAAGACCCTAATCCGGGATGCCAATGGAGTTGTTCGCCGCTGCTCGAGCGCGCCTCACCAAGGAGCGTTGAGCATCCAAAGTGGAGCAGCCGAGCAGGTACCTCTCCCAAGCCTCTCCAGTTGGGGTGGGGAAAGGGGAGGTGCCGGCAGTTAGAGAACGCCCCACGTGAGCCCGTCGCACCATCTCGTAACTGATAACAAAAATGCGCTAAAGTTTCGAAGCTCTGAGGTTTGGCAAACGGTGTATGGTGCATATAAATGACTTGCCGTTAGGGAGGAAGGAAGACGAAGTGGAGAATTACTGGGCTTGAGCCTCCTAGCGCTGCTGTTTTGTCGCCAATTTCGTAAGATTTCTTACTCGTCTGCTGCATCATACTGCCAATATTCGGCCACCAACTTCGCGGTGCACCAGGCGCCACGTCTCCAAGGTGCGAAGCCTTATGTTAGGCTGCCACTACGTCCGAAAGCTTCGGCTACTGGTTGCAACCATTCTTCTCGGCGCCCATCAGATGAAGACGAAGTGTATAATGCGTCTGAACAGCAAAATAATCCCGTGTTTCGCGAACCCGAGGAGGACTGTGACGGCCCCTCGACGACACCTAACTCCAAGGATGAGTGTGTTACGCCGAAGAAGGCGCGAACTGATAATCAAGAGGATTACAGTGATGCAACAATTATGACTCCACAGAAATGAACTGCGACACAGAAGCAGAAGACAGACCTTTCACAACAGTCATGTACAAGAAAGCCCGACCAGCGGGGATACCCGTTATTTTCAAGCTAACAGACCTTAGCACCTTGTTCTGGAAAGTCAATCCGAACAAACTGGCTAGTGAAGTAGTATCTGCTGCTAAAAAGAAAGTGCAGTCGTTCCATGTCAACAGAGATAACAACTTCTCCGTAAGTGTCTTTACAGTTACTGCATCTTCCAGACTTCTTAAGTCACACATGTTGCTGGTCTTGAAGTGGCACCATATATACCGTAGTCGTATGTGAGGAACCTAGGAAATATTAGACAAGTACCAGTGCAATATAGTGAAGATCAACTGCTTGAATGTTTAAGAGACAGCGGTGTAATCTCAGTCAAGAGGCAAACAAAATGGCTCCGTCGTGAAGATGGTTCAGCAGAGCTACATTTACTCGGCAGTGTAATTGTTGAGTTCTCCCTCCGCAAAAAGCCACTGCCAACTCGTATTCTCCTAGGCTTCACAAGTCATCCAGCGGAAGAGTACTTACAGCCCGCTAAACGACGTTACAACTGTCAACAATATGGACATACTGCCAAATCGTGCCATGGACAACTTCGCTGCAACATCTGTGCAGGAGTACATGATTACAAAGAATGTACATTGAGGAATCATCCGAAATGTGCCAATTGCAATGGAGACCACTTAGCGTCATATGCTGGTTGTTCGAAACACCAGGTGGCTACTAGACTAAAGCAACAAGAAATTTTGCATGTAGGAGCTCCAAAAAAGGGATCGCATTGTTCGAATCCTGAAACTGTACATCCAGTTCCTTTGACTTCAAAATCACAGAAGAGTACATCACCACTGTCGTATGCGACGGTAGGCAAATGTGCTTCAGCTCAGAAAAAACAAACGTACAGCCAAAACGGACCGTAGAGGACGATCCCCAAGCGTTCAAAGGCAGACAAGCGACAGCAGGACACCAAAACCATCAGCACCTCAGGATAACTAAGCGTCTACACCTTTCACCTCACCAACACCAAAGGTACAAGAGCAACGTGCACCAAAAACAAGTGATGTGGATATGGTTATGTCGATGCTCTTCCTTGCTTTGACGGCAGTCCTGCGTGTACTTTCATAGGCCAATGACCTTCCAGAGGTGAGCGCAGTCCTTTCATTAGAGCCTCTAGCAGTACAACAAAAAATTGTTGTATAGCAAAATGGCTCCAGAAATGAACAACTGTTTCCGCAACACAGCTGTGTTTCAGTGGAATGCCAATGACCCTAGGTCGAAAAGCGCAGACTTTAGGAAGCTGGTTGCTCAGTATAGCTTCCCCATTCTGTGTCTAAATGAAACCAATGTTGGCTTTAGGACTTCTTGATTGATTTGTGGGGTTTAACGTCCCAAAACCACCATATGATTATGAGAGACGCCGTAGTGGAGGGCTCCGGAAATTTTGACCACCTGGGGTTCTTTAACGTGCACCCAAATCTGAGCACACGGGCCTACAACATTTCCGCCTCCATCGGAAATGCAGCCGCCGCAGCCGGGATTCAAACCCGCGACCTGCGGGTCAGCAGCCGAGTACTGCTTTAGGATTTCTAATTATGTCACATATGCATCAAGAAGAAATCCAGGCTTGAACAGGGCACTGTTATGCGTACGGCGTGACATACCCTCTTTTGTTTTATACTCGTCGGACTCGGACGCGCCAGAATTTGTACGGTGCAATTTTCAATTGTGTTTATTTTGTGACCATTTTGTGTTTATTTGCAACCATCAACATACATCTCCGACTCATCCCTGGTTCATTTATTTGGTAAAGCCCAGGAACCTGCCCTCATCTGTGGAGAATTTAGTTCGCACAATACCACGTGGGGCAGTACTCATACCGATTCACGTGGGAGAACACTTGAAAAAGCAGTTGATCGATGTGGTCTTGTTGTACAAAATGATGGATCAGTGACGTCTTTAAGAGGTAATAATTATGCCAGCTGTATAGATATGGCTATAGCCTCCCCTGACATTGCGCGAGATATGAATAGGTGTACAGATCTCGAAACACGAGGGAGTGACCATTACCCAGTTCTCATGCAACACCCAAAAATGCAAGTGCGAACGACCACATTGATTTCAAAGCTAACTGACTGGAAACAACTTCGTGAACCTACTGGACGTGACTTGATGGGAGTTAATTAACTGTATATATTTATGTCCTGTATTAAAAGCAGTTATTTCAGTGCGACAAGGGTTACAGCTGTCCCAGCAGGCCACGCCAGTGTAGATGCAGACTATGAGCGCCTATGAGCAAATGGAAGACGAGCAGAACGTCGCTATCGCCACACTGGAAGGCTAGAAGTTTACAAGAAGAGTCATGCCATACACATCCAATCTAACCGACACATGCAAAAGTTAGGTCGGAAACAATGGCATGATTTCTGCTATTCATTGATCCAATTTGCTCCGCTTCCAAAAATCTGGCAAACAATCACTGCTCTAAGTCATCGAGAATCCCAGCGAAACCCATTCACAGCATTGGCTATGTCTCTTGGATTATCCGAACGTGATGTTTCTAATAGGGTTTGCACAATGCTGACTGGAACTGTGCAATTGGTTCACAACACTACTGCACTGCCTAGTTCTGTAGAGCAGCAAATCCAAGATCCATACGCTTTATCACATGCTCAACTGGATAACACGTATTCTCTACTATAGTTGCGTACTGCTCTATCACTAACCCGCGTAAGAACGGCAACCGGTCCCGACAACGTATCGTACAGTGTTCTGAAAAATCTAGGACCCAACAGCGTGCCAGTTTTTCTACGGATATATAACGACATGTGGACGAAGGCGTACGTTTTAATGTGTTGGAAGGTCGCGAGAATTGTCCCACCGTTGAAGCCCGGTAAATCACCACTTTTGCTTGACTTATTCCGACCAGTCAGCCTCACTAGCTGTGTATCTAAAGTCATGGAAAAAATGGTTGACAGAAGATTACACTGGTGGATTGAAGCTAACAACTCTCTTCCAGAACAGATGGCTGGATTCAGACGACGGCGATGCACCATGGACTGCGTCTTCGATCTAGTTACATTTGTAGAACATGAGACGAGCAGTGGAAACATGGTTGTTGCGGCGTTCATAGATATTAAGAAGGTGTTCGACTCTGTGATCCACCTTTTTGTGCTGCATGGGCTTACCTCACTAGTGGTTCACGGTCGTATCCTTCAATAGACCACCAACTTCCTACGTAACAGACAAACATACATTTCAACCAATAACGGAGACAGCGATCGTTTCAACATGAGCAGAGGTGTACCCCAAGGAAGCGTTCCAAGTGCGCTTCTTTTCAATGCTGCAATGGCAGGTCTTACAGAAGTGCTGCCCGAAGCCTTGAACATATCAATGTATGCAGACGACATATGCACATGTAAGTCTCACAAATTACTGGATGTGATCGAACAACGGCTTCAACAAGGGCTAAATGCTATAAATGATTACCTCAAAAAGGGAAGCATGCAGACTTTTCACGCCAAATCTGTAGTTCTGCCATTCACGAAAAAGACAGCGAAAAACTTGAGGCTTTTTGTGGATGGTCAGAGAATCGAAATCACATGAAAGCATCACTTCCTTGGCGTTACCTTAGATAGCCAACTCAGATAAAGTCAGCATGTTGCTGATCTGAAAAATCAAGTGAACGGCACCATAAATGTTATACATCGCATCGCGGAAACAAAATGAGGCGGTATATGAGCGTCTCTACTCCACGTCCATTGTGCACTAATCCGACAGAAAACTGCCTACTCTGCGCCAGTTCTTTACATCTCCCAGGCGTCGCTACACCGACTTCAGCTGTTACAAGCACGAAGCTTGCGCATATGCCTGGGGGTTCTACAGGCAACATCAAGTTCTCTGACCCTGGCAGAGGCAAGAGAACTCAATTTTATAGAAATTATAAATGAGGAGACATTTCGGTACTTCTTTCGTCTCGTCACGCAACACCCTTCCCATCCGCTCATATCCAACATCGTGAACCATGCTGGAGCACAAATACACCATGTGTACCAACAGTACATTTCCCGGCTTCCTGTGTCGACACATTCGCCACTGGACCAAAGCTACCCGCCATGGCTGCTTGAGTTACCAACTATTGAAACGTCAATAGAAGGACTTCGCAGCAAACATGAAGGGCCAACCGTTGTCGCACAGCAGTTGGCATCACATCATCTGTTTGACAGGTACCAAGGATACACTCCCGTGTACACTGACAGCTCCGTCTCCAAAGAGACAGCGACATCAGCATTCATAATTCCGGAATTGCGCAAAGAATATGCATGTCGGTTAGGCCACCTCTCCTCTTCAACAACGTCGGAGCTCGTTGCGATTTTGCTAGCGATAAACTTGATTTAACTGTCAACTACACCATGAAAATGGGTGGTAATTAGAGACTCTCTGGCAGCACTGGCATGTGTGGAAAACGCCATTTCAAGACACATTGATGTGCGTATAGTATACGCTGTACTAAAAGAACTCTCAGAAGCTACGAAGTCGAATCATCGAGTGGTATTTCAGTGAATTCCCAGTCACTGCGGAATTAAGGGAAATGAAATGGCGGATAAGTTGGTGAAAATCGCTCATAATGCTACGCAAACGTGCCTCATTCTGGTATCTCACTATGATGTAAATAGAATTTTATGAACAACAAAATGCGAATTATGCCTGTCTACCTGCTTCACAGACAAAACAAAGGAATTGATCCTATATTTTGTTGATCCTAATCTTGAATACCAATTAGACCGTGACCTCCCAAGACGTATCGATACACTTATGCATCGTCTACGACTCCGAACTGCTTACACAAAGCACTTTCTACTTCGTATTCAGCGTGCAACATCGTCAGCATGTTCATGCGGCCACGACGATGAGGATATCTGTCACCTCTTGCTCGACTGTCCGAAACACGACACACACCGAAGGCGACTAGTACAGTGTTACAAGCTGCCACTCTAGCGTCGCCAGCGCGAAGTCGGCGACGGGAATGACAGCAGGTTGGTTCGTTCCGTACGCAAGCAGAGACAGTGAAGAGATCAGAGACGTGGGAAAACAAAACAAACTTTACTCTAGTGATATTGCAGCAACACGGGATCTAATACAACACTTCAATACAACTAACAAAATACATCGACACTTGATACAACTAAAGAAATATATAACAGAAACAATAAATCAGCTTACGAGAGAGAACTATTACAAACTACACAAACTTACAAGAATAGAATGACGGAGGAGAAAGTTCGAAGATATAGACAGGTGAAGGCATACGTGTGATGACCGGCCGCGTTGTGTCCCCGACGATCGGATGCGAGAAGTCGAAGAGAGTTCTGGCACGACTGCGATGTCGGTGGTGTTGCAACGCTGGTGGCTCCGGGAGGCTAGTGCTTGCAGGTGACTTCGAGCAGGTTGAGCTAACTCGAGGCGAAGTCCCGATGTCTACGTTGCAGACGTTAATATCGCGTCACAACTAGACGAACGGCTAAGTTTAGGTGGCCAGCCGATACAGAGCCACACTAAAAACTTCTAGAAGAGATGCTTGTTGATCTGTTTCTACACCATGTTGGTCAGCGACTAGTCTGCCTAGCAGGGGAAATCCTGCGCTTAAATCCCCCTCGTGTCTCCTCGCTCTCTTCCTTGAAGACAAGAGACCTCTACCTGGGTCCAATCATGCGCGTTTAATTGATGGGAAACTCCGCCCCAAAAATATTTTGACCCCACCCCTTTTTAATTGGGAGAGGGCCCGCAACTAGCGAGAGTGACAACCTGTCGGGTTGTTGTCATACGGCTTGGCCACCAGAGCGTTTCCCACGCTTTTCCCCGTGGGAACGGTCAACCACTTAGCTCTCAGCGGGTGCGTCTCGTAGTCTAATCCTTGGTCAGGGTATACCGTGGCCTTCTACGACCTTGCAGACGTCGCCACAGTTACAAAAGGATTAACTGTCGGCGGCGACGTTCTAAGAGGAGCACCCCATTTTGCACTTCTCGGATCCCTTTCATGCGCCGCCGTTTCTCACGGTCAATCGGGGAGTACGGCGCCCGTTAATTGCCGTGACGCGGTGTCGACAAAAATAGCTGTCCGTGACATACAGGATCTTCATAAGTTAGATCCTGAGCGACCATTTCCATTGAATAAAATACTAGGTCCATGGCCATCCAAAACAAACGGCAAAGCAATGAAGGTGATGTAACAGTTCTTCGAAGAAACAAATATTTGTGACAAATACTTAGCGGAAAAAAGTTAAAAGTGAGCGTGGCGTCTCGTGTTTGTTCTGCCCATAGGAAAACTTTTGCTCTCACCCATGTAGGTTTGTATGCTATTGTTTTTCTATTTTATTTGTACCAATCAAGTGTAAAGGGGTAGCCGTTGCCAAGTAACGGTGACAAAATTTTCTTCGTTTATTTTCTATTTCAATAAAAAAACTTGCCATTAGCATTTGAGACAACGTACGCTTCGTGGCGTAGTAGCTAGCGCCACGCATTGAGAATCTAGAGGTCACTGCTTCGATACCACGTGAGTTCAGTTCAGTTCGGGCTGTCACTGTGAATGGACGTGTTTTTTGAGCGCTCCGGATCGACTGGGCAGATAAGTGTTTTTGCATGTTTCGAGCTTGTCTTTATAATTATAAGGCAGCGGTTGAAATCTTCGTAGCACTTATTTTATAGTACGGCTTTTAGGGGCGAAGCTCCTTAGGGCGTGGGCTGTGCGTCTCCTGTAGCCTGTATGTAGCCACCTCTAGTTTAGTTCTTGCAGTGTTCACTAGATGGCGGTACCGTCTCCTGTATGCAGCCACCTCTCGTTTAGTTCTTGTAGTGTTTACTAGATGGTGGTACTTGTAGCTGATGATGAAAAGATGCAAGATGTTATAAACTAGAAAGCGGTACTTGTAGTTGATGAAAGACGCGAGATCCTATAAAATAGGAATGATGTCAAAAATGGCGCGTGTCATTGGTTGAAGGCAATCGTTCGATTTAGTGCGGCGACGTACGCTAGGGGGAGCGTTGTAATAAAATCCGTTCGCTGTTGGCGCGCGCTCGGAGTCGCCGGATGGATAAGGATAAGGCTGCACAGCGGAGAGAGCGCAAGGCGGCAGCAGCGCGCGCTCGCAGACAGAATCCCGATGTGCGAGCGCGCGAGGCAAGGGACATCGCAAGCCATCCATCGTCTAAGAACAAATAAAAGTGGATTTGTGTATATACACACACAGCGTTTCTCACCTCTTTACATGATGATCGACTGGGCGAATTACACGGAAGATTCACAGTTTACCGATGAATCCCTCCGGAGCTTCGCCCATTCATCATCATTCACCCCGTGAATATGCCGTAATTTTTTTCGGGGGCCAGTCACCAGGTATTTATTAGTGCGTGTGTGTGTTTGAAAATTTTTCTGTTTTTTTGCCACCCCGTGGGGGAGGTGCGCGTACATTGGACACGCAAATTTTTGTAGTAGAGCTTAGACTTTCTTTTTTTTTCGTAGTGCAGGGCTCGAGTTTAGTAATTATCGAGTATAGGGACAATTGGTGTCAGAAAGACATGGCTAAAAAGGCTGTAAGGTGTTCAGGATGTGGAGTGGGGTTGAAAGTTGACCCAAGCGTAGAAGTGGATGGAGAAGAGGCTGACGCGAAGTGTAGGCAATGTGAGGTCGAGGAAAAACTGGAGAAAATGTGGTTGCCCAGAGTGAACTGCTAATGAGAATCGCCGAGCTCGAGATTGCGTTGGCGACAGAGCAAGAGAAAACGAGGGCAATGGGAGAAAGACTGAAGTCCGCCGAGGAAGCACTGGCGAAGCTGAATAACGAAGCGGCCTACGGAGAGAACAGTAGGGAACCGGCAACCAGAACGGTGGAGAAGGAAGAACAAGCAAGTTTGGAAAAAACAAGTTTAGCCGGTTCAACTGTCGCAAGGCCCAGCTTCAGTGAGGTAGTGGTGGGGCTGGGAGGGAACAAAGCAGCCGGCGTCACAGGTGCAAGTAGCCCCCAGGTGCAGGACGCTCCAGCTGAAAAGTCACAGCATGTGATAATCGCCGGGGACTCGAATTTAAATCGATGCACAGAAGCCATCAAAGAGAGGGTAAGAGGTGACAAGAGGGTTGCAGTAGGGGCGTTCCCAGGACGCAAGCTTGAAGCAGTCATGAGGCAAGCGAGCGCAAAACTCAAAACAACAGCTGATAGACGAAACCTCGTGATAATTTCAGGCGGTTTAAACGATGTCTTAAATGAAGATACAGCAGGACTAGCAGCCACACTGGCGAAAGGCGTCGATGACATGCGCGCCACTTCTCCTAAGGTACAGGTAGTGATATGCACGATACCGGAGGTACCGGTGCGTGATAGCAACCTGCAACGAGTGGTTGTCAACGCAAACCAAGAGATATGGCGGATGAGTCGAGAGAAAGGCTTTGAGGTGGTGGAAATAAACAGAGAGGTGCATAGGTGGGGTGGTTTTCAACGAGACAGAATTCACTTCGATGGGCGGCTAGGTCATGACGTGAGTTGGCGACTTGCAGGACGCGCAGCAGCTTTTTTTGGGGGCAAGCGAGCCCTTCGGGGTGCAGGATAGCTAGTTACGAGGAAAACAACCAGAGAGACTCTTCGACAGGTGGTATGGACAGATACGATTCCAAAGTGGCACCAATATCTAAGATAGGTAGGGTCCGGGGCATAAATAGCCGTAGCCACGAGCGCCGAGCCAATTCAGACATAGGGTATATTAACATGCAGGGTGGTAGGAACAGGCTGAAGTGGGAAGAGATAGAAGAACAGCCAAGAGAAGAGAGGCCGATGGTATACGGTTTTGTAGAAACACATCTCAGGGACATGGAACAACCTCCGAAATATCCGGACTACGCGTGGGAATATTGTAATAGAACAGAAGGCAGTAGAAAGGGGGTGGTATTGGGACATTCATTCACAAAAGTACAGACTGGCAAAGGGTCAAGCAGGAGTGCAAGGAACATTTATGGCTAAAAGGGAAAGTGGCAGGTCAAATGACACTCCTTGGTTTCGTGTACTTGTGGACGGGAGCAAAGGCCAGAGAGGTAAACCAGTCAATGGTAGAGTGTATATCAAAGGAAATTCAGGAGTTAGGAAGAGAGTGCGAGACAATGATACTAAGAGACATGAATGCGCACATAGAAGATATAGACGGGTATACCGATCCGACAGGCAAAATGATCATGGATATGTGTGAAATGCTTGACTTGATCATTTGCAACAGTACCGAGAAGTGTGAAGGGCAAATAACATGGGAGGCAGGAAGGCTTCAGTCGACGATAGATTATGCACTGATGTCACATAGCATGTATGATAAGCTCAGGGAAATGCACATAGATGAAGGTGGCTCCAGAAGTCTGGGTAGCGATCACAAACGTATCAAGCTAAGTTTTGGAAGAGCAGTGAAAGTGGGAAGGAGACAAGATGAGCAACTACCGGAAAATTTTTATCCAGAAAGGCAAATTGAAATAGCCACTAAACAAAGAGAGAAAGTAATCACGGAGGATAATAAGACAGTGTGGACATACACGAATCTGAATAGACTCTTTGAGCTAGAGCTTGCTAAGACGCGTGACAAGTCACCCAGGAAAAGAAGACACAAACCCAAAAGTTGGTGAGATGAGGAAGTTAAGAGAGCCATAGCAAAACGTCAGGAAACCTCTAGGAAACACAGACATGCTAAGCAGCGGGGTGAACCGACAGATGATGTTGAAAGAAAATGGGAAACGTTTCTAAGCTGTAGAAGGGATGCACCCCTTCTGATCAATGAAAAGATTAGAAGAAAGGGAGCTCAGGGGCTGGCAGAAGTACATAAAAAGGATAGAAAGGCAGCTGCGAAATTTCGGAACCATCTAAACTCCCTAAGAAATGAGACGAGCCTAGAGCAGAGTTTTATAACTACAGCCCAAGGTGCTAGGCTAGAAGGGGACGAAGCTATTGAATATATAAGAGCAAAGGTTACAGAAAATTTTCAACAAAGAAGTACTTTATGCACCACAATAGACAAGGACGAATCAAGTGGTGCAATGGCTCCATTTTCACAACGAGAGTGGGAAAGGGCTGGGAAAAGGGTTCCTAGTAGTACATCAACAGGCCCAGATGGCATTCCAATTAGGCTGATAAAGACATTAGGTCCGAAGTTAAAGCAGGCTTTGAGAAAGGCAGTGAGCACAATAATAATCGATGGTGAAGTTCCCGATGGATGGAAACTTAGCAGGATGAGCATGATCTATGAAGGAAAGGGGGACAAAGCTGACATAAACAACTACCGTCCTATAACAGTGACATCAGTGGTCTACAGGCTGGCGATGCAGATTATAAAGGAAAGACTGCAGGCATAGATAGAGGATGAGGGGGTGCTGGGGGAACTGCAGAATGGGATTCGGAAACACAGGAGGTTGGAAGATAATCTGTTCTCACTGACGCAGTGCATCGAAATAGCAGAAAAGGAACACAGGCCCCTGTGGCTAGCATTTTTGGATATCAAGGGAGCGTACGATAGCGTGGTTCAAGAAGAATTGTGGGAAATACTGGGCACACTAGGCGTGGAACATGTAGTCACTAATCTTTTAAAGGATATCTATAAAGGTAGTAAGGTAGTTATAAAGTGGGAAAAACAGGTATCCAAGCCTGCAGAGGTAAAACGGGGGCTTAGGCAGGGGTGTCCCCTGTCACCCTTATTATTCATGATGTACCTACAAGGATTAGAGGCCAAATTAGAGGGAAGTGGACTGGGCTTCAATCTCTCTTTAGTCAAACAGGGAAAACTCATTGATCAGGCACTACCAGCATTAATGTACGCAGATGATATAGTGCTAATGGCCAACAACAAGGAAGATTTGCAGAGATTGATGGACATCTGCGGTAATGAGGGAGATAGGTTAGATTTTAGATTCAGTAAGGAAAAATCAGCAGTCATGATTTTCAATGACAACGAAGGTAGTGAGCTTAGAATACAGGAGGTCACGCTAGAGATAACAGATAAATACAAATATCTGGGCGTATGGATAAGCAACGGGATCGAGTATCTGAGGGAACACGAAATATACGTGACGACTAAAGGTAACAGGAATGCAGCAGTCATGAAAAATAGGGCACTGTGGAATTACAATAGGTATGATGTTGTGAGAGGAATATGGAAAGGGGTCATGGTTCCTGGGCTGACGTTCGGCAATGCCGTCTTGTGCATGAGATCAGAAGTTCAAGCAAGATTAGAAATTAAGCAACGTGGAATAGGTAGGCTTGCTTTAGGAGCTCACGGGAATACACCAAATCAGAAAGTACAAGGTGATATGGGATGGACATCATTTTTGGGCAGGGAAGCTAGCAGCAAGATAAAATTTGAGAAGCGATTGAGAGAAATGGGGGAGGAGCGTTGGGCTAGGAAGGTTTTCAGCTACTTGTACATGAAGAATGTCGATACAAAATGGAGGAAGCGAACCAGGAAGTTGACTGGTAAATACTTAGAAAACAGCAGGTGGCCAAACCAAAAAGAACTTTCGGTTAAGAAGAAAGTGAAGGAAACGGAGACTGAAATGTGGAGAATGGGCATGATTAAGAAGTCCGCACTAGAGATCTACCGAACTTTTAAGCAGAAAATTGCCAAGGAAAGGATCTATGACAATACTCGGGGTAGTTCTCTACTGTTTGAGGCCAGGACGGGAGTACTGCGAACCAAGACATATCGGACCAAATACGAAGGGGTAGACACCGTATGCAGCGCGTGTGGAGAGGAAGAAGAAACTGCCGAACACTTGATAATGTTCTGTAAAGGGCTTCACCCTATAGTTCAGGATGATGGCGCAGAGTTTTTCAAAGCACTGGGGTTTAGGGACAGCGAGGGAAAAATAGACTTCAAGCGGGTAGACTTAACTAGAAGGAGGTTATCTGATTGGTGGCTAAAGTCAAGGCACGGGTGAAAATTAAACCCTTCACTGCGAAGTACGAATCCTCAGCTTCATTATTTAAAGGGAAAAAAAGCTAATGTAATGGTTAGTTCACTAAGTATTACGGCTAGGTGGCATTAGCCGCCGCCCGATCTAAAGGGTACAGCCACATCCATCCATCCATCCATCCATCCATCCATCCATCCATCCATCCATCCATCCATCCATCCATCCATCCATCCATCCATCCATCCATCCATCCATCCGTGACAAATGCTTGCCCTGTGGTTTTTCTTTGCAATGTCTGTGTATATTTTACAACGTCACTTCCGTGACGGGAGTACGTCAGCGGAGCTGTGGTAGACGCCGGCATAAAACACCTTAGTGTTAAAAGAAATAGTGTCTACCAAACTGAAAAGCTTTAAAAGATAAAAATGATGTTTCGGCTAGCGTACAGTAGCCTTGTTCAGAGTAAAGTGGCCCAGCGAAGCGGACATTAGGTCTGTTTTAAAACGCTGGCAAAACATCTGGTGTACGCTGGTTGCATATTGTCGTCATTTCTGTTCAGCGTTTTTAAGCATTTCGGATGAAAAGGAATTCCACATATTCACGCGAAAACCAGTTTTTAGATGCGAAGTGGCTCTTTGACTTGCCTGTGTAACGCTGTCTGTCCGTATCATCGCGCCAACGCACCATACCGCGTTCCCCCCTCCACAGTTGTTCGAATGGCGCCAACTATGTCAAGTCACAGCTGCACGTTGACATCACTCTCATCCTCACCTACAGCAGCTACCAGCTCCTCCTAATACACCTACAGGTGGTGTTGCTCTTCCGCCCACTCACAACACTCCTTTCACTCGCTTCACCCTGTCCTCCTCTCGCAACTCTGAACCACACGTCGAGTGGACACTCGACGTGTGGCTTCGTATTGAAAAGACGGAAGTTTTCGCGTCTACAGACTTACATTTGGAAGACTTCTTCTACAATGTCTCTGCTCTGAGATATGTCATGGCGATGTTTCATTTGCAGTGCATGATGAGCGACTCTGGTGATGTTATGAGACCGCTCGGGCTAGGAATAAACAAATCTTTTTAGCCCAATGTATTGGAAATATTGCTTACCCCGTTAGCAACAATATAAAATCGGAGTGGTTCCATATTTGTGCACGTTGGCTTGCATATTTGACTAACTTCACCAGCGTTTCGGCACCCATAACATTTCCATTCGGCCATAATATCAAAAAAGGTTCTGCTTCCTGCAATTTTCCTCCAATTATTCCAAGATCTATCGGTGCGTATTGTACTTACCACGCTGGAAACTTCTAATCTTGTTAAGGTAATACTGCCTGGAGGTACCAGTTGTCCGAGAATTCTGTTTATCTGTGCGCGACGCGGAGGTGATTCACCGAGTTTAGAAAATGATGAAAAAGACAATACCCACTTTTGTAATATACAATGTGATATTAAGGACCCCATTTTAACGAATTATCATGTCAGATAATTGTTTGTCGTGCTTTTCTCCTCAACGAACTTTCGTTTACTAACTGGCAAACATGCAAGCAATATCCACTAGCGCAACATCAAATCAGTTCCCACTAATAGCCTGTATATCGTCGTATTCCTCAGGCGAGAGATTTTCAGGGCATGCTAAATCTAATGAGTTGTCTAGGCAAGCGAATGCTTTTTCGAAAGCCCATAAATAAGCAGGCAGCGTAATGATTCTAGAAAGACTTGGCCCACGCACATTTACAAGTGTCACTACCCCATGTGCAACACGTCATTCTTTTCGTGTATGAGTATATTACTTCCTCTTCACCTAGGCTGAGACAACCTAGCCACTATTTTGCCGTTATTGGAACAAATGTTTACACTTACGGTGTAATATCATATCTGAAGAACTAATTAAAAGCAAAATTTTTTCTTTGCTTACCTCATCAGTGAGAGCTTTAACATATTCATTAATGTTTGTGCCGTTTTTTTGGAATCGCGTCGCGAGTGTGTAATCAACGAAGACACAGAGATGCATCGTGAAACTCGTTTCTGTATGAAAAAGTTGTTCTTCTGCAAAAAAGTAAACAACGCAACATAAAAAAAGACAGGCGTGATGTCACCAAGTATAAATATCCTAACTATGTATCTGATCATTGCCGCAAGTGACTGGCCGTACTGCAGTTCGTGCAGGAAATTAACGGCTCCATGCAGTTAAGATGGAGTAGTTAGAGTTGCACACTCTGTGTCGTAAAACACAATTGTAGTTCACTAGAACCATCTAAAACAATAAATAACACACCTGGAAATATTCAGGATGAGATTGTATTTCAGATACTTGTTTTTTCATATGAGGTGTTGCCACATTACTGTTGTAACTACATTTGCGTGTTTAATTGATCAATATTGGTGGCCAAAATTAAACTTTACGCATCGTCTAAAACTTGACAATCGGAGAATTTGACTTCGCAAAATTGTTGGTAAAATTGTCCATTCACTTGGGATTTTCATTATTTTAAAATTGAATGCATGCTTTTACCATTGACACCAACGCTGTCAACTTTTCCAAGTGTTGATGGTGCAAACGTGGCGAGCGCTAACGTTTTTTTTTTTTTGGGGGGGGGGGGTAGAAAGAGGGCACTGCATTACTATTCAGTATACGTTCGGCCTAAAACTAAAAATGAAAAGGTTTAGTCAACACGTACCAAACCTCCATTTGCTGAAAGAGTCTTTTGCGGAAATCGTTTATATACCAAGTTGTCAACAACCAGTGTGCCTACTCGGCTTCCGTAATTTTTTTCACGACAGGGTGGACAATAAACCAGAAGACGGCGTATAAAAGTGGTCATAAGCACTAAAAATGTTGATAGCTACACGGATGCCTAACATTCTACAATGTCACGTTACATTAGTACAAGCGAAGTAGTTACCCTTTGCAGAACACTAGCGTTTGAGGAAGCATGGTAGTTGAGAAATGGCCGTTTTCTGCTACCTGAATGGTGTTATTAGTAGCACTCATTCTCTTTATACCAAGTAGACAACAGCCGGAAGCCCTTGTATTGCTTGCTTGAACCTATATCTTTGGGAATACGTAGAACAAGCTCAACACGCAGTCTCTTAACTTTTGGACAAGTCAAGTCAGCAGCTTCTTTACAGAAGAAGTTCCCTCCAGAGGAGCTCAAGAACCCTTTTATGGCAAAAATGGGTTGCATAAGACAGTAAAAAACCAGCTTCAGCAAATGTTCAATAAATAACTTCCTCAGGAGCTTTAGTTTTTGTGCCTAATATCAAAATCTTACTTGTCAAAATTGGTAAAGCGGGCCTGGTCGTAACGTCGTTATTTGGTACAGTCTTTGAAGATGATTTGGTCAGTCCTGAGAAATAGAACGAAAAATCAGTACCCGAGTCGTCTTCATTGAATACAGAAAGTTTGACGAAAAACATCAATTTATGTATAGTGAGCTCCAACTGACCCTGCTTTATTATAGACGAACACCGAAAACCGTACTCTCTATTGCTACTGCACTGAGGTATAATTAAAAGAAATGCTCGCATCAGCCATGAAACGTGTGCATTGAAGATGCTCTTTTTTTAATTTTAACCAATTGGTAGGTTATCCTTTTTCCAATTATTTCAATTGCCCTCAATGCTAGGTGCCTTGCAGACGAAAGTGAAACACTGCAAAAACACGTAATGCAGTGTTTCCTTTGTGTGCCGAAATACTGTATGTGCCGAAACAATAAGTAGCAGTAGAAGCTACAAAAAAACAAAAAAGAGGGAACTTGTTCAAAAGCGCTAATCCGCAACTGGTTAGTTTTACAACAGTAGATCTGTGGTAAAAATGTTATAAATGTAGGAATGAATAACACTGAGCGTGATCGATCCACGAAGATTGTTTCAGTCTTTTAAGGTGCGAGAAATAAAGGATGGATTACAAGTGGTAGGGCTGTCGTAGATTTGGCGATAGACATAGGTGAAAGAATTTGCAGTGGCAAGTGAGCGACAGAAGCTGTAAAGATTTTTCACTAAAGTGTTATCTGCGGTACTTTAGTTTCCGAGAATCAAGCAGATATACTACTTTTGAACATTCCCAACAGCAGGCTTCAGAACATCAGCTGAGAGGTCCCGAATCGAAGCGATATATTCCAGTATACATTGGACTAAAGTTTAGTGAAGCAGGAGTTTCAAAAGGACAGGATAAAAAAACAGTTTAGTGGGGCATATTTTATTTACCTGTTATTACTGCTAATTATTTTGCTGTCAAACAGCTAGAGAGCGTAGAGAGTACTTGTGAGGTAGCCGCGTTTACATTTGATAATGTTAAATGTCGTTATGCAAGCTTTACACCTGTTAGATCCATGGTCAATATAAATCTGATCAGCTGTTACGTTTCTCGTAAGGGCTTGCAAAACAAACTTTTTGAACCGGGTCAAACATGAATTGAGTAGCGATGGAACGAAGCATAGCGAGGACTATGCAGTGTGCAATATGGCTCATGCCTAAAAACAAAAAAGGTGCATAGGTATCAAGAAACGACTCGAGAAATAACAAAAAGGATGCGACCCACAAACAACTTTATTCAGTCTAACAAAAGTACACTCTAGGCCAAAATTCGGCAACGTTGGACTAACTGCAGTCGTTAAACCAATGGACGAATGGTTCATACAACCGGGACTAAATGCGTGACAGTGCATGTGGCGCGGTCGGCGATCACGAAAACATGTTATATCGGCTATACGCCACTGTGAAAGCGAAGCACTATGAAACGAATAGATGTTATGAGAGGCAAGTACAACGCGCAATCAGTGCACACAGCAAGTGCCCTCGCGTTTCTATCATGCCGGCACGAGCGGGTCGAAACCAAGTGAAAGTATCCGCGAACAAGGGCAATGCAGATAACTGCTTTATTATGCTGAATTAGTCAGAACTACGAGGAACACTGACAACGCTAATAAAAGTAAGCTGTTCATCAGCGGTCGTGTACCTGCACAGTCACTGGCCACAACTTCCAAGTGATATATAGAGAAAGTAGGCTTCGTACGTCATCGGCCAGCTGGCTGCCGGTGTGAGTGCATTTTCGGTCCATGCGAAGGAAACGTCGCACACCATTTCTTTCGCAGAAAATAATATTTCCTGCATTAAAACTCAGATAAACTTACTTCTTTTTCTCCATGCGACAATCATTGCAAAACACCAAGCGTGAAGGCGATCGTGGATACGATTAATCATGCGGCCGGCGGTGCACAGCGAGCGACTTACCAGCACGATGAAAGAACCGTGCCTGCGAACGGTTTTGTCGCTGTAAGTATAGAGATATCGACATCACTCGGTAAGACACCGCGAACATTGGACACCTACCTATTTCTCATTTGTGACTATAAAATAACGACGGCGAAAATTCCACGTGAGCCGCACGTTACGATTGCTGGGGGTCGTTCAGCCGTACTCTTCGTAAGCCCAGCGACGCCGTCGGCAAGCCGACACGGTGGCATCGGCGGGGCGCCTGGCTGCTTCGCGGCTTTCCTTCATGAGGGCCGCTGCTATCTTTGTGTTTGCGGACTCGTGCATCAACACTACGAACGCTGGTGTAGCCGACATGATCGAATGCCGACAGATAATTTGTATTCCCTGACAGGATGGATGTTGAAGTATAGATGTATTCATATTAGAAGATCGGTGTGCTTCGGTGCTTCAAATTAACCCATGTACATTTTCACGTTATGGTGTCAATGTTTATCGTTTTTTAAGCAGAGTAGAAGTCGCCCACTGGCACTAAATGGGAGGTCAAAATATTGTGCTATATAGATCCGATAGTTTGTTTTCTGTAGTGTAGCGCGGGTCGTCAGTGTTTGCGGTGTTTTATTGTTGAAATAATAGTGCGTGTGTGTTTATATATGTGTGTGCGTTGCATGACCAATATAATGCGATCTTTACTGCTGATTATACTAGAATAAGCATAAAATATTCTCTACAAGTGCACGGCTCACCATTGTTTTTTCGTCATTCGTCCAGACGGTTCAACTGTTAGTCCCCCTGGAGTATTTTACTTGCACCAACATTTAAACCAAGGGGAGTAAGCGCTAGGATGTAACAGTTAAACCCTTGCAGTTGCTCCCGCAGTTAGTCCAAAATTTGTTCAAATCTGTGGGAGCTTATTTAGTCCCCTAAAGGAGCAATGGCATACCCCACCTCACTCCTTTTTGGCTTAAAGTGCTATAGCAACAAGTCTATCCACAGTAAATATGCCCAAAGCACGTGGTCTCACGTTCTTGTCCAAGTACGCTTGTAAAGAAAATTTTAAGTACCCTTCAATTGAAAAAAAAAACGACAGGCCTGTGCGGAAGGCCCAGCAGTCACAGCAAAAGCCAGAAGAGCGATAAATCAGAGCATTTTCTAAACACACAGTGAGTAACGGCTGCAAGCATGATTGCTTGATGCCCACTAGTGCATTATTATTAAATATTTTAGGGTAGTAGGCCGGCATTCACTTGGCTATTTTTTGTCATTATTCTGAGAAGCGTGGTATCCGCTAAACTACTGCGAGGAATTTTGTGCTCATTGTTCATGCAGTGGCTGACGACCATGAGGAATTATGCCTGAAGTGGGTATGCGCCACAGTTATTAGCTGAACGAGAACAAGCTTTTGTAATAATTTCAAGCATTGCACGACCCACTCGTTGCGCTATTAGCATTGTGCGGCAACTGGTTGTTTTTTCGCTATTTTAGAATTTTTTTTGTAAGCCGTATAAACACGATTGCTTTCCTGACATCAAGCCTGCCTAAGGCAAAATTGTCAACAAATCACAAGACGACATTTCGAACGATCGCGTTTTCCATGTTTAGCACCGCAAAGGATTTATCAGCGTTGGGCCAAGGTGCTGCTCAGGCTTCAGCCAGCAGCAATGACTACCGCGTTGTGCTGCCCCGTCTTCCCACCGGTAAGCTGGTCGTGAATTCCATTTTTCGACACGCGGACTTACACGGTCGCCCTTACCGGCTTCAGGACATCACAGATGCTTTTTGGTACATTATTGACTTGAAGGAAATAAGTTGTATAGGTCAATTTCAAATGTCACATGTATGAATGGTTACTTGCAAGTCCACGCTGACGAAAACTGAGCTAGTCACACGAGGTGTATTTTTTGTCAGAAGCCGTAGATGCGTTGTGATTGACCCGGACCCCACAGAAGTAAGAATGAAGCTTCTCTGGCTACCTGAGCATTTGGAAGACTCCTACATTTGAGAGGCACTGCTTGTTTTCGGGAAAATTAAGTCAATATTGATATAATGATGGAAATTATCAGACATGGAGCAAATGCTGACTCTTAATCGTGATGATGTGTTGTCCCTCGCTGATGGAGTCCGAGTGGGCCACATTCCTCACCTTCTGTCTGGGTGTGGTGTACAAAGTATCGTTCTGATCTCCAGCCGCCCACTTCTCTGCCTTCACTGCAATAAGGTTGGGAACATCCGTCGAAACTGCAGGACTCCTCACTGTGATGACTGTCGGCGCTTCGGTCATTCAGCTTAGGATTGTGTCGTGACCTATTCTAACAAGCTATAACAGCACACACAGCACCATGACGATAACCTGGAAGAGCATATCATGGATGCCACAGAAGTTCTGGATGCAACAGGAGACAATCCATTAATTACAGACTCTACGGACTTCACCAACTAGGATGCACAATGTGCAATGGAGTCACACGCAGATAAAAGAGATGAGGTTCCTGCACGCAAAGAACCTATAAATTCTTTCAAGTAGCTAACCCGAAACGACTCCAAAAAGCTTCTTACACAGAGTGAGGTTTGTATGAATGAGGTCACTGGAGATGCTCCAACTGCTTCTTCCGTAGCTTTGCAGTAGTATCTTCAACACGGTACGACGTTAGAAGAGGATACGCAGGCTCCTGTGGATACTGCAATACCTAAGCGCAGGGCCGCGTACAGCTCGGAATCAAGCAATGAGGGTGACGCAGCGACTGTTAATAAGAAGACGCGCCGTCGCCGAACGACCGCTCAGAAAGAAAATTGCCGTTGGTCATGATCTAGAAGACCTGGCAGGGGTTTAGGATGAGTCTCACCATCTACCTCCCCGACCGACCTCATAAGACAATAAACGCAACATAAGGTAGTCACCATGGCACAGTCCAAGCGACTTTTCTTTGCAACATTGAATGTACGTGGACTCAGGCCACCGCAAAAACAGGTCCTGCTCCGTAGACTTTTCACTCGAAAACGTTTTGACTGTCACCATCCAGGAGACAAAGATCGAGAGTGACGAGGGGACAGGGAGGGCTCTGTGACCATTTCTGTCTGAGTTTAATGTATGTGTTTCACATGCAAAATAATTATCTATGGGCTGTTGGCTGCTTCTGAGAAAGAGCCTGTCTTGTTCGGCAATCAGTACTTGTGTTGATAACGAGGGTCAATACACATGTTGTGATTTTGTGTTGCAAGGAACGCTGTGGAGAATTACCAACCTATATGCGTCAATTAAAGTTTCGAAGCGTCTTGAATTATTAAATATATGTCCAGTATAACTTACTCAGACCGTGTCATTGTGCTAATGGATGACTTCAATTGTGTATGTGGCCTTAACGATCGTAACAATCATATTGGTCAGGGAAACAGGAGTGGCGAGCTTTTATTAGGAAAATTAGACAACGCAGGGCTCAATGACATTGATGTATCGGGCCAAATTACTGCATATACAAGAGTTCAGGGAAGTTATTATGCTCCCGTTGGCCGGATTTACGTGTCTCGTGACTCTTTCCCCGCCAAATATGCTGTATCACTGCGCAAGTGTAGTTCCCAGATCACTGTATTGTTATTGAACAAATTAGCGCGAGTTGAAGAAGCCGATTCCGACCACAATGGGTGTTTTGGAAGTTAAACACATAGCTTCTCTGTGATCAGGAATTCAATATTCGTGTGCGGACAAAATTAACGCAGTCTTTCTCAAGAGGTTTACATATACATGCTGCTTACGAGCTATTTAAGCAAGAAGTTCTGGTTATGGCTATATAGATTGCAGCTACTAAGTCTTTCTATAGGAAGAACGAGGAAAAGGCACTGCTCAAAAGCTTGTGAAACATTTGTGAGAGAGAATGCGAGACACCGGGATCATACCTAAATCAAATTGAAGATATTAACTGTCAACTTCAAAGATATGATGTCGCTCGTTACAGAGGAGCACGTATTAGATCGCGAAACAGACGTACCTTAAATTCGGAAAAGCCAACGCGTCAAGCTTTACTCAATGAAAAACGCCACGCTATTTCTAAAGTAATTCCAGATCTTTGCTCCAAGGGTGTTCTTGTAACAGACGTAAGAGACATAACGTCGACATTCGAAAAGTACTGTGAAAGTTTATTTAGTGCTCTCCCTAACCCTGACGTCAACCTTAACACGAGTTTAGTTTCCCTTTTGAGCCCATTGGAAGACGATGATGGTGCAGCCATTAGTTGTCCTATTACGATACAGGAAATTGAGCACGCTATTGACAGCTTACCTTCATCGAAGTCACATGGCCCTGACGGCATTCCTGCTGAATTTTACAAAATTTTTCAAAATCCTCTCACTCCTATATTGCTGGATATCTTTAGAACTAGTTATGACATGCAGAGTTTTCCGAGATCCTTTTGCAAGAGCCAAACAGTTTTGATACGGAAAAATTGGGAAAAGGAAAACTACACTCTGTTGAGGGTTACCAGCCAATAGCGCTGTCAAACGTTGACTACAAAAGTTTGGTCAAGGTATTATCAAATAGGTTGCAATTGGTCATGTCCTTTCTCATTGGGCCCCACCAAACATGTGGAATTAAAGGCCGATCTATACAAAACAATATACACGTCGCTCGTACTGTCCTTCAGTACTGTTACGGACAACAAAAACACCTTGAAATGTTAGAGGTAGACCTTGCAAAAGCCATCGATGGTGTTAGTCTTTCATTTCTTTTCTCTATTCTGGAACATGCCAATGTCGACACTGTTGTGCTTAACCCATTAAAGACCAGGAAAAAAGTACTGATTCGATTTCATTAGGATTTTGCATATTTATTGAAATGCAACAACATCAACACGTACTCATTTTCGCAGAGGTTTATAAGTTTTTGCAAAACTTATGACACTACTTCAGAAAATACGCTGGTTCCTCGAGATAGCAATACGAAAGCTGGTGAGATGCAAAAATGAAGAGTACGCTAGGTCCTTGCCAAACGAATTGCAAAGTCATCGTGGCCCATACAGCGAAGCACTGACTAACTTCACGCTTCCTGCAACACTATTTCAGTGTATGGTGGGATACCTGCTCTGTTTTCCAAGATTTGTGAAACATTCGCTATGTGTGAATAGAGTGTAATAGTAAGCTCAGCGGACGCTAGAGACCTCTTGAAAGTTTCGTTAGGTACAACAACGCAAAGTGAGTGTCTTGTTATTATGCGAGTGAAGGGCGATTATCGTCTCATTAAGGGTCTCCTGAAACTTGGAATGCAGTTGCAGACCCCGTATCCGTTGTCTGCGGCCATTTCTATCACGTGGGTAAATGTAGGCCTGTACCACTTTGTTTTAGCCATGAAATATCTGTAGTTATTCGCAGCACGGTTGTAGAGCTCAGCCCCTTCCATGACATTGTTACAGATGTTCAAGAGAACTGGCAATGGCTCTACATTTTTTTTCGTGTATGGCCACCCGTTTACAGAACAATGAAGCTACTGTGTGGTCATTGGGCAGCATAGAAACAATGCCTTTGATTTTGACCTTTATGAAACAGAATCGTTTGCAGTAACAAAATAGAAATTATACTCCCTACGTTTCTCTGGTTTTATATTTTTTCATTGTTGACGCACATCTCCCTTCGTACTTTCGTCATTTTCCTTCTCCTAAGTGTCTATTCTAGGGTCTTATGCGACAATGAAACATCAACGGTCTATCTCATATTCACAGAGGTATCTGTCCCAGCCTTTTGGGTATCGGATAACCAAAAAATAAAAGCCAGTATTTTAAGAAAATGGCTGGTGCAATCTTAGAGGTGCCGCACAACATTAGGTACGTGTGCGCTCCCACTAAGTTCCATTGTACTATAACAAGTCCACTCAGAATTTATAACACCACCAAGCAAAACTATGCACTCTACACACTTCTCGCGTTGTGTGAGGAATGTTTTGTTCTTGCTGAAGCGCGATCTGTTTTTCATCTCATAAATTGTGAAGCTTGAACCAAATTTAGAAAGAGCAGTACCGACCACGTGCGTTTGATGGGCTTTTGTTTTTCTTAAGTTGAACGACTCTTAGAGCAAAAAAAAAATAAATAGGACAGTCAATATGCCTACTTAGCATTATCTTCCTGCAACCCTCCGTATACAAAGTTCTAATGAGCCAAGTCAGAATACAGTGTTATGTATTTTTTCCCAGAATAAGGAAGTGTACTTTATAAAGTTTACTGGTCCCTAATGGGTTAAAGGCGTCAAACTGTGCTATAATCAATCTTCGACCCGTCTTGTTAATGGTCAGCTGTCGAAACCTGTTTCGATTTGTTCGTCTGTAAAGCAGGGCTGCCCCATGTTCACACTTCTGTTTGCCTTTTATCTAGAGCCGCTATGCTTAAGCATATTCAATCAAGTAGTATTCGCGGATTCGATATATTAGGAACTGAAATGAAAGTATTAGCTTATGCAGACAATGTAGCAGTCTTCTGCACAGATTAACAAAATATAGAAACTGTGTTATCCGTAATTGAAAAATTTGGCATAGTATAAAGAGCTCGTTTAAACGGCTTCAAGGGTTTAGGATTGTGGTTTGGCTCGTGGTGTAGCTCACCTAGTCATTATGCACGAACTCCACCAACGAACCTTTGTGTGCCTTTACATGCGTATAGATTCATTGTGCATTACTGGAAGGAGCGCGTCCCTAAGCTTGAAATACAAGCCCAGACATTTGTTCCCATCGCCTACCAATATTTGGGAGAGCTGAAGGTTGTAATACTTTTCTAGCAACAAAGCTCTACGACGAGTTGCAACCTATTCATTGTGCAAGATTTTATGCACAACGATTTCATCGCAATTTTGCAACTTTCATATAGTCTCCTACTTTTGAGCCCTTGCGTCGTGACATTTTTCGGCCAGTTAACCTTGTGGGGTAGGGTTAAAACATCTATATCTATGGGAAACAATTTACCCGATTTTTCTTTTTTCATGACAATTCCCATCCCGTACTTCGTTCATTCTTGCAGGTTAATCTCGTGGATTGCTTCCCTGACCTAGTCATTTCTTAGCACTTTTCTGAACGAACGTGTTTGTGGAGATTCATGCAGGAAGTTTATTCTGCAGTTAGGTTTCTTAAAGCCTTTTCTATAGAATAGTTGTACACGGTGTCTCGCAAAGTATTATACAAATATTTACTATCTATGCTTTTTCCGCCTCCGTTGTACCGTTCATTGTTATCCGATATGCCAGCTCATTACGTCTCCAAACGGGTGCGCAAAATGTATATGTCTTTAAATTCCAAAACATTCTTCTATAAACTGCACAATGAAACACTGCCCATTAAATCATGGTTGAAAAGAAAGGGTATTTATGTTTCCTGTGTTGACTGCCGCCTATGTGGTGTGCCAGAGACAATAGAACACTGCCTTATTAGTTGCAAAGATGCTATCTTGTTCTGAGATGTCCTTCAGCAAACTGAGAAAAAATTTTGATATTAATTCTTACACTATCTGTTCTGTTTTGCCGACATAACTTGATGAAGTGCCTTTTGATATACTTTTTCGCATGGGTATGCACAGTATATGGAAGATGCGTATGCAAGATCGCAATGAAGAACCCACCATTTCTTCGAGGTCAAATTTCATAAGATTGCTGTCCACCTAAAAGAGATTTATGATGAAATGAACTTCAAACTGGACTCGTACTCCATCTTGGTGGGGTGCTGGGCTTTGTCACCTGTTGTGTAAAAGGCAATTTGAAGAACTCTCGTGGCTCTACGCAACTTCATCCATTGTCGAGTGTTTCTTTGGTAACGCTAAAGTGCTTATTGTCGTTCTGTGATTGTACCTATGTTCCATACTATGAGTGTCATTTATGTTCATTTTAACACTCATATGAATAAATACCGCGAAAAAAAAACACTAGAATAGCTCAATAGTAAAATACTCCGGCTGGCACCTAGCGGACCTTGGTTCGAGCACCACTGTGTAAAATGGTACTAATTTTTTTTCAAATTTCGCGCTATGTGGTTATGAACACCGGCGGCGGTGGCGGTGGACAACTACGGCACTGCGCGAGACCAGAGTTGTGATCTCATAGCACCTTTCGCTGTAAAAAATTATAAAGAACTAAACTAGCCACCCCACAGCACAGCGTACGTGTCACTTTAACTTGATTCTTTTGTTTTTTATTTTCCATATAAGTGCGCTTTGGTTATTACATTGTTACTCTTAACAAGAACAACAAAAACAGGTAATCCCAGGTGGACACATGAAGAAACCATGACTGCGCGTAGCATCCGAACGCAGCCGCGATCCCGACCACCCCACGATTAACGACATAGTGACAAAGGATGATTGGCGACACATCCGTTTCGGCGACACTGTGTTTTTATACAAAACCTCCTTCATTTGGTCACCAATACCGTGTCAATCTCAACTAATATATATTTAACCCCGGTTTGTTTCCTGATCCATTCTGCTCTCTTCTTGTCTCTCAAGGTTACACCTGCTATTTTCCTTTCCATTGCTCACTGCGTCGTTCTCAATTTAAGCTCATCAGAGAGACAGTCTCTGAAGATGGCTTTAAAAATACAACAGGACACAAACTTAGAGTTGAAAAGTATTCTAGACCCATGGAAGAACACCCCCAGTGCGTTAGACTCTACAAAAGCGCTACTGACATTCTTACGGGCCACAGGCTTGAACGAAACGTTGTAAATAGTGCAGTGCGTGAGAGTGACGGTATGTGTTATGTGACTGTTATGCGCGTATGTAACAGTGTGTGTTGTGTGTTTATCATTGTATATATCGTTGTGATCACCCGGCAACTGGAGTGGCCTGTCAGATGAAAAACCAGGCAAGCCTCTCCAGCTTTTCATCAAAATATTTTTTCTTTCTCTCTCAATTTAAGCTGAACCCTCTTTGTAAGTCTCCAGGTCTCCGCTACCTAGCTATAAACCGGCAAGATGCGCGTAAACAGGATAACCGCTGGCCATTATAGGTCACCATCTGGATTCCCAGAGAAGGCAAGTAGGTTCGAGGGAGGCAGAAAGGAAGGTGGGCAAATGAGATGAAGACGTTTGTGGGTAATAAAGGGCAGCAGCAAGCACAGGACTGAGTTGACTGGCGGAACATGGGAGAGGCCTTTGCCCTGCAGAGGACGTAGTCAAGAAGATGATGATGATGACGATGATGATGATGATGATGATGATGACAACCTCGATGGTTTCCTCAAAATTCGGGCTGCATCCAGACAATGAAATTGTTAAAACGAGCTGAAATGATAACCCGTTTTTTTTCATTTACTTATGTCAAGGTTTTTCAGTGCGTGCTGAGTATTCGAAAGATATTTGGAAAATATTCTGTATTTTAAATGTACCCTATTTAACTGAGATGCCTATTCGAATAGGTAATGTCTAGATTTACGATTCAAAATCTTCGAATATTGGAACATTCCTAGAAATAAACCGAGTCAGTGATTGTTCGGTGCGCTACGCAATCGTGGGCAAATAAATGAGTATTAGGTGTTAAGCCCTAATTGAATCATTGGTATAGATGACCAAAGTAAAAGTTGAATAGAAAATATTAGAATTTGCGTAGATGGACGGGGCTCAATTGGCAATAAAGGTGTTAGCAGACACAATATGTGAGCGCTTGTGTAGCAAATATTCATTCCAAGAAAGTAGATGTTGATGTTTAATTTTCCCTATTTTAAGAAAAGTGAATGGTAAGCTTCTTTATAAGCATCTTTTTTGTATTGGCGAACCGTCCGCCTCTGTGCATGTCCTTGTTACGTACAAAATATTCATTGATATGTGGGGTTTAACGTCCCAAAACCACCATATGATTATGAGAGACGCCGTAGTGGAGGGCTCCGGAAATTTCGACCACCTGGGGTTCTTTAACGTGCACCCAAATGTGAGCACACGGGCCTACATTTCCGCTTCCATCGGAAATGCAGCCGCCGCAGCCGGGATTTGTTGCGTACAAAAGATTAACGTCTGAGATGGGGCCACGGCCCGATAAATGGGAATCGGCCCCACCGTGGTGGTCTAGTGGCTAAGGTACTCGGCTGCTGACCCGCATGTCGCGAGATCGAATCTTGGCTGCGGCGTCTACATTTTCGATGGAGGCGGAAATGTTGTGGGCCCGTGTGCTCAGATTTGGGTGCACGCTAAACAACCCCAGGTGGTCGAAATTTCCGGATCCATCCACTACATCGTCTCTCATAATCATACGGTACTTTTGGGACGTTACACCCCACATATCATAAATGATAATCTAATAGCTGAGAAGCCGTCAAATTCTGTCAAAATACTTGATCATGTGACCATTCGTTCTTTTTACGTGGCAGATACTCTGAGTCCACAATGCTTATTGCATTTCTAGGTAAGCATGTATGGTTTCCCAAGCAAAAGTAGAATCTTGTCAGATTCGCAAACTCGTTGTCCGATAAGCAGGCTCTTTTTCTACGCTTTATCAACTTCCTGCTTGTTACGGGAAGTTAGATGCTTGTCGTAGGGAGTAAAGTCCGTCAAGAAGCCTCCGCCGTTAGATGTAGTGAGTAGGCGCCAGTGAAGCGTATAGGGAGGAGTAATCGCTCTCAGCAAGGTGTTGGGGCACGCTTCTGCGTGGCTCGGGTGTCAACCAGAGGCACTCGAAATAGTTTTAGGTATTTAAGTGATTTAAGTTGCGTTTTAGCTACTTATGTTGAATATAATATTTGTGACTGTTTGTGGATATGAAACTGCTGTGAGCATTCCTAAGTTTTCGTTTTAGGCGTGTAATAATCATTAGAGATTGATATTGATTATGCTACATGAGAGATTACATTGACTACAAGCGGGCCCCTAAACTACTAAGCAGTTAGAACAATGCGTTGCCAGCAATGCTATTTGTCTACGTTACAAAAAACCAACAACGCCTCACTCGAGTGCCCTGCAGTCAGGCAAGTCTCGAACTCCTCCCTTTAAATTGCAGCTGCTGACTTGCTTGATAACTAACCAAGTTGTTTACCACGGGGCCGTTCAGTTATTATGTGTGTGGACTATACCTGAATTCATATACTAATACGACAGCGCTTTTTACGGTTACACTACCTGGCGGCCCCTTCTTCCTGCTGTTCTCTGTCGCTTTTCGTCGCGACGTTGTGCACGTTGTCATTAGGAACAGAAGACGACAGTTCACGGCTGATATTGAAGGGTTTTATAATACGCCACTGTGGGTATGATTATCGGCACTCGTCACCTGACAACTCAACACCTGACGGCCTGGGAGACAGCACAAGTCAAACCTTGACAACATGATTGCCAAGTATATGTTCAATCACCAGAAAATCTCGAGCTGTATTTGTGATTATTTTAAGTACTGCCATAATACCCAAAGGCAAGAAGTCACCTTACTTCTTGCTTACGCTCGCCATCCCTAAGTGTTTTCCTCACGAAAGCTTCCTGGTCTTCACACAGATTTCTTATTAGCCCAGTTGTTATTCCACACTGAAAAAGCATATAGATTGGCTCGCCTAAGCACTATTTTGCCAATACACCCAAAAACTAGATATGACACTTGGCACATGACCGTCACATTTTGCGTTGGGGTTTTGTTTTGCTCTTGACTCTTGCACGAAAAAAAAATCGGCAGATCCCGCATTCCATGGGAATCGATGTCATGCGTGCGGAAAGAAGGCAAGCGTGGTGCGAATCTTTTTTTTTATTTGAAAAGTTATAGAATGACGCAAAACATATGTACAACTGTTATCTACATATATCTTGAACAGTAGCATACGCTTTACTTAGCCAGTTTTTTACGATTGCGTAACGACGCCAAGAGCGACATCTATATTACCAGCATAAGAAGCCATACGCTGAAATGTAGTGCATGTGCTTGCGAGGAGGGTAGCCCTGCATAGTGCTACATAGAATATTTCTAGTGGATGGTGCTTAACTTGAATCAAAGCTTACTTGACGTGATGCCTGTCTCGTTTGAGAACATATGAAATAATAATAAGATTAAATGGGCAGCACTGCAACCAACATTATGGCATCACAGGGTATTTTTCCAAAACACTTCCGAGAGCTGACCTAGCTATGTGATAGAATATTTGATTGCCATTCAGAGTGTTTGCGTTAGACTGCTGTTGGAGCCGCAACATGTATTACCTGCGTTCATCGGGTCAACACTGTCAATTTCGTTTATTCTTAACGTTCTCACATTTAAATTATCAATGTCTCTTCTCTCCGTTCCACGAAAACTATTAACACCAGTGGCACATACCTGAACCATGGCCCATTGTATACGGGGATGTGCCACACATGCCAGGAGAAAAACGTTTGACGTCGTACGCGATGGCATTTTCTCCTTTTTCTTACCATTGATATGGAACGCTTCTGCTTTCTGCTCCGAGCAATTTTATCGAGTTCTAGCTTTTTCCGATAGACGCTGCTTTTGTCCTCGGGCGAAGAACGTAGAGTCTTCCACCGGACCACCCCGTCAGAGGTATGCCATGGTGACCTGCTCGTTAAGTCAACGCGCCTTGCCCAGAACTACCGATGGCCACTGCCGAATGGCTATGGACGCGGATTCTTCTGCGCTGACCGACCAGAGATCAACATACGCAAGCTTGTCGCGGAAACGAATCACCTGTTTCAGCGCCGGGGAGGACACGGAACTGTACTCAGCCTCTAGCGACGACTCGTCGGATGACAGCTTTGAGACCGTCAAAAGCAAGAAGACCAAACAAACAAACGTCAAGCCATCTTCATCATTGGGAACGTCATCTGGAAAGTCAAAAGAACAACACTGGCCGCAAACCATCTTTTTCGTGCCCGAGAACCCCTCTATCAGTCTTCGAGCAGTGAACAGGCAAGCTCTTTTAAGTACTTTGAGGTGGTTGCGCCAAACAAAATTGAAAATATCCGTTTGATCCCACGCAAGAATATTCTTGCTGTAGACACGATGACTGCCAGTGCATTAGACAAGCTACGCAGATTATCGGAGTTCACAGACATCAAAGTCCGACCGATAATTCCACTGGATAGTACAGGCATGGTGGGAGTAATCCATGACCTTGATTTGGCCATCGCAAACTAAGATCTTCCAATTTTTATAAAACCATTCAACAATGAAGTTGTTATCACGAATGTACTTCGCCTCAAAAACACCCGCTGTGTAAAGTTAATGTTCAAAAGAGATTCTATTGCGTCACATGTCAAGGTGGCACATTTCCGACATCCTGTACGGCCATTTGTTTCTAAACATCTTCAGTGTCAAATGCAAGAAAATCGGATATGTCAGTTGTGTAAGCACAAACACCCCAGTCGGTGCCTTTATCAGCATGCTTGAATGTTCCATCATCTTACATCTCCTGTTCTTTGGCAATGTTGTTGCCCACGATGCGCTGAACCATACACTGCAGACGCATGTCAGGCAACAAGTCTTAAGTGCGGAAACTGTGATGGTTCACATGATGCTGCTTTCAAGAAATGCCCGCGGATAAATAAAAAAATTCCCGTTATAAAACAAATGGTCAGAAACAATTCATCGCATAGAGATGCTGCTGAAAGGGTACGACGCCGACACAGCCGTCGTAGAACGCATGCAATACAGGGTGTCGCACGTAACCCATCTTATTTGAACGACAGTAAAACAGTAAGCACGAAGCGAAATGAGGTGGACAAGCCCATAGCTGTGGATGACTGGCCTACACTTCCTCGTACGCAGCCTGCGAAAGAGCCCCCTCTGTCACAAAACGAACGCTCAAAAAAGGGTGCGCCGCCGAATTCTCGCGACGAAGCGCCTCGAGGTCAACGATAAAAAAAGGAAAAAAAAACATCCAAAGACTCCCCGGGCGCGCGTCCCTCTCCCCTTGGAAGCGTAGGTTCGCTGTCGAACCTCCTCGCATCGGCGGCCGAGCAAGCCCTAGAACGTTCTCGATGGAAAGGGGCGTGGTGATGCAGAGTTGCGTCATCCGTCGCGGACGGCCCTCGTACCGTCTCGCGCTTTCCCACAGCCTTCGCTGCGCATCGCGCTGACGAAATGATGAGAACTTTCTGGAATCTCGCGCGGAAGGTATTTAATCGAACAGCCGAGATGGGAGATGAGGAGAAGAAGGAAGTTAGCGCCAGAGTGCGTAGGGTATCCCGCCGCGTCTGTCGGTGAAGGTTTTGCCCTTAGTGAAAAAGAAGGAGAAGAAGAAAGTATGCGCCAGAGTGCGTAGGGTATTCCGCCTTGTGGACGAAGCCTTTTGTCTTCCGTGATAAAGGAGGAGAAGAAGAGGATTTCCACCTGCGGGGTGAAGACTCGAGCTACAGGCAAGAGTGTGTGTCTACCGCTATCGAGCGAAGACGCGTGGCAACAGCTGCGTGTGTGAAGCCGACGTGTTTCCGGTGAAGAAGTTTGAAGCTTGGAGAGCAGTTAATTGAAGACGCGAGGTTTCCTGCAAGAGAAACTTCGGGAGCAGCGGAATGACGACAACGCTGGACTTTGAGTGAGTGATTCTCAGAAGAGTATCATTCAGACTTTTGTTCCAAGAACTTTGGACTGAATAAGTTTTCTCAACTCTTTAGTCTTTAAGTGTCTTGGTTGTTCGATGCATGCGACTGCATTGTAGCGCGTATTGTTGTCTGTGTCCGTTGTTTCGAGTGTGGCTGATTGTACTGTGTAGTACATTGTTTGATTGGTGACATATTGTATTCAACTATTGTCGAGTGTGCATACTTGTGTATCGTTTTGATCTGCCATAATTGAGAATATAATTTTGTTTTGTTTATAAACTCTCGGCTCTGACTTGTTCTTTGGGCCACAGCCGGCGTCCGCTGGCGCGCTAAATAGGACCACCCTCTAAATTGTCCACGCTTTCGTGGTGCGGTTCGGGGGGCCGATACTTCGACCCTTGGAATTAGCCCGGCGATCGCCTCCCCAATTAACGGGACCTGTGAGAATTAATCTGGCGTCCGCGACAGGACCTTTTGGTGCACAGTGTGTCCAAAGTAGTGAGAAAGAGCCTCCAGTTGTGGATAGTGCTATCGGAACGATTTTGTGTGTTGTTCAGTGTTCTCGTTAACGAGTGCAGGGGAGCGTTCCGACAGACTGATTCAGGCAGATACTTTTTACACGCGTCAAGACTTCATTTGCGAGACACAATGGATCTCGAAAAGTTAGTAGCTCTTGGTGAGAAGATGCGTATTTCTGGTGGCGAACTACGGAAGTGGGTCACCCAGAAGGAAAAAGAAGAAAAGGAGGGAGCCAAGGAAGAAAAAGCAGCCGAGTTGGAGAGAGAGAGGTTGGCAGCTGAGAGAGCCAAGGAAGAAAAAACAGCTGAGTTGGAGAGAGAGAGGTTGGCAGCTTAGAGAGCGAAAGAACAAAGAGAGCAGCAATTGAAGTTGGAGCTGGAGAGAGAAAAGGTGGCAGCCGAAAGGGCGAGAGAAGAAAGAGCAGCAATTGAAGTTGGAGCTGGCGAGAGAAAGACTGGCAGCCGAGAGGGCGAAAGAAGAAAGAGAGGAAAGGGAACGGCAGCGACAGCACAAGATGGAACTCGAGCAGTTTCGTTTGCAACAGCGAAGTGAAACTCCGGTCCAATCTAGAGTTGAAAGCAGCGAACTGGAGGACCACAGCTTCCGCTTGAACCCAAGCAAGCTGCTCGTAGCGTTCGATGAAAGGAAGGACGCCCTTGACGCGTACCTTCACCGATTTGAGACAATTGCAAGGAGCAGGAATTGGCCGGAACATCAATGGGCAACTGCTTTGAGTACTTGCTTGAGTGGTGAAGCGCTCATTGTGTACGGCAGGCTGACGCCGACCGATGCAGCCAACTATGCAAAGGTGAAAGCTGCTTTGCTGAAGCGATTTAGTATTACTGTGGAAGCTTTCCGGGACAGATTTTGGACCGGAAAGCCAGCTCATAGTGAGACGTCTACGCAGTATGCCGCCCGACTTTGCCATTATTTTGACAGATGGATTGAACTTTCAGGGACAGCGCAGGAGTACGATGAGCTTAGAGAGCTCCTAGTTAGAGAACAATTTCTTACTAGCTGCCATCCAAGCTTGTCGCTGTACTTCAAAGAGAGGAAGGCTGAGTCACTTGAAGGCATGCTTGAATTGGCTGATCAATTCGTAGAAGCGCAAGGTGGAACTAATTTGGCCAAGGTCAAGAAGGAGTATCCCGAATATTCGAAACATTCAGCACCCAAACAAAAGAAGCGTGCACCGGAGAGTGTTCCGCGATGTTTTCTGTGTAACCGAGTGGGTCATCGCGCGAACAACTGTCGAACGATCTTTACGAGCCCTACGGTATTGAAATGTTTCAAGTGTGGTCAGACTTGGCACAAAGCAGACGCATGTCATAACGGAACGAGTCGAACTCACCAAGTATCCTGTGTGCTAGCAGCACTGAAATCCGATGATAATGCCGTCACCGACGGATTCATAGAGTTGAAAAATGGGGAGAAACTTCCTATTGTGGGTGCGGTAATGACAAAACAGCCGACTGGTGTTACGAAGAGAATGCCAAAACTGCCAGGAAAAGTTGCGGGCAAGAAGATTACGGTTCTAAGAGACACCGGTAGCTCCATGGTTATATTGCGGAGAAATTCGGTACGGGAAAGTGAGCTGACAGGCAGAATGAAACCGGTTTGCCTAATTGACAGTACGGTTCGGATGGTTCCCGAAGCAGAAATTGAGGTTGAAACACCGTACTTCAGCGGGAAGGTTACTGCTCTATGCATGACGACCCCCCTGTACGACCTCGTCATCGGAAACATCGACGGGGCACGAAGGCCGAATGATCCAGAACGTTTGGGAAAAGACCCTAAGATAGAGCCCTTGCCAACCCAGCGACCGCGAGATACAGTGAAGGAGCATCCCGTCACGGATCTCACTCGAACCCAAGGTGAAGCCGCGGTGCAAGAGACAGTGAATGAGAAGATGATCGTGTTGAATGAGTTCACGTGCTGGGCAGCTGGACTTACGTCGGCACGACCTCAACCGACCGACAGTGTAAAGGTGACGGATTTGGCCAGCCAGGCCCAATGTCGTGACATGAATAAGCGGGTGACAGGATCGGTTGAGCGTTATGACCCGTTAACGGTGTCGAAAGTGACAACGTTGGCTGAGACGCCGCCTCAGATACCGTCGTTGTAAAGGGCTCATCCGAACAGAAACAAGAATAATAAGAAGAGTTCGAGAGAGCACCGCAAGAAAGGGCGCAAGCGCAGCTCTAAGTACTCAGGATAGGTGCTGAGATCAAATTGGAATGCGTTTGGCTGTGTTGTTATTGTGTTATCCTGTGTCACAAGTGTCGAAGTATTTCTGCTGTGACATGATGTATAGGATTGTACAAATGTTGTAAGGACAGACTCATGTATATTTGTATTGTTCGGAATATGGGACGGAGTGTTGTACTCATGTTCCTGTGGCTATATTCATGTGTTGTGAGATTGAACTGCGGCGTGAAATTGTATTGAGTGTTCTATTGTGATCGTGACGCGCCATGAGCGATGGACTATGTTACAGTCCTTAAAAGTGTGGTGTCCGCACTCGTTCGTGCGGTTTTGAATAATATCAGATAATATTCTTAAAGTGGGGGGCAGTGTCACGAAATGAGCGCTCAAAAAATGGCGCGCCGCCAAATTCTCGAGACGAAGCGCCTCGAGGTCAACGATAAAAAAAAGAAAACAAGCATCCAAAGACTCCCCGGGCGCGCGCCTCTCTCCCCTCGGAAGCGTAGGTTCGCCGTCGAACCTCCTCGCATCGGCGGCCGAGCAAGCCCTAGAACGTTCTCGATGGAAACGGGCGTGGTGATGCAGGGTTGCGTCATCCGTCGCGGACGGCCCTCCTACCGTCTCGCGCTTTCCCCCAGCCCTCGCTGCGCATCGCGCGGACGAATTGATGAGAACTTTCTGGAATCTCGCGCGGAAGGTATTTAATCGAGCAGGCGAGATGGGAGATAAGGAGAAGAAGAAAGTTAGCACCAGAGTGTGTAGGGTATCCTGCCGCGTCTGTCGGTGAAGGTTTTGTCCTTAGTGACAAAGCAGGAGAAGAAGAAAGTATGCGCCAGAGTGCGTAGGGTGTTCCGCCTTGTGAGCGAAGCCTTTTGTCTTCCGTGATAAAAGAGGAGAAGAAGAGGATTTCCACCTGCGGGGTGAAGACTCGAGCGACAGGCAAGAGTGTGTGTGTCTACCGCTATCGAGCGAAGACGCGTGGCAACAGCACCGTGTGTAAAGCCGACATGTTTCCGGCGAAGAAGTTTGAAGCTTGGAGAGCAGCCAATGGAAGACGCGAGGTTTCCTGGAAGAGAAACTTCGGGGGCAGCGGAACGACAATGCTGGACTTTGAGTGAGTGATTCTCGGAAGAGTATCATTCAGACTTTTGTTCCAAGAACTTTGGACTGAATAAGTTTTCTAACTCTTTAGTCTTCAAGCGACTTGGTTGTTCGATGCATGCGACTGCATTGTAGTGCGTATTGTTGTCTGTGTCCGTTGTTTCGAGTGTGGCTGATTGTACTGTGTAGTACATTGTTTGATTGGTGACATATTGTATTCAACTATTGTCGAGTGTGCATACTTGTGTATCGTTTTGATCTGCCATAATTGAGAATATAATTTTGTTTTGTTTATCAGCTCTCGGCTCTGACTTGTTCTTTGGGCCACAGCCGGCGTCCGCTGGCGCGCTAAATAGGACCACTTCTAAATTGTCCACGCTTTCGTGGTGCGGTTCGGGAGGCCGATACTTCAGCCCTTGGAATAAGCTCGGTGATCGCCTCCCCAATTAACGGGACCTGTGACACCCTCTCAGGCCTCCCCGCTCTACAGCTTCCTCCGAGCCTACTTCCGTTGAGAATGTGTCGAGGGTAGATTGACAGATTATCCCGATGCTACGATCCCTGGTCGCTGTCATTGTAGACCTACTGAGAAGCGTGGGGACTCCAACTGCTCGAAGTGGCCTACAGGTGCTGAACGCATTGAGCCCAGTCTTCACCGCCCTCGCGTAGACCCATGCCAAGAGATGAACAATCGTTCCGCAAAGAGGTCCGAGAAGCATCAGTGTTATCCAGTGGAACGCAGGAGGACTTCGATCACAGATTTCCGATTTTCGTCAGTACTTGTTGTTGAACCGTTTCCCAATCATCGTGATTTGTGAACCAAACTTAACAAACTCATTCAGACTATCAGTAGACGTATCAATTCCACCCCAAACCTGCAACGAAAGCAGCAAGGTCCTTGGTTACATTAAAGCAAAAAAAAACCCTGGCCTTCACGTTAGTGTGTGTTTACTTGTCCCCTTCAGTTCGTTATGATCAAAAAACACTGAAGGACATACTTGCGAGTGTACTGGGACCATGTATAATGGCAGCGGACTTCGAGGCCCACCACCCTATCTAGAGAAGCTCAAAAGTTAATGCCACAGGTGGGAAACAGGCTTCATTTGTGTCGGCCCATAAACGTTCTCTACCTAATGATGGGAGCCCTACATTTCTACGAGGGTCCACGTACAGCAGCTGCTTGGACTTGACATTTATGTCCCGTCGCTTTGCCACAAGATCAAGTGGTTTTTAGACATCGAGCCGCATGGTAGCGAGCACATCCGCAGTTATCACAACATCAAACGCTTCGCCAGTAGTTAGTCGCCGAAAACCATCCAGAATATCAATTTGTCTGCATTCACGACCAACATAGAAGGCGCATGTGCAAAAGGCTTATTCTATGACATTGAGCAAGTGATAAAAGAAGCAGCGCAGAGCCCGACGTGCACGCTGACGAGCTCTTCAAGGCCCTCGAAAATGGACGTAGAGTGAGAGCGACTTCGCGCGATTTGTCGGCGTGCAGAGCGCAGATATTGACGCACAAAGTCTCTTTAAGATCTACGCATAGGAAGGAGCACGCAAAAGAAGATCAAACGCCGTATGGATAAAGTGGAGTTCCAACGGTGGGCGAAGTTTTGCGATTATCTAGACCCCCGCAAACCGCTCTTTCAAATATAGCAAACTGTGCGAGTCCTAGCATATTTCCGGAACAACGTTTTTCGTTTAAAGTCCTGGCACTTTTCCAACGTAGAAATGACATCGAGATGGCGGGAGATTTTTGTAGGAAGATTGCACACCCATCACATTGCACAGAGGTCCTTACTGCTGATCCGCACCACACTCTCTTGATCAGTGCATGGATCTGCAATTTTGATGAAAGAGCTGGACGCAGCTCTTGCTTGTTGTAATCAAGCTTCGTCGTCTGGGCCAGATGGTATATCATACCGCCTATTGTGCAACGTCGGTGATCATGCACGTAGTGCTTTACTGGATAAGTTTAATGAGTCTTGGCGAGCTGGAACTCTTCCCAGAGAATGAAAAACATGCCATTTGGTTCCAATTTTCAAATCTGGAAAATCACCTCTGGAGCTGACGTCATACCGACCATTAGCGCTGGCTAGTTGCGTGGGCAAGCTGATAGAGTGAATGATTCTTGCCAGACTCGAGTGGTTCTTAGAACGATACAGAGTCTATTCAGACGCCTTCGCCAGCTTTCACCGTCTTCGCAGCTCCATTGGCAACGTCATTGATCTCGTGGCATACGTACAACACCAGAATATGAGCCGACGGCTATCTGTAGCATTATTTTTGGATGTCAAGGAAGCTTATGACAATGTCTCCCGTGAAGCCGTACTTGATGCCCTCAAGTCCGTTGGCTTGGGTGAACGAGTGTACTCCTAATCCTGCTGCTACCTTTTTAGGAAATCATTGTTTATTGAAACTGATAATGGGCTGACATTTGAGCATTACATACACCGTGGTGTTCCCCAAGGTGGTGTATTGTGCCCCACACTATTCCGTCTTGTCATGTTAGGCCTTGTGGAAACTGTACCAGAGTCTGTGTAGATGTACATCAATGCAGACGATATTGGTGTTTGGACATCTGGTGTAACACGTCCGCCGATACGTGCGAAACTTCATAACTTCATAAAGCTGCGAACTCTGTTTCGGCGTACCTTAGAGAGCAACGCCTCGAGATTTTTCCAGACAAATCGGTGCTGGTTGCATTCACACAGAAAGCAACGTTGTAGTATTCCGTCAGCATCAATGGACAAATTGTCTGCTAAACCCACACACACAGGTTCTTGGGAGTCACCATTTATCGATATCTCTGCTAGAATCCCCATGTGCCCACTCTGAAAAAGCGCCTAACAGCCATCTTCCAACTTTTCAACTTCCTCGGAGGAAAAAAAGTGGGGCACGTCAGTGCACGCAATGTTGCAGCCACACGAGACGTTATTCCAGGGGTACCTGCAGTACAGCTTGCCTTTTTTGACGAACACCTGCAAAAGTTGCATACGTAGAATCGAAAACGCCCAGGGCCAGGCACTCAGAGTTTGTCTTGGATTACTACGGTGCACATCCACAGCGGAGACCATCGCAATCGCGAAAGATCGTCAGGCCTCAGGGCACATTACCCTAGAGGTGCTTCGAGTGCATACTAGGCACCTTGCTGGTGCCCCTGCCCACCACCTCGCTTCGCTTCCAGAAGACGGACCGTGTGCCTCCTTCTGTGAGAGAGTATTGAGTTACCGTGAGCATCTTCCAGCATGCCACACGCCTCCGGAACGTATCCTGACAGCCCCTTGGTGTTTAGATTGTCCAAACTTACGCTTGACAGTGCCAGAAATTCGCAAAAAGTCGGATCTCTTGACACCAACTTTGAAGCAGCTGGCTCCACATATGCTGCACGAAGGATACAAACACCACGTTAAACTTTATACGAATGGTTTGAAAAATGTTAGGGGATCTGCAGGAGCTGTGATTTTCCCAGCAAAAGTCGAAACCATGCCATTTTGAACGTCTTGCAAAACAAGATCGACAGCCGCAGAGCTCGCAGCACTCGGCAGGATTGGTCAAGAAGCACCTATAAAATGATGCATTTTCACCGGTTCAAAACCAGCTCTGTATTGTATTTGAACAGCGCCAAGTCGTGGACCTCAAGACCAATTATTGCTGGAAACAAGACAATTGTATCAGCAAGTACTACAGAAAGGACACGACGTAACTTTTCAATGGTTATCAGGCCACTGCGGAATCATCCATAACGAGCATGCCGACGCTGCAGCAAAGAACGCTCTTGAAAATGGCATGATGGACCCCATTTCAGTGTCAAGAAGTGACGCCGCAGCAAGGATCAATACACTGACGCACGATGTCACCAGGTCTCTGTGGAACACACCCGGATTTCTACACACACATCTTCACCGTCTGGACTCATACCTACGACTTTTCATTCCATCTGGGTTATCCAGATCTGAGATAACTGTTCTCTGTCGCATGTGACTAGAGGTGTCTTTTACGAACGCATTCGCTTGCCGTATCAGATTGGCTGCAGACAGTGCTGCGTGTGATCATTGCGGTGCTGACGAAACCATCTAACCTATTTTGTGTCAGTGCCTTCAGTACAACTGTCAGAGACAGTCTCTGTCAGCAGTGTTTGCACGCCTCGACGACCAGCCACTTTCCAAAAAAATTAATTTTGGAGTACTGCAAAGATCGAGCTTCATGCCAAAAAACGACGAAAACCCTTCTGAAATTCCTGCGATCGACCCGCCTCTTCGAACGTTTGTGACGTTTTAGTGTGTTAGTGTGTTTTCGCTTCTGTTCCGCTGTCTTTCTCTCATTCCTTTTTTCTTACTTTTCTGTCTCCCATTTTCCCTTCCCCAGTGCATGGTAGCAAACCAAGCACTGGGGAATCTGGTTAATCTTCCTGCCTTTCTTCATACCATATCTCTCTCTCACGCCATTGCCAGACGTAGTCGCCAAGATGTCTTAGTCTTATTCTTGCATACTATATTTGGACCAACCCAAGTTGAGGAAGTGATCACGAAAGCACACAGAGAAAGGCGGCTGGATAGATTCGCAGAAAGAAACACTAAAAAGTGCGCAGTACTCAATCAAATGCTTAACTCGTAATAAATACATGGAAGTTCCGCACAGGCATACCACATAATACGCAATACAGGGTCCTTTGGGTAACGTCACGTTTATTATTGCTAAAGTGACCTCCGAAAACTAGTGGTCACGCTGAGAACCCAGTCATCGCATTTCGCCTGGCTGAAGCATTACAATCATCTGTGTACGGAACTCTCTCGGAGAGTTTCGTCAGTGGCCGGAGTAGTTATCATGCTGCGGAAGTTTGGTAGAGCCAAGAAGAAAACGAGGCAGATGAATAGGGCAGCCGCAAGTATAGTTGCGGGCTGATGTGTCCTGTAGCATGCGCTGCACTGCACATCTCTCATCTTTATCACCGTGAAATTGAATTCATTCTATCGTTGCAATAGGTCCATGCTAGCAGAATATTAAACGCGCATGTCCATGTGAAAGTGTTTTATATTTAGTTGAAACACGCGAGTGTGTGGGCGATATATGACGTAAGACCAACGTTTTGCATGACACTCGCAGCTTGTCCGACCAAGCTCATTCTGCAGTGATTGTACCGAAAAAGTGGTTTCGCCTATCCTTGCTCATCTCACAGAAATAAGGTACATAAGTCTCAGGTATGTTTGTTCTGTGAGATCAAGTTACGAGAGATTATTGATAAACATACTGTTGAGACAGCATAATAAATCTCAGAGTAGACTCAGAATAAGCTTGTACTTTGTGTATACGAGGGTGTGTGGCAATATAAGCAAGGTGAGAATGCATGCCATAGGAATTATACTTGCCTACAAGGGCACAACAATGTAGCAGTGTAAGGAGGAGCCGTCGCATATTTACGCGAACTTCTAAGCAAGTGTGTAAATTAGTGTGGCCCTTGAAAATGAAGCGCAGTAAAGAAGAGCTAAACGTACCAGAGCACGTAATAAATAAATTAGGTAATATAAGATGTGTCGCTGACGTCGGACAATTATTATTCATATTAGTTTTCGTCAATCTAACAACTTAAATAACTTTGCGTTTTGTATGAATGACTCACCAATAATGCATAGCACAGTTGTCGATAGGTACGTCAAAAAAGAAGCATCAGAAAATTCTGCAAAGAAAAAAATCACCGTAAACGGAACATCGTTGTAGACCTAAGCTGTTTTTATTGACACTCTGACCTTACGATGCTTCTCTTGAGCACCTGTCTTTAAAATAACGAAGCATCTATACAGCCCCCAAATGCCTGTTGCTACGTAGAAAAGCTGAAATTCTAACGTCAGTTCTCGCCACGAAAGCTTATAAAGCCCAATGGTAGTAGGTACAATCAACACAAAATTATGCCCACAGGACACGCAAGCACACTGACACGCCCTTTATCAATAAAGATCAAATTGAGCATGATCACCAATTCCGATCGGAAGATTTAGTGATTAATTATTTTCGTCTAATCGCAGCCTACAGAGAATGGTAGAGGCTCCCGGAAGACGCCGCGCCATCATTTTCTGAACAATTTTCCACCTGTTCTTGCCCACTCAATACTGATGTTGACGCACTTGTGCTCTAATGAACCTTCGTAAGCCGCAAACTTTCTTGCTACCAGGTATGTAAGTCGCACCTCAATTACCGGTGCTATTTGTATCGTGGATATGGACGTCACGAATGCACGCTTGCGGCAAAACGCACTGCTGCTGAGTGAATGAGGCGAAGCGAGCATGTACTAAAAGGAATAGCCTTTGAAATAAATCGAGAAATAAGGTTCGACTAACCATTTTAGTGCTTCGTGCTGGTACAGGAGGTCACTGGCCAGTGCAATGCAGAGCAAACCTACGGCACGTGCGTTGTGCGTTTTATTCCTGGCAACTGCAGTCGGATTTCAACAAAGTAAAATGCAAAACTTCCTTTATGTACTGATAAAATTGAAGATGACCCACCACGGCAGTTTCGTCGCTGCGCTTCTGCCCGGCTGAGCCGAAGGTTAAGTAATAGAATCATGGCTTGAGCAGTCGCCTTTCGGTGGAGGTAAACTGCCATAGCTCTCTTTACTTAGATAGAAGTGCTCGTTTCCAGACAGAATACTATTTTTTCTCCACTATGGCATCTCAGAATCAGATTTAAATTCTATATCTATCATTCTATATACGTATCTAGCCACTTACGTTTTGGTGCTCCCGTGGCTGCCCCCTTAACTTGGTGTGAACCAAAGTTAGCATGGGAGGGCACCGTGGTTTGATGAATAAGATGCGCTGGTCAAGGCATGAATAATGTCACAATCCCATCGCGTAGGTCATCAAACACTTCCCGCCAGACAGGGACACATACCCACGAGCGGGTATGTTCCGCTTATATGCGGGTATGTGCCACAGGTCATTAACACTTTGTATCTACTCATGAACATTGAGAAGACACATAAAAAAATTATTGTGTGAGCGTTCAAAAGTCCCCGACATCAGTAGCGTCAGCCCGACGATGCAAAGAATAAAGGTCAGGCGCCCAGCTGGAATTCAACCCAAGCATTCTCCATGGCAATGAAGCAGTTTGCCACAGAGCTCGGCCAGGTCTCGGAATTTCTTTTTGAATAGACGCTAATTTTTGTAAACGTCGATAGTGGGTGCAGTGCTGCCTACCCAATTTTCGAAACATTACATGTTTACTCCTTTCATACAGCCTTCGCCTCAGGTTAACGTCAATTGTAGTTAGTTGCCATGCACTGAAGTTGATTTATACAGCAGTGTTCAGGGCCAGCATCTTCACGAGCATCGGCGCTTCATATCAGCTTTTCGTGTTGCTAATAAGCATGTTCCAGTTGGTATCGTTCGTATCTTTGAACATATGTATGAGCGTGCAACATTTGTACATATGTTTAGCGTCATTTCGTGACATGTCTCTCAATAAAAAAATTTCAACATGGTCAACTTCCCTCCGTATGCTGCACATAACGCCAATTCCCAAGTAAGTGTGATCTGTTCACTTTTATTTGGAGACGTATTACCCCACCAAGTAAAATATTGATACGAAGTGTCAATACCAGGAAAAGCAAGGGAAGCGAGGGTGGAGAAGGAAAACGACATTGCTTCTACTGTGATCGAGGACTCAGTGTCCATTAAAAGACCCCCTTAAGTTACCTCACATTACGTTACAATTGGGTGAAAGGTGCTCGGTAGGACGAACCCAAAGACGGGAGCTTCACTACTAGGACTCCATTGCAGTCGCCTCCTCGGTGGACTCCAACCTTCGCCGATCGTTATGGCCCAAGAGCAGCCACCCAACGGTTTGAGGCCAACTCCGATGGATTCTGTGCCGTACTACAGAGTACCACCAAACTTCGGTGGGACCTCAGGAGAAGACGTCGACTTGTGGCTCAAGGACTACAAGCCGCTGAGCAGAAGCAATAGCTGGGACTCGAACAAACAGCTCAATCATATTGTATTCTCGGTAAATGACACCGCCATCATGTGGTACGAGAACCACGAGGACATGTTCACGACTTGGGAATGTTTTGTTGAAGAAGTGCAGAAGTGCTTTGGTGATTTCGACGCAAAGAAGAAACGCGCGGAGCAGACATTGTCTCAGAGGACACAGCTTTTAGGAGAAACATTTACGACGTACATCGAAGAAATCTTGAAGCTGTTCAAGATCGTGAATGTAAGGATGTCTGAAGAAGACAAGGTTGGACATGTTCTCAAAGGTATAGCCAAAGACTTGTACGATTTCTTAATTGGGAAGGACTGTTTGAACTCCGTGTCCGTCGTGATGAAGCATTGTCGTACCTTTGAATCTCTCAAGATGCGACGAATTTCTCCGAAATTCAGCCACCTGTCCAACGTCCCCACTGTGGATAGTGTTGAAACAGTGCCACCTAACGACCTTGCTTTGACCATATGGCAGATCGTCAGGGAAGAGCTGCTTAGATATCAGCAGACCTATTATTGCCCCAGCGATTTTCAGGATGCGTATGCAAGTGAACCAGAACGTGTGCGGACTCCTGTTTCTCTTCCACCATGGCAACCATCGATCAATGCAGCAGACGCTTAAGAATATCAAGGCACACGGCAGGCTGGATTCCCACGTCTACCACCTCCAAACTACGAACGAAGCTTTCGTACGCTTGTTTACCTAACACCGCCTGCCTACGGTTCCCCTAAAAGGCGGCACCACTATCCCATGCCTTCCGAGAGGAGTCGTTACTTTGAGCAGCCACGTGCCCCCCGACCAATCCCGGTGTGCTACAACTGTGGTGTCCCGGGTTATATCGCGCGTTTTTGTGAGCACCGCTCATATTAACGACAGTCTTGGTACATGTCTCACCAACCTTTCGACCATCCGCTCTCCGCGTCACGGAAACCACGTGCACCTACCGGGTCACGCTACCCCTCGCTGGCCTCTGATCGAAGTTTGACGCCACCACCAGCTCCACGTGCTCCATGATCGCCGTCGCCACGGCAACTCGCATGGACACCGCGGCCGAAAAACTAGTCAGTGCGGCCAGAGGGGGTGAAACAGCGAGATCACAGGCGCTATCTACAGATATACCCCCGTCAGCGTTTATGTTGAAGAACAAAGTTCATGTAGTTGTCGGTGGAGTGGCTGCTATGGCACTTGTGGAAACAAGCGCGACAGTCTCAGTGATGAGTGTAAACTTTAAGAACCTGCTAGGACCTAAAGTGATGTTTTGTCTGAACCTAGGGGTGACATTTCATGGTGTAAGTGGTGACGCGTTGTGTCCGGTGGAATATTGTACTGTGGATGTCTCACTGCGTGGCAAGGAGTTTTGCACAGAGCTTGCGGTTATTCCGTGGTCTACACATGACGTTATCTTGGGTATAAACTTCTTGTGTGAGTGTGGGGCAGCTGTAGACTGCAGAAGTGGGTACCTTTCCATACACGGCACTTTCCCAACAGTGCTCCTGGACAATTCTTGTCTAGATGAATGCATCTTTTTTGTCTCCGTGGACACAGTCGTTCCTGCCTTTTCTGCTGTGTGGGCTCCCGTGAACTGTTCCAGTAACAACTGCGGCACGTTTGATGCCACGCTCGAACCGATTCCCTTGGCATGTCTGAAAAAGAACATCCTCATCCCCCATTGCATAGTGTCAGTCGTTGATTGACGGGCAGGTGTGTGGACAATGAACAGTTCCATGGAGCCTGCAGTTTTGCCAGATGGCATAAAACTTGCAGTATTTAGACCCGAATCATCTACGACGATGGTTGGGCTTGTTGATGCTACAAGCCAAACTGAACATCTAGGCTTAAAGGTTCAGAGGATGCCCGATTCCTATAAATGGTGAGCAAGTCACTTGACCAAAGCGAACGTCATACACCACTCGACGTTCTATCTAAGCAATTGAAAGTGTTCGATTGTTCTAAAAACAGCCAAAGACCCTTAATTCCAGCGTCTCGGATACGTCATCAGATCCACACCAAGTCGGCGCATCCCGTTAGGCAGGAACCTTACCGAATGGCACCATCTGAGGGCAAGATCACCGACTAGCAAGTCCAAGAAACGCTGGAAAAGGGAATAATACAGGAATTGGCAAGTTGGTGGGCTGCTCCTGTCATTCAAGTGAGGAAGAAGGATGGTACCGGAGATTTTTCGTTGACTACCGCCGCATGAATTATGTTCCCAAGAAAGACGCCTATCAACTGCCATGCATCGATGACACTCTATTGCCTGAATTCCACGTCCTACTTTTCATCTGTTGTTCTGAGGTCAGGTTACTGGCAAATTCTGATACACGCAGCTGACAAAGAAAAGACGGCATTCATTACGACCGACGGACTTTACGAGCTCAACGTTATGCCATTCGGATTATGTAATGCTCCTGCGACATGTGAAAGATTTATGGACTCTATGTTGCAGGGTTTAAAATTGCATATATGCATGTGTTACCTTCACGACCTCGTAATTTTTTAACGTACGTTTGAAGAGCACAACACTCGCGTAGATTTCGGGCTCAACTGCATTGAAAAAGCTGACCTTGTATTTAATTCGAAAAGTGCCACTTCGGCAAGCGACAGGCATTGGTGTTGGGACATCTCGCTGACAAAGATGGCATTACACTTGACCCACAAAAGACAGCGGCCGTTGAATCATTCGAGCGTCCTAAATCTGTGAAACAACTACATAGCTTCTTCGGGCTCTGCTCGTATATCCGCTGGTTCGTACCCAGTTTTGCGGATGTCGTTCACCCCCTGACGAGCCTTCTACACAATAACAGCCCGTTTCAGTGAACCTCCGAGTGTGATGTTACTTTTCATCTTCTGAAATTTTTGTTAACTTCGCAGCCAATACTTCGGCACTTCAATCTTTCATCGCCCACGGAAATTCTCACATACGCAAGTGCCATTGGTATCGGTGCCGTTCTCTTTCAGCGTTCTGGTAAGAAGGAACACGTCGTGGCGTATGCAAGTCGTTCTTTAAGCAAACTAGAACGCAACTACAGAGTGACCAAACAGGAATGCTTAGTGGTAGTCTTTGCCATACACGGTTTTGATCATACATCTATGGTCGCCCCTTCACTATCATCACAGATCACCATTCCCTGTGTTGGCTTGTCAACCTTCGGGACCCGTCCGGTCGCCTCGCACGATGAGCCATTGATTTGCAAGAATATATCTTCATCATTTCATACAAGACTGGCCGTCTACACGCTCATGCGGATTGCCCTTCCAGGATGCCGCTACCGACGACAGATTGTGAAGCCGATAACATTGACCACCTCATCGCTTCTCTGTCATCTGGCTTTCCTGATGCTGTGACTTTCGCCGCTGAGCAGCGTGATGGTCCAAGCCTAAAAGCTCTCTTCCCTGGAGTAAGAAAGTCAATAAGCGAAGGTCGATTCTGCGTCCGAAATGGTCTTCTTTACCAGATAAACATGTCTACGACGGGTACCCGCTTTCTGCTAGTTGTTCCTGCGTCCCTCCAAACGTCTGTTCTGCGTCTCACGCATAATGACCCCACCTCTGGGCATCTAGGAACCGCACGAACAATTAGTCGTACGAAATAGCGGTTCTATTGGCCGAAAATGAGCAAGGCACTTCAAAACTACGTGGCCAGCTGTATGCAGGGTCAGAGCCACAAGCGGCCCACTTCAGGTCGAGTCGGTCACCTGAAACCCGTAAAGTCTCCCTGTTCTCCTTTTAAAATAGTTGGCATTGATATGATGGGACCATTTCCACGCTCCTTAAAAGGTAATTGGTGGATAATTGTACGCACGACTACCTGACGTGGTACTGCGAGACGGCTGCCTTCTCCTCCGCCACGGCAGTCCAGGTTTCGGAGTTCCTGTTGCATTCAGTCACCCTCCGACACGGGCCACATCGCGCGATAATAAGTGACCGTGAACGAAAATTTACCGCTGATATTGTGGAATCATTACTTCGTTTGTGTGCCTCCAAGATCCGACACTCAACTGCGTATCATCCACAAACTAACGGCCTTACTGAGCGTGAAAACCAAACGTTCATCAACATGTTGTCAATGTACGTCGCCTTCGACCACAAAAACAGAGAAGAAGTATTACCATTCGTCACGTACGCCTTTAACACGGCGAAGCACGGAAAGACAGGCTACAGCCCTTTCTATCTGCTCTACGTTCGCTCACCTCGACATACGCTGGACACTTTCTTTCCTTTGGTCGTCTATGACAATTTAGCAATTGCGGAAACTTTGTGGTATGTTGAAGAGACACATCGACTTGCCTGCTTGCGCACACTGGCAGTGCAAGAGTCCTCCAAAACCCGCTACGAAAGTCAACACCGTCATGTAACATATGACCCCAATGATCTAGTATTGGTGTGGACCGCAATACGCCGACGTGGCTTGAGCCAAACGCTACTGGCTCACTTCGCCGGTCCGTTCGTGATATTCCATCGTCTCAGCGAGGTCAACTTTGAAATTGCACGTGTCACCACTAGTGGCCGATGTTCATGCAAGACAGAGATGACGCATGTTCCCCGCCTTAAGCCGTTTACAAGAAGGATAGAAGAATGACCCGCCCAGAGGGCTTCATCTGAGACAGGAGGATTGATACGAAGTGTCACTACCAGGAAAAACAAGGGAAATGGGAGTAGAGAAGGAAGACGACGTTGCTTCTACTGTGATCGCGGACTCTGTGTCCATTAAAACCCCCCGTAAGTTACCTCACGTTACGTAACAATATAATTCCTGTGCACATTGAAAAATCTCACGCCGCCTAAATATACTAGTGAGATATATAATGGTGTCTCATAAACATATCGTTTGTCCCCACAAATATTCAAAAATTTTCACAATATTTTGTGACTGCCAGTGACAAGAGTTTCAAGTATCACGACGAACCTATATCTTCTGAAATACATGAAAGCTGAAGTGCACCTTGGGGTGAGTGTACTTAAATGCTAATTTCCTGAGTGCGCTATCATGTCGGAATGTTCAGTGACACAAGCTGAATGAAAATGCTCACGCTACGTGCAGTGGTCACGCGACAGGAGTATTTACTGCGCTGTGGGTAGGTATGTAGCTTTTCTACATTTGCTTCCAAAAATTAATCCTATAACACTGAAATCAACGCAGTAGAACCTCTAGGTAGTAGTTATCGTCATTACAAATGCTGTTGTTTAATAAATGCCTTATACGACAGACAAACGATATTATGACCGTGAGGCACTTCACGGTCAAGGCCGACTCCATGGCCAAGCTGCAGCTTGTTTCCTTTTGAACACTCTTTCAAAGCTTCTGCCTGAATATAACGCAATGTCAGATGAAACATGTTGCCTATAATTGCCACTATTTTTTGCAAGCCTGACTTACTTATGGACATTTGCAACAGTTTAAAAAAAACATCTGGCTTTCTTGTATAGCCATTCTGCGACAGAGAGGACTTTGTGGACTCGATCAGTTGAAAGAGAGAGAGAATAAATTAGGAGAAACGAAGCGAGTTCAACTAAAATTGTAGCATTTGGTTTCTTACCCTGCACTAAGAGGAAGGGAAAGGGAAGGAAAATGGTGCTAAAAATAGGACAAAAAAAAGCAATAAACAAAAGACTCGCTTAAAGTGCACTGTTGCGTGCCCATGTGGTGGAACAGTTACATAAGAGGCGCCGATGAAAAAGCAAAGCTTTTACTTTTTCTCGCAAAAAGATTGGATCATTCTCTCATCTAACAAAATTTTAAAGTATCAACATTCGCGAAAGCGGCACGAATACATAACGAACTTTGGTGCATCCTAATTAAGTGATGCTAAGCTGCCTTACCGAACAGCTAGGTAGAGATACTCTGTAAAGTATTCCAAATACAGGTATCAAAATAGAGTTGGAAGACTATTCAATACAAGTCAGCTTTATTTCAGATGTGCACTAAAGAGACAGAGGCTAAAGGCAATAATCGCCTGATGGTGGCCCCTGCCCCCCGAAGTTCGGAGCAGGTACACAATACATAAAGCAAAACAGTAACGCTAAAACCAAACATATACAAAAATAAATTGTGTACAAATGGATGCGGTAATGAGACGCTACGACCGTGGTGATTGCTACAGTGTTACAGAAATACAATGCTAGAAAGCCATAATGTTACAGAAAATGTTACAAAAACGTAGAACACATAAATTTACTGCAAACAAATAGCTAGCAACTTAAAATAGTATATGACCAGTTAATCACCGACTTCAGTGGTATCAAGATGTGTCTTCAATTTATATTTTATTTTTTTGCGGAATCAGACCAGCAAACAATGGCTTTGTATTTAATCAAGAAATGTGCAGTTTGGTAACTTCATGTCTGCTTTCCAAAATTCGTCCTCACTTTAGGCAATCGACGCTGAATATTCCTGAATGTATGTCTGTCTGTTGCCGTGTACTTGTTTTCTTCAAAGGTATTTTTATTTTGTATATACTGCAATATTTATATACGTAGATCTGGTTAGGCTTTAGTTTGCTGTACTTTATGAACGATTCTCGTGTGCGTAGGTTGCGTATGTCTCCTATAAAATTTTCAAGTATACGCAGTTCCCTTCTTTGTAAAACTAACAACCTATTGTATTTGGTCTCCGTAGATGTTCCCAAAACTAGAGTACAGTATGTCAGGTTTCAATACACTAATGAATATTCAAGTTGTTTTTTTTTAACCACAGTGGTATTAAGGAAGTAATTCTCCGAATGAAACCTGTGGTTTTGGCTATGTCTGATGTCAAGTGTGAAATGTTCGTATTCTATGTCATGTTTTCACGAACCAGACTCCTAAAAATTTCTGTTTTTTTCGTTCAGGTAATTTGGGCGGATCCATATTTAATTACTATGTCACCTTCATTCCGCCTGTTTGGTGGTGAAAATATATGTACTTAGTCTTATTCGCATTTAACTGTAACTTGTTATGATGTAGCTATATAGTTAATTCTTCTAGATAGGAGTTTGTCCTTGTTTCTAGCAGGTTCATGTCTTTTGCAATAAAGACATGAAAATGTAGGTACTAAGATACGTTTAACTTTGACGTAACAGATTTTTTCGGAAACACCCTTTCAAAAGGAGGAAAAAGATAATATGCAATACAGATACTGGAATGCTCGCTTCGTATTTCTGTGATTCTCATATTCTGCCAATACATTTACCACATTATTCAATGTGTGCTTCAGGACGAACCATCACCACCTTTCTTATGTTGCCAACTGGCTGCATGCCTTTTCTTGATTCTCTGAGCACAAACGGAAGGAAACCGTGATTGTCCCTTCGGAAACAAGTCTCAGATTAATTTTGACAAATATAAATAGAACAAGATACCAAGTGTTGCATATTCACAATATACAATAAATACACCGTAAAAATACTCAACGACAGAGATACAAGTACACTGTTAAAATGGACGTGCGGAGGATATATTAATCTTACTGTGGTTTGAATTAGATTTGCGCGCCTGGTGTTTCTACAACCCCGATTCTTTTTATAATGACACTAAGCTGCATAGCTCGAGGTATGTCAGGGAGTTTTTCGTCATACAACTGACAATCTCATGTGATGATGGGCATTAGGTTTTTCAAGCACACGTAATTGGTAGATCGCACGTACACTGGAAATGGACGATATGTTAAGCACGAATGAGGGTGGTTCAATTGTCACATTGAAACCAGAGTTGGACGCAAATTATGCCGCACATGCCTTTCATGTCATGATTATTATGTTTGCGCCAGGCATTTGTGCTCAGTCGTTCATTCACGTCACGTCATACCAAATGTTGTATATGTGAAGCTAGCGAAATAGCCGCGAGCGCGCTATTAGCGTAGCACGTAGTTATGTTTCACGTGACCCGAATGTCATGATTATCATGTTTGGACATGTCATCTATCTTCGTCGTCTATTTACGTCATGTAATACCAAATTTGGTAAATGAGAGGCTAGTAAAACAGCTGCGAGCGCACCATGAGCATGGTATATATATAGTCATGTTGTTACATGACACACATATCATGATTAACACGTTTGCACCAGTCAAATACCTTCGTCATCCACTTACGTCACGTAACGCCAAATTTGGTACACGTGAAGCTCGCGAAATGGCCGCGATTGTACAGCTAGCGTTGCACGTCTTGTTTTACATGACACGCACATCATGATTATCATGTCTGCATTAGGAACATACCTTCCCCATCCATTAATGCCACGTAATGCCAAGTTCGGCGTATAAGAAGCTATTTGAATGACCGTGAGCGCATCATGAGCGTGGCTTGTAGTAATGTTCATAGATGACACGCATTTCATGATTACATGTTTGCACCAGTCATATAACTTTCATCCTCCGTTTACGTCAGCTAATACAGAATTAGGTGTATTTGAAGGTAGTGAAACGACCCTGAGCGTATCATGTGCATGGCATGATGTTCTTACATGACATGTATTTCGTGATTATCATGCTTGCACATTCATGTTATCAAGTTTGCACATTCACAACATTACAACCTTGCTCGTCTTTCTCAGAGAAGACGTGCCAAGGTGTAATATTGTGAATATTTTGAAGGTATTTAGGGAATATGGTATGGGTCTTAAGATCACACATGAAGTTGCCCATATTAGCCAGTTGTAGTTTATTGATTTAACACTACATCGACAATCAGAACTCATATGTTGGTAGTATATTCCTAGGACAGTAAATTCTGTCCTCAACTTTAGCCCGGGCCATTTCAGAATTCCAGAAAAATGAAATATCTGTGTCTTGTCTAAGGAGTGCCTGTCGAATTCATGTATTTATACCATGAGTTTAGAAATTTCGCGTCAAATAAACCGTCTAAGAGTGGCTGCATACCGAGAAAATGCTATATGTAGAGCCGTCGAAAAGATTAATAAAGGGGCACTAAAGGCAACTATTTCGTCGACGTTGATTGTTGAAATAGCGGTCCAGACACCTCTCAGTGTTACTTTTGTGCCACGGAAGGGTCTGTTTTGAAATAAAATCGCCTTTTTAGCGGTTCGCATCAGGTTGGCGCACTTCAACTTGCCCGCTTCAAGAAGCGGACCAACCGGACCGACTCACGTCACCGTTGCCATGCACAACATTGCCCGGCTTTACTGCGCTAGTTGCAGCCGACGAAAACAACGACCATTGATCGATTTCCCGCCATTGGCTTCGAGATTGCAAACGTCCTTTGTTTCAACTACACCCTGTCAGATGGCATTACCTGCCCCGTGTAACTACCCGACAATTTAATTTTGGAATCACTCACGCCATTCCCCATAGTAACGTCCGGCGGTTCTTTTTTTCATGCATCAAACAGAAACGAACAAGCAGCATTTTATTGCGTCTCTTGATGCACGGAAGGTTCGTTATTTAGTGCAGTTGGATTGATTACTAGTGTATAATTGTAGGCGGTTCACCAGATGTCAATGTCTTACTGCGGCGTTTGCGTTCTTGTGAATTTACTTCATTTCTCGGTAAGTTGGGCACTGTGGTTGAAAATATTGTCGTTTTAAATGTCGTGCAGTGAGCTTTCACTGACGTAAGTTATTATTTCACTTAAGTATCCTTTTAAGATTTCAAAGTGTATACCAGAGCACGCGTCTACAATAAAAGACACACAAAGGAAACTGTGCTGTTTTACCTTACGTTCATAGATAGATAGATAGATAGATAGATAGATAGATAGATAGATAGATAGATAGATAGATAGATAGATAGATAGATAGATAGATAGATAGATAGATAGATAGATAGATAGATAGATAGATAGATAGATAGATAGATAGATAGATAGATAGATAGATAGATAGATAGATAGATAGATAGATAGATAGATAGATAGATAGATAGATAGATAGATAGATAGATAGATGCGCTCGAAGTCGTCGAAGTTCGCTAAGAAATGCTTTGCCTTTAAAAGACACTGCAACATGCTACAGTTTCTACGTACTTAACACCGGAACCACACATTCCAGCTTCGAGGGTTAACCATGTTTATTGAGTGTTTAGGGGGTGATTATTGCCTAACAGCGAATCTGTTATCAGTATTGGTTTAACAGGGAACATTTAGTCCATAACTATATGTTCTAAAAACCATTATGATAATGAACTAGCACGTGCTTCTTTCTTGAACTGATGCGCTGCCTTTTAATTCTGTTCTACGTTAAGACTTACGTTACTTGAGCTCTATCATGCAATGTTCTTCAGGTGCGTGTGCGCTTGGATCTCTCAACGAGGAGGATGGCTACTCACACCTTATCATTCCGGAAAGAACTCAAGGCTGCATCCGTCATCCAATGGAACTAAAATCACGCCTTTCTGATTTTTATCAGTTTGTGTATACTAACGTGTTTCCACTCATCGTCATTTGTGAACCCTATTCGTCGGAACCAATAAGAAATTCGGGGTACGAAGTTGCCATGTCTTCAACAAACGGTGCGGGCAGCAAAATTATCGTCTTTGTTCGTCGTGAACTGACGTATGTTGTGCAACCAATTGCACCTCACGATGACAATCAGTATGTCTGCATCACTGTGAAAAAGAACAAACTCATGTTTACTCTCATAGGCGTTTAGATATCGCCTTCAAATAATCTCGATTCTGGGAGATTAGTGGATATTTCGAGAGTGTGTTCTGCACCATGGGTCATCATAGGTGATTTCAACGCGCACCATCACGCATGGGGAAGTACGCGGACAAATGCAAGAGAACGCAGGTTAGCAAAAATCGCCTACAACTATGACCTTAATATCTTTAACGACGGTAGCCTCACTTTTCTTCGAGGGGTGACATAGGCAGCTGTCTCAACCTTGTTTTTGTCTCCAACCCCCTGGTGCGATACGTCAAATCGTTTCCAGATGTTGAGACACAAGGAAGTAACCACATTCCAATCTACCTCAACATCAAAGACTTGTCTACTTGTGGTCCACGGACGATCATTCAAACAGTTCAATGGATCAACTTCAAATCTGACATGGAAGATGCTTGCAGCGATGGCCTATGATCTGGGTTAGAGCAAACAATTAAGAGCACAATGCAAAACGCCGCTCGCATGATGATGATATCTTGCACATGAAACGACTTCGACATAGAGTTGGAGCGGGTCCGAGCACTTCGACGCCGGGCGGAGCGTCGGTATCGGCGCACAAAATCAATTCACCACCTTAGGACAGCCAGGAGTATGCAAAAGAAGATTCAGCGTTGCATGGATAGATTAGCGTCGGAACGACGGACAACATTTTGCCGGTCACTAGACCCTCGCAAGCCACTCTCACACATTTGAAAAACGGTGCAAGGTGTGCGTCACCCTACGAAGCAGCGTGTTTCATTCAATGCGCTCGCGCTATTTCAAGAAAGGCAAAACATCGATGTCGCAGAAGTTTTTTGTGCGTAGATCGCCAACCAAGCCACTCGCCGAGATTCTCCAGTAAGAGGTGAAGTCCCCCGTTTTCGTGACTACCACATGAGCCTCCCTTTTAAAATGGAGAAGCTCGAGGTGGCACTAGCTCTCTGCAGGCCTTCAACTTCTCCGGGCCCAGATGGCATTCCGTACCGAGCCTAGTGCAACCTTGGGGAAGGTGAAAGGAGAGAAATATTGAGCCTTTACAACATCTCGTGGCAGGATGGCAATGCTCCTGACGACTGGAAAGTAAGCCGCTTGTTGCCCATGTTGAAGCAGGGCAAATCCCCACTAGAACTCGCCTCATACTGCCCAATAGCACTGGCCAGTTGCGTAGGGACGATAATAGAACGGATAATACTAGGCCGCCTAGAGTGGTATCTAAAATATTACAAAATTTATCCGAATTCCATTGCTGGTTTCTGACGCGACCGCTTTTCCATTGACAGTGTCGTTGATCTAGTTCCGTACGTGCAGAACGAAAAATCCCGTAAGCGACTATCTGCAGCTTTGTTTCTAGATGTGAAAGGCGCGTATGATAATGTACTACATGAAGCCATTTTGGGTGCTCTTGCGGTGGTTGGCCTTGGTAGTCGAGTATTTCGGTGGATTTAGAGTTACCTGGCTGCAAGATCATTCCTTGTGTTAACAGAAGATGGCCCGACTACGCGACGCTATACTTCTAGATGTGTTCCTCAAGACAGAGTTCTTAGCCCGACGCTATTCAATCTTGCACTAATTGGCCTTGCTGAATACTTGCAAGTACAATTACCATCTGAATGTACGCAGACGACATCTGTGTCTGGAATTCGACAGTCACACGTTCTCTTATACGTTCCCGGCTTCAAAGAGCAGTAACTATGATTGCCAACAACTTGTTAAAACAAGGTCTCAGCATATCATCAGAAAAATGTGCGCTGGTTGCCTTCACTCGCACAGCAATGACCCTCTATGTCATCACAATCAGCGGGCGATCGATTTCTTACGCCAGAACCCACCGGTTTCTGGGCATCATTATTGATAGGGACCTCTGTTGGAGTCTGCATGTGGCCTATTGAAAGAAGGGCCAAACGGCTATTTTCCAATTGTTCAAGTTCCTGGCAGGAAAGACGAGGGGGATGTCAGTTGACGCAATGATGGCACTCTACAGAGCTTGCTTAGCGTGCTTAGTAATACCTGTGGTTAGTAGTACACGTGCTTAGCAATACCTACACTACCAATGTTCGTGTTCTACAGGCAGTGCCAGCCCAAGCACTGAGAGTGTGCCTTGGTCTGACAAGATCTACGTCAACAGAGGCAACAATAGCAATTGATGGTGACCATCTGATACAAACTCAAATTGCTGTAGAAGTCCTCAGAACGCGCATCAGACACTTCGCAAGTGCTCCCTGTCATCACCTTGCACTGTTGCCTTCAGAGAAGCGCCAAGCATCGTGCGCTAAAATGATTGTAAAGTACAACAAGAAACTTCCCTCGGGCTTCACTCCTGCATCTAAATCATCAATACTGCCTTGGTGTCTTGTTCGACCCACAGTGCATCTTAGTGTACAAGGGATCCGGAGGAAATCTGATCTTTCATCGCCCGTGCTAAAACAACGGTCTCTTCTTCTTTTGCATGAGAAATATTCAGACAGCGCACATATATATACCGATGGCTCCAAAAACCACCAGTGTTCGTCAGGTGCAGTAGTTGTCCCAGCTAGAGGTGTTACCAGCAGCTTTGGACTGACCACTCCAAGGCATCTACAGCAGCGGAACTAGCTGCTTTGCGCGCTGCACTTTGTGTGGTCAATCGTGAGCCACTGCAACAATGGTCGATTTTCAGCTACTCAAGGGCTGCCCTACAATCTGTGCTCTCAGCACTGCGTCGCGGGCCATACGAACAGCTTGTTTTTGAAATTCGATGCTTTGTCCACACTTCACACGAGAAAGGGCATCATGTGACCTTTCAGTGGCTGCCAAGTCACTGCGGCGTCATTGGGAACGAACATGCCGATACTGCCGCGCGGGCAGCTATTGAAGGAACACGAGAAGAAGGCATACCTCTTTCGCAGACCAATGCAGCCAGTAATCTTCGACGAATCGCGCCTGAAATTACGTTTTCACTATGGTGCCCGCCAAGCAACAAGACAAATCGTCAACACCACCTGTCCTCTTTGATTGCTCTCCGCGTGCCCACTGGGCTCGACCGAAGAGAAGCCACCATTCTTCATCGCTTTGGGCTAGGAGTGGTTTTACAAAATCTTACTCCTTCGTCATAGAAATGGTCGACAATACTTTCTTCGATGCCTGTCGTTGCGAAGAGACGCTACACCACATCCTGTGCGACTGTTCGTTGTATGACATCCAGAGACAGTCACTGGCATCCGTCTTTGCGTGCATCGACAACAGCCAAATGTTTGTGGACCCTATTCTGTCAAGTGCCCGAGAGAAGACATCGCAACAAAAGGCGATGAAAGCTCTGTTGAAAGTCCTACGCGGCAGGGCCTTGAACATGCGGCTGTAACAGCAATGTCACACACTGCGAACGACAAGACTGGATTATGAGTGTGCGCTCGTGTGCTGCCGAAGGTGCTGTGTTTATATCTCTTCCTTCTTTGCTCTCTATCTTTCATCTCCCCTATCCCCCTCCCATGTGCAGGGTAGCAAACCGGCTGCCCATAGGCTAGTTAACCTTTATGCCGTTCTTTTCCTTTTATTTTCTTTCCTTCCTACGCGCCACAAAAGTTGTGCTATCTTAGAGTGCCCGGCAGGTGCAAGTGTGCAACGAAAACAAACATGGAATTAGAAAGATAAGATTAAGATAGAAAGAATGAAAATAGAGATAGAAAAAAAAGCGAAAACACGATAATTGTTAAAAATTAACATCACAGGAAAAATCAGAACATGTGGGCATAAATAAAGATAACAAAGACAAAATCAACAGAGGAAAAAAATATAAAAAAACATTACAGAGCGAAAGCAGAGAGAGAGAGAAAGGGGCGAAGAAATGTATTATATAAAACGAGAAAGAGAAAAATTTGAAAACAAACAGATAAAAAGAAACATACAATAAAAAATTGGCACATCTCACGTACAGTGGGAACCGATGATATGCGAAGCACGATTAAGAAAGGCTGATATGTCACTTTCAATATGCCCAATGTTGCGAGGTGGAGGTGAATGATGGCGTACATGACTTCCGTGTCATGATTATTATGTTTGAATGTGTCGTTTACTTTCGTCATCTATTCACGTCACATGATGCCAAATTTACTATATGTGGAGCTAGCAAAACGGCCACGAACACGCTATTAGCGTGGTATCATGTCATGTTCTATGACACGTGTCTCAGCATTATCACGTTTGCACCAGTCATTGATATTGTCATCCATTGACGTCACGTAACACCAAATTTGGTATATGTGGAGCGAGCAAAATAGCCGCGAGCACATCATAAAGGGCCCAATATACTCCATTGTAGCGTTGACGCGCCCGCATGCTGGGCAAACTGACGTTACGTTAGCAAAACGCGAGCGCTGTATAGTCTGATGCCAGGCGTGAGTGGCGTCCGTCGGCGCGGCCCCAGGGCCACCGGCGCGAAATTCGCGCCGATCGTTACCCAGACAACACTGCGTCTCCCTCTTTTCGTGGCGGAGGGATGCCAGATGCGCTGAAACGCGCATGCTTCAAATCAACGCAGCGCGGCGCACGCCGGTAAGGAATTGACAAAACCGGCGCCTGGCGTCACAACGCTGGCGTCACGCGGTGAAATAAATGTTACATGACAGGCATCTAATGGTTATTATGCTTGCATCATTCACATGCCTTCGTCATCCATTCACGCACCTTAGTACCTAATATGGTATATGTGACGCAAGCGAAACGGCCGCGAGTTCATCATGAGCGTGGCATGTAGTCCTGTTGTTACGCGACAGGTATGTGATGATTTTCATGTTAAGGTTTGCGCTTGTGTTCACCATGCAATCATGCCATACCACAACAGTTTTGCAACGTGCCTTGTGAACGAAACCACCGCATGGGCTGCAGGACAACGACATGTAAAACAGTACATTCATGTCATGCATGTCATGATTTTCATGTGGTTAATAATCAAATATGTTGTTCATACAGTCATATTATGCCATACCAAGTTCGGTATCGATATCATTATCGAAACAGCCAGGAGAGCTAAATGTCGTAGGCAGCTAGATAGATAGATAGATAGATAGATAGATAGATAGATAGATAGATAGATAGATAGATAGATAGATAGATAGATAGATAGATAGATAGATAGATAGATAGATAGATAGATAGATAGATAGATAGATAGATAGATAGATAGATAGATAGATACATAGATAGATAGATAGATAGATAGATAGATAGATAGATAGATAGATAGATAGATAGATAGATAGATAGATAGATAGATAGATAGATAGATAGATAGATAGATAGATAGATAGATAGATAGATAGATAGATAGATAGATACGCTAAAAGTCGTCGAAGTTCGCTAATAAATGCTTCGCATTTTAAATGGAAGAAACATGGTGAAAGAAAACTATGTAAAAAACGGAAAAAACTAGGAGGGCCACCCAGTTTCAACGTTCTTTCAGGCTTGGCATGACTAAAGCGAAGCAGTTAGACTTTGTCTAAAAGAAAGGTCTTTCAAGCCGGGCTCTACCACTGCTCCACTGGTATATTTTAGTCACAGATATGACTTTGTAAAATATTTACCTGCAGATTCCAAAGAAAGGAAAACGAAACAGAAAGAGTCTGCACGGGGCGTCCAACAAATCTCAATCTGCAGCAAGCGGCTTGCGTAAAACAAGCTATGTCATGCGTACATCACAACAATCGGTACTTTTGCATTGTTTTATTTGGACTCACGTCTTGCTTTCAGTGTGATGGTGACAGCCCGTGGTGGCTTCCCACGGCGGTGCAGCAACCATGTAGTCTACAATGCCAACCAGTGGCAGTGAAATTGTGTATTTTATGCAGCCATTTTTTCGAAGGTGAGCAAATAATTCTAGCTTTATTGAATAATTATTTGTATATACCTTGCGGCGTGCTGAGCTCTAATGTATGGTTTGGATCTTCTCAGAAGGTTCGACTACAGATCGGCATAATTTTCTAACCACGCTGAAAAATTTTTTGCAGCATTCCCTTAAACATAAGTAAGCAGTGAATTTTTTTAGCACATTTCCAGCTCAAAAAGGAGGCGAGTGTGATACACTATGAGACCCAGATAAATGATCAGTTTCAATAAAATAGAATGATCTAAACAACTTTTTTTATCTAACTGAATGTTGTTAGCCACTGCGGCCGAAATTATTGGACTCGTTTCATGCTAAGTAAGGTACAATGCCTTCAAAAATGTTCGGTTCCTACTTTATATTCCAACAAAAGGTTAACTAAAATACAATATTCGTATGCTGAACCTTTCACATAATCTTGAAGGATGCAGAAGCACAATTTTCTGTAAAAGCTTGTATATATAGCGTTACAGTTAAATATCTGCATGCTCTATAAGCTGAGCTAGTCTTGAACTTAACTTGCATTAGAGCAGCACCAATGAAAAGAAAAAAAAAAGGAAAAGACGTCAAGAAAAGTAGGCGCTAAACTTCGAGCTGTTTATTTGATGCCCTTCACATCCATCTTATACAAGTGTGAAAGCACAAATAATCTTGCGCGTGATCTCATCCCAAGATACGTCATTTTTTTTATCCGTCAGTGCAATTGATGATGAGCTCACATGCAACTTACCCATATCTGCTATAGCTTCGGCTACTTTGATTTCACGCGTCACCTGATTCCGAGAACGGCCAATAACGATGCAGCTGTAAAGATCACAGGAGCACCACAACCTTTGCAGTGCGCTGCTAAGAATCCTATCGCTGAAAGCTTAATTCCGTTTAACTCATGTTCTTGTAGTCTCTAAGTAGGGCAGAGAAGGTGTGATCAGTAGTCCAGTGGGCTGACGTACGTGTAGTGCTTTCGGCCCCCCAAAAAATAGCGAAGCTTTGCAAGTTCACTAGCGTAAATAATGTCACTCACTTAGTACGTGATAAGAGACAGAAGGTGATATAAGTAGATCGTCAGTGCTGCGTTGTCTATAAGTTTTTATTATCGTGCTGGAAGTACTTTATGGGGCAGATCAAGCGGTGTCCTAATAAAAGGCTACGGGAACACGACTACAACACAGTAAATAAACTTTCAGCAGGGGTACTCCACGCAGCACAGTGCAATTGTTGCCGGTGCTACCCTGATCTGTACAGCTGCATATTTATAGGCTGGTCTTGGAATCAGCTGACACGTGAAGTTCAAAAAGCCGAAACAGTAGCAGATATGGGTCACTTGTGTGTGAGTTCACCATCAATTGCACTGACAGATAAAGTGATGGCATGTCTTGGAATAAGACCAGAAGCAAGGTGAGTTGTGTTTATAGGCATGTATAAGACGAATGTGACGGAAATGAAATAAATAGTTGAAAGCTTAGTGCCCACCTTTCTTGACGTCTGTGTCGTCTTTTCCTTTCTTTCTTTTTCATATGTGCCGCGCTGAAACAAGCTAAGTTCATGGATAAGCAACTCGTCTGAGCCACAACACTTTTGATGCTATATAAATTCACAGTCTGCAAAACTCCTCGAAGTGAGCTTTCTCACCTCCCTTACGTAGAAGTACTCGCCCGGTTTCATTTCTTTTTTGCATTTTGATTCTCTTCTCTTTCTTTTTCCTGGATCTTCTGGTGCCTTTGTACGTACAAGTAAACACTTCGCTTGATCAGTCCTGCATCAAGACAAGAATTAAAACAATCTAGAAACAAGTTTTTGTGCGTATGCTGTTAACTGTGGCGTTTTTTTTTTTTGTTCTACTGTGAACAAAACATAGAATTAGCCCCCTCATGATTGGATAAACATTAATTGATTAAAAGAGCCTTTTGTCCTTCAATGGGCTAATACACGTAAGTTGATATCCAAGCTTCTAGGTTTTGTCGGAAAAGATATTGGAGAGATAATTTCATAGTAATGTTCAGATTCTCACAAAGAGCTGATGCATTTTCTTAGCCATGGTTGACGTAGTAGATGCTTCATCATAACGAAAGATTACGCTTTTATATATATATGTATATATATATATATATATATATATATATATATATATATATATATATATATATGCAATAGATTAACAGAGTTATAATGAATGTTATAAACTTCGAGAATAGTTTAGTATAGAAAACAAAAGAATAATTTATTTATTTAATCCTAACAGTTGTAACAGTTGTGGCTGGTGGGCCAGCCTTCTTCGGAGGATCTAAGCGAAATGATGCAAGTTCCCATAGTAGAGGGCAATCCTCACAGTTCGGAGGCCCCCAATAGAAAAAAAAAAAAAATAAATAAAAAAGCAAAAAAAAAACTAAACCAACAGACTGACGAGGCAAGCGATAGACAACAGCAGCAACAAGAAGAAGAAAGGGGCGATGGAGAGTCGCAGGAAGCGGGTGGGTAATCCATGCATTGTTACTAGGGCTAGATAAGAAGTGCCGCCAGAGGAGGCGACCAAGGAAAAGAGAAAAAGTTAAACATATTGCTGCTTTCTCGCATCCCACATGTGTTGTAGGCCCGTGTACTCAGATTTGGGTGCACGTTAAAGAACCCCAGGTGGTCTAAATTTCCGGAGCCCTCCACTACGGCGTCTCTCATAATCATATAGTGGTTTTGGGACGTTAAACCCCACATATCAATCAATCAATCAAATCGCATCCCACATGTAGATCTAATTGAGGTTCACGTGGTTCGGCGGCTGGCCCGCGGCGTCGTGTCATACACACATACAAGAAGAAACATACGACCCGCTCGAGCTTTAGGGAAACAGTAGCCACGATACCAAGCCAAATGTGCCCTCTCCCCCTCTCCCCTTCTCCCCTCTCTTGCAGAAAAGTGTATAGGCAGCCATACTCAAAATAAATGAATAGATATTCCTTAGGAGATGAAGAAACAAAAACATAAAGAAAAATAAAAATAAAACTAAAGTACTAATAATACTAACACGCACGGGTTGATGCATGTAGCATCGAATTTGTTTATTTTCACGCGGCAGATTGATCGTCCCACGTGTGCGAATTCACGTACGTATAAATAAATTCATTGATTAATTCACTTTCTGTGTTTTACGAAACTTCACGGAGGCACGCCAGTCACCTAGGGCTCTTCTTGATTCCGTGGGTAAGTGGTCTGAATTTCTTTTTGAAGTATGACTCCCGCTGTTCGCGCTCCCGTGTATTCTGGAAGCCGGATTGTAGGAGTATGACACTTACGCGTTGGAAAGAGTGACCAGGGAGGTTGATATGTTTGAAGAAGGGCCAATTGGGGAGGCCCTTAACGTGTGCTCTGTGGTTGTTGAAACGCAAACGGAACGCGGTTTCCATGTGTCTAATATATTCCTGTTTGCACACCTCACAGCGGATTTTGTATACCACATTGGCTGAGTCACAGTTAAGGTGGTTTTTAATTTTGTACACAAAATCTGAACAGGAGGCCTCAGCTGTATCTGTGGTCTCCATGTATGTGCACACCCTGCAACGAGATTTCCCGCGAGGTCTACAGCCCTGATAGTGGTTGGATTTGTGTGTTTTCGCCCTGGCCGATAAGTCTCTCAGGTTTTTATTTTTTGGTAAACCACCTTGGGGAGAGTCTGAAAAGCGGCAGAGAGGCGACTATCTGTTTAAGTATGTTGAAGTGGTGGCTTAGAATAGAATTCACCCGAGAGGCTGCGGTGGAGTACGTCGGGATTAAATTTGCCCCTGAAGTTTTATCGTTATTTCCGCCTTTTTCTGCCATTGTTGATTCTCGGTCCAAAGAGCGAGTGCGCTCATTTGTATTGTAAATAATTTTTTGGGGTAATTTTGACGCAAGAAGGTTGCTCTATATTTCTGTGCGTGAGTGTCTAATTGCGTAATTTCCGAGCGAATTTTTCTGTATCCGTGGGCTTAAGAGTAAGGAACACCTGTTTTGCAGTGATGGGGTGGATGCTGTGGAAATGAAGACACTGTTGGTGGTCAGTTGGTTTCTCATGCAGGGAAGTAGATACGGTGGTACCACAGAGTGATACAGTGACATTCCGTAAGTGAACACTCTTCTGCGAATACGTGCGCGTGAATGTTATCAAACGACGCAGGGAGCTGAAATCAGAAATGAATTTGGAAAGACTTTCTCACCATCAGCCCACACGAAGAATATATCATTGAGGAAGCGTCAGTAGAGTATCGGTTTGAATGGAGAATTTTCGGGGAAAGGAATCTCCGAAGAGGCCAAGAAAATATTTGCCTAATTAGGGGCCATTTTGGTTCCCTTGGCAGTTCTGTTCACCAGTAGGTAATGTTTTTGATCGAATTCAAAGTTATTATGTTTGAGTACAATATTTAGGAGCACCTTTAAAGCGCTTTCATTGAACTCACTTATCGATTTACGCTTACCATAGGCGGCGATTGTGGCGGCAATTCCTTCGGTATGGGGAATGTTTGTGTACAGTGATGAGACGTCCATGGTGACCGAACAGCATTCTAAAGGTACTACAAGGTTTGAGTCTTCTCGAAGGATGTGGCAGGTATCTTTAATGTATGATGGGAATGATTGTGGGATGTGTTTAATGAAATAGCCAGTGAAACTAGAGATTTTTTCAGTAGCAGTGCCGTTGCTGGAAACTGTATGTCGGCCACGATTGTTAATCATGTGAATTCTGGGTAGTACATAGAAGCACCCAGTAGACGAGTTGCTAGGTGACAATATTTTAAAAATAGGATGCGCTATCTTACCACTCTTAAGTAATGATAATAATGAGGCCTAACTGTACTTTCATATTCTTTTGTCGGATCACAAGGGAGTGCTTTATAGAAATTTTCATCAGCCAGTTGGCGAAGCTTTTCCTTGAGGTAGTCAGTGCTGTCGAGTACAACCACAGCACCACCCTTATCAGTTGTTTTGTTAATGATACTCTGGCTATCACTTAAACTGCGCAAAAGCTCCCCCTCCTCCTTGGACAGATTGTTGCGAATGGGTGAGTGCTTTTCATTATCCCTTATTATGTCACCCAACTTGGATGGCTGAAATGCACATGTCGAGACATTTGTCTCGTTGCTTGCTTGGATTCTATGATTTATCTGAAAATTTATTTTGTTGCATGCTGCTTCGATCATGAAAACATTCTTTTAGACGCAAGGTTATGGCAAAGTTGTCCACATACTCAGCCAAAGTTGCTCACATACTGCGACGCTGCCCCTCTGGTGAATTCTATTCGCAATGCCCACGACCTATAGACGAGAACACGCCTATCTCGCACCCAGGCGCCTTTAGCGGTATGCCCTCACTTGCAGAGACGTCATAATTTGTTTGGAACTGCAAAGGCGTGCTTCACTAGCATGACATGCTGTGGCTATAGGAGTTTAAAATGCAAAAAAGTGCCTGATCGCGCTGCGCCCGCTTATAATATGTCATCTGAGTACCAATGCGCTGTCATCTGATGCGACAACAACCAGCGCAAGAGGAAGAGATTGCTGAGCACTGCCTTTGAAGTTCACAACACATCGCGGGAATCGTGCCGGTGTGGTGTTTTGCTATTGCACAGATTTCCATCCACAACGAAAACACTGAGCTCCGCCGCCTTAGGAGATAATCGCAATCAGCAGGAAAAACTACGAGCCGAGTGAAGTGTACGAGTAAGTATACTTATTGTGTTTATTGAAGCGCGACTTGTATACGAGGGACTATACGAGGTTGTATACGAGGGACTATTGGTCAGCTACCAGCTCGTAATAAGTCCACGGGCTACGTGACGCCAAAAAGGCTCATAAAGAGTGTGCCACACTCGTCGCCATGCATTGCTACTGATGGCGCTGACTGACACTCCCACTTATGTACCAAATAAAGTGGCCCGGAGGATAGCCGCCGTCGTATTTCTACTGTGGTCTGCGAATATCCAACTCCTATTTTGGAGAGAGTTGACATGTTGGAAAATATGTGCGGATAGAATCAGATACTTTCAAACACTCAGCAGCAACTCTGTGCTAGCCACCATTTCTCTAGGCGGCGACATGTAGCCACTCACTAGATGGTGCTGGTGATGTTTCTACAGACTCTCGTGTTTAGAAAAAGTGGGTAACGATACAGAGTTCTAGGTACTTTAATATGGGAGAGCTTAAAGCCGACCCACCGATCGTGATTGACGATAACAAATTTCTACAGGTGGTTTTAGCCTGCGAGGCCCGTCCAGTAAATTATCTGTGCGCGCATCTCTTTCCAGTATTACATTGAACGCGACAACATTGAGCTTACAGATATGGCTGCATTCTTTCTCATGAGTAGCATGCTTTAAACGGTGAGCAATTATTAGCGTGAAGTGTTTTCCAGCTTTTTATGCACCCACTACGAGATCTTAAGGCAATATGCGCAGTAACGTGGTGCCTTTTGTAATGGAGGACTGTCCTCAAACCACAAAATCGTGATGAAAACCACACGTTATTGAGCCCGATGGGAATGTACGCTCGTGCCATGCAATATTACTGCGAGATTGCATGTTGTGTTCTGAAATTTCCAAACAGAACGCGTGTGTTAGCAAAGCAAAAACATGATGTTTACTGCATTTCCAAATGGATGAAGTTATTTTCAATGTATTCAAAGCGTACGCGTGGATGTGTGGTACAATACCGGCTTGCCATGCAAATGGCATGGTTTCAATCCTCACTTAAACTCTAAATTACAGCGAAAGCTGTTATGAAATCACAACACTGTTCACGTGCGCGGTGTAGTTGTCTGCCGCCGCCGCAACCCGTAATCAATATCACACGAAACAAGAAAAAAACTCAGTAAACAAACAACATCAAAGACAACACAATAGAATTCGAACCCGAGTCTTCTTTGTGCCAGCCCAGTACTTTACCACGGTGGCCCACCGGTGCTTAGAAGTTCTTTGTAAACTGGCCTTAGATAGGCTTGATGCCGGGAACAATATCGCGTTTATATGAGTAATGAAGCGTTATATTGCATTAGCAATTATAAGGACACTCACTGCTTGATTTCGCTACTGGCGTCGACGTTGGCATCGCCGTCACTCACCATATATGTATACGTATCTATATGTATGAAAACGCAAGAAATAAAAAAATTCTGAAAAAGTTTTGGTGCGCGGAATCGACGGTGGAACTTCTGAGTCGTGAAGACGAGGCGTTATCCATTGTGCCACGGAGAAGCACGTCCTTCAACGTTCAAACAGCAAGCTATTTATATTTACCCCTTACCGCTAGTGATGAAAATATTGGGGGGGGGGGGAGGGGAACTATCATGTTTCTAGCATTACCCACAAGATGGCGCATCTACCACGCGTACTTCTTTGCCCCGCAACGAAAAAAAGGGAGAAGGTGGGCGCTCGTCCGCGCGCCCTTATCTCGCGGTGGGGAAGATGATATGTCTTCGCTGGCCTGTGGCTTTCATTGTAACGATTCTGTTGTAGATGCCGGGTGCACAAATGTCACTGCAATCGTTCCACAGTCTTCGTTTACGAAAATAACACGCTCTTCAGACACAGTGAAGTAACAACTGAGACGCTTGTTCACGTTCGTCTGTACCTGTGGGTACGTTTCATGCATAATATATGTCTGAGAAACGTAGGGCACTGCAAAAAGTCAAGGAAATATCAATTGTCACATATAGCGAATTGCGCCAAAAGTGGGTCACGAATGTTCCAATCGTATATAAATGCTAGATCTTGTTCACATATGAACTGTGGCGCATAATCACTGTGGGGGATTGTCAAAAGCTTCTGCCACTCTTCGCAGTGCTCGATTGAGTAGTAAAGGTCGGTTGGTATGAATAGAAATATTTTGCATCCTTTTACTATGACGTAGGAACCTATAGTTTGCTCCTGCAGATGCGGCATTAGAAGAAAAAACGGTTTCTAGGCAACAGTAGATGAAGGCGATAATAGTGTTTCGTTTATTTAAAGCAAAAGACATGCATGCAGCAATGCCTACTGGGTCAGTTGAAAGTAAATATCATGTTTCAGCCAGGCATTTCTTATTCTTGCATCTCTGAAATAGAAAAGTGGCCTTTATTTGTAATCAGTAGGGCGAAGTCAATATGTTTCCACTTCTAACCTTTCTCGTGGTATTGGCGTGTTCAATACCGGCTGAGGTGGTCACACTTCGACCGAAGCAAACTCCTAAAAGACATTTTAATGAATGTAGTGCAGGTAGAAAATTTCCACGTGGTAAAAATTTCCATAGCACACCACAATGCCATGGCTACACTCATGCCAACAATCATGTGCATAAAGCCTCAGTCATATGTATCGCCGGAAGCGTTTCGAACAACATGTATGTTAGGTTAATATCGCTGATTATTGTGTCTCCAAACGTGAATTACTCTGAAACCTGTATCTTTATCTTTTTTGACAGTTAAGCATTTGTATTTATTAGTATTTTACGTGTAGCATTGACAATGCGTCAGACATGCGTGCGCTGAAATATCCTCTGAGTATCAGCAAATCAACCACTTATCGTTAAACCGGTAGTATTAGCGTTAACTATAAACGATAGAAGTAAAAGACCGGTACACACGAAAGTGTAATTCTGAGCGGTTATTTCTAGAAAAAGGTAATCTAATTAATGCTTCGGCAAATGCGACAGTGCACATAACAACAAAGGCAAAAACACAACAATAAACACCCCTTATGAGAATACCTTAATACTTCTGTCGATACTTTTCTTTTGTGGTTTAGCCCCTGCTGTCATAGGTAATGTTTCTGACAGGGTATAAGTGACGTCCCATTCTTTCTGGCTGAAATTTTTACAGTTCGCTTTCTCCGAGTCCCACCATTTATCTTCTTTTCTTTAGAATGAGTGAAATTTCCACCATGCGTTCGTAAAACTACTAGCATGTAAATGTATAGAGATTTCACAAAAAGAAAACTTCTCAGGGAACAGAACAATTTCCCTGGTTCTCACATTGATCCCAGAACAAGTCCCTTTCCAGGGCATTGAACCTTTCTCGGCTGACTGCAAAGCCGAAAAGCTTATGCGAAGAAAAAACGCCAAGTTTTTTATGAATGACAGAACTCAAAGTCAGCTGAGGACTGTCCAAACAAGGTGATGATATACCCCACAGCTATACTGCCTTTACTAACTCCCCTGAGCTTAGCCTTCGGCAGACAGTTTTCCTTTTTAACTTGGCCGAGCCTCAAATACCTAAAATTAGCTACACGCACCGTGATTTCTTGTTTGCCCTGATATTAAGGGTATATTCTATTCGTTTATTAGAAAAGAGAGAACTTAGACCTAATATTAGCAGAAACAGAGAAAACATTGTTATCGACGCAAAAGAAGGGTGTTATGACATTGTGAGTTATTTTTATCCTTGCATCGCTCATTGCACTAACACCTGAAATAATTACCTGTTTCAATACATTCTTAATTTTGGACAAGTGCAGTGGTTACGAATGGCTAGATGATAATAAACGCCACAAATAGTGTCCTTTCTAGCAGCGGACCTGTTTTAGAAATCGTAAACTTCAATATCCATGAACTAGTATGCAGTACACAAATGCGTTAAGTCGCACCACTCCCCACTGGTTCATCAAAAAGAAAGCAACTGTCAGTGAGCCACAAAAACTACGTGAAGCCTATTCCATTAAAATACTGGAGACCTCCACTATCTCTCGTATTCATATCATGTTTTTGGGCCGTAAAACAGGAATTACTATGAATAATTTGCACTCGTTTTCAGCAATATCGTTTTCAGCATTTTCGGCAAGATGGCGCCATGAGCGCGCGGCGGCTTTCATCTCTCATGCTTACGTTGGCCCGTGGAGAGGAGGGCAATGGACGGTCTCTCGCGCGCCTTTCTCTCCCATTGAGGAGGATAATACGTCTTGGCTGGCGTTTGGCTTGCACTGGAACGATTCTGTTGTAGTTACGGGGTGCACAAATGTCACTGCAATCGTTGCACGCCCTCTATTTGCGAAAAGGTCGCGCTTTTCAGACACAGCGAAGTTACAACTGAGACGTTTATTTGCGTTCATCAGTACCTGTGAGCACGTTTGGTGCGTCATTTTTGCGTAAAAAACGCGGGGCACGCTTCTATATGCTTGCCATTCTGCGCGTGACCTTCCGTTTGTTGCTATCACATTCATTGCTTCACTTTTGCGGCAAAGCTGTGATTTTTTTAACACGGAAAAAGTGCGTCACTTTTACATCCTATTAACAGTGTGTTTTGACAGCGGATGGTCTTCAGCCTTGCTCAAGATTTCTTCTTGACGGGCGAATGGATTCTATATATTTCGTGCCGTCATTTTATCTCTCTGTGATAACTTTAACTCAGTTGACTTGCGTTCAAAGATGAAGGCCCCATTGACCTTTCCTAACCACAGTGCTTGTTTGCAAGTGATTACAGTTTCATGATGTTACAGCTGCCCCAGCTGTTGTTTGTGTGCTTACTGTAACGGTTATTGTTAGCTTATTTCTCTGTTGTTGAAACCCTGCTATGTCTAGTTGCGCCAAATGGTCTACTATATAACCACGCTATCCTATCCGCTTTTGTCACTCTTAATACGGCGTTGCAAGAAAACTTCGCCACATCGTGCATAATGCCACCCATATGCATTGGAGTCTTTCACTGAACTCTACTCGACGCCCACAAAACCTCGGTTCACTACTCTAACTACAGCTGCTATCAAAGTTCGCAACGTGACGCTACAATGCTGGGTTGGTTGAGTGTCGGCGTAGCCTTTACCAACTCATTCAAATATCGCATTGGTATGGCGGACTCTCTCAACTGTGATAACTGCCATTGTGTAGAAACTCTCGACTATGTTCTATTGTGCCGACTTTACACAAGATCGCCGGACTCTCCAGTGTTCCGTAAGGAGAATAAATGATCATAATTTCACTAAAGAGATCTTGTGAGCGTGGTCTTTAAGTACCTCAGCCCAGAAAGCCACACGGACAATTCTTAGGGGCAACATCACTGGGCAACGACTTGTGAAACCCTGCACTGTGTGCGGTCTGTCTGTCTGTCTGTCTGTCTGTCTCTCTGTGTGTGTGTGTGTGTGTGTGTGTGTGTGTGCAATGTCCATCTTCTCCTCTCTCTTTCTGTCTTTTACTTCCCTATTGCCCTCTCTCCACGTGTAGGGTAGCAAACTGGACTTTGTATAGGTACCCTCCCTATCTTTAATTTATTCTCTCTGTCTTTCTTTACACGCCACAGATGCATGGGGAAACATGGAATAAGCAAAACGCTACCTTGGATGAGCATGGAAGCATCAAATAGGCGTCTTAAAAATAAGAAAACTCGAAAGAAGGAAGGAAGGAAGGGAGGAATAAGGAAGAAGGAAGGAAGGAAGGAAGTAAGGAAGGAAGGAAGGAAGGAAGGAAGGAAGGAAGGAAGGAAGGAAGGAAGGAAGGAAGGAAGGAAGGAAGGAAGGAAGGAAGGAAGGAAGGAAGGAAGGAAGGAAGGAAGGAAGGAAGGAAGGGTAGTGAGGCCAACAGGACGTGTGTCTGCTTTGCTATACTTCACGGGGAAAGAGATCATGCTGGCGGTTCGGATGAGTCGGAACTGTGGTTAGCAGCTATACCGCAAGAAAACTTATGTTTGATTAAACGCACGGATGCCGAATATCGAGAGGTCGATTTGTTGAGGCAAGCTTCACGCGTACACAGCAGATAACAAGATGCGCGACCATCAAGTTGACTAGAGACCTGGTGCATTGACACATATATTTTTTGTGTGTTTGGCCAGTTACCGAGTCAGGGATAAATACGAAACTAAAACACGCTGTATACTAAATTTACTGGAATAAAAACTACCATCCAGAATATTTTACGAAGTGCGAAATTCTTAACCTTGAAAAACCTATAATTATTATCTTCTGGTTTCACACCATACAACTTGAGAATTATGACTCTGGTTGCCTTTTTAGAAAAGTGTTAACGAAAAAATGCACTCCTGTAGTCGTTGTCCTTAACTATGACGTTTTGCATCAAAGGCAGAAAAGATATGTGGAAAAATCGTAATAATTACCTCTCTCGGATTGTACTTATTACATGGTGTGCCATCTAGATCGTGCATGTAAAAAACACTCCCCATGTCTGTAGTTGATTCGAAGGAAGCTTTGCAGCTGAAGTAGCACGTACCAATGGTCTGTATATGATGAAAGAAACACAGCACACACGACAAAATTTATATACTGGTTGTGGGGCAAATCCTCCAAGAATTAATGTTGTGGCTGAAAGTAAATCATGCATAACCACACAATCACATCAGTCTGATCATAGTACATTTCATGAAAGCTATTTTGGGGCAAAGTAGTAATACAATTGCTGCAAGGCGTGGTGATATGGTAAATATGTACTGTACACAACACAACCATGTAGTACACAACTTAGTGGATTAAACGTGTAAACGATATGAGAAGCAAGGACGCTGAACTGTCATCCTGAAAGCTAAAGAAGAGTGAAGAATTATTCGTTATGACGAGAACATCAAGGAAGTACTCTTGCTCAGCAGGGATGCCTATTTTGCACAGATTAGTACGAATAGTAGTTATTTTGCATGCATTTTGTTCACAATTTTATTTCATAATCAAAAGCAGAAATGTTTTATTTTTCAACAAAACTTTTGGGAGTCCTTCAAGCAAAAAGCTTCACTATACGGCATGAATGTGCCTGAAAGTTCATACAAGGCAGGAGGACCAGACGACTATCATATATACACTTGTTTCACATATATTAAAATATAATACACCATTTATTACAACCTAAGAAATAAAACATTTTGAACACCACCTCTAAAAGCACGGCATTTATGAGCGTGATAGAAATCAAACATTTAGTAGAAGAATTGTTCAAATACGTTATTATACAAGAGAAATAGTAGTAGTTACAACACTAAATAAGCACTAATATAAACATGGCTGCGATGCACATTGCGATTATTTGAAAAATATTATTCGATACTTTAGGAACTGTTTCGTTTATGCATTTTTTAAGACTTGCAAAAGTACTTCAAAGTTTGAGAGACAAATTATTTGGAGTAAATCTTTTTTCTTTCCGATTTACCAAACAACGAGAGTAGGCCAGGTCTCAGGGGCTGTATGAAATTATTGGTTCACCTGTACGGCACGGGCCACCTTTCTTGGCTACTATTTTATTCTTCTGTCCTTTCATGCTATTCACTTAAGTGATAACTATATAATTTTACAGGTTCTATAGGAAAAGGTCTTAGGTAATTTGTTAACGCATAAAGAAAATTCAAGGTGTAAGAAGTCCACTGTCGGGAAGACCCGTGAGAGGGCGGAGAGGCTCAGCCTACACGTCCTGACATGGGTCTCGTCAGGAATTCGGCGTATAGGAGCACCTTATACTCTTCGACAGGCCGGAGAACTTACTCATGAGTTGGCTCACTCGAACTCACTCAGACTCAGATTGAGCCGTGATTCCGAGTGTGACGTCAGTCTGCAGGAGTAATATTTTCGTTCGCTCGAGTCCGAGTGAATCTGGCCTAAGAACACATTTTGCTGAGTTAGTGAGTGCGTCTCAGCAACGTAAAAGTAAAAAAGACTCACATGACTAGTGAGGAACAAAGCTAGAGAATAAAGATAAGCATTATGTGAAGAAATGTGGTGTCAACCATAGAAACAAGTATGTTCCCTCAGCTGGGGTGCTTGTGTATCGCATTCCATTATCTTGTGGGCTGTATTATATTGAACCGATGGGCCGCTGTGTAAGTAAAAGGTTGCGGGAGCCCTTTCTGTTTTTACATAACGGCTAGCCTTCCCATTTGGAATCACACTGCACGACGTGTGGGTGAACACAGGTTCTTTCGAACACTGTTAGTATTTTCAAGCACCACGATCACTTCAGTCGTGAGGTTTCTGTAGCTCTCTGTAATAACAAGTCACGTAATACTTGCGTTAGCCAAACCTCTGTGGCATTGCACGCACGAAAAAGAGTTTGCTTTTTCGACGCAAGTGTCACTTAATTACTTTGATCTTCAATTGTCGTACACGTCTGTTCTCTTTTTTTTGCTTTTAAGCTCATGCTTTCAGGAATTTATTTCTTCAGTGGGTCTGAGTGAGTTCCACATTTTTTTGCCGCCCTCAGGTGCTTCTACTCTAGTTCAGCATTACTATCAGCCTTATTTTGATTCACGTTTACACTGACGCCTATCCCCACGTACTCTAAAGTGAAGCCGTTGATACACCAATTCAATATTTATTGAACAGAGGCATAAACTACTTTCAGGGATCTTTAAGTTCCCTCATCTACATTTTTGGAGTAGTTCTTGAAAAATATAGCTTATGTTTTATTCTCTTTTAACAAAAAAAATGTTCTTACTGTGTTGCACTCACTGACAACTCATATTCGAGTATACTACATAAAAAGGCGCCAATAAAAGCTTCGATTACGTGAGATACTGGTGAATAAAAAGCATGGACGCCAAAGTAGAAAGACCTCAACAGACTCACGACTCGACTTATTCGAACTCACTCGGACTCAGGTGGAGCCATGACTCTGGGTTCGAGTGAGTCTGGGTGAGTAATAGTTTGATGAGTTTGAGTCCAGGTGAGTGCAATCGCAAAAACATGTCGTGAGTGTGAGTCCGAGTGAGTTCGGCTGAAAAAAATTTTGATTGGTCTGAGCCCAAGTGAGATCGAAGAGCAAAATATATTTCATGAGTGATTCAGAGTGAGCTCCACAAGTTTTGCCGACTGATGTATTCTTCTCGCTAGATCAAATCAATGATTTTTTTTCTCTTCTCTTTCCGATATATTCTCTATAACAAAAGAACACACCTCGATTTTCTGGATGTCTTGGATTGCACTCCGTTTTTGCAGGCACTGCACACGCCTTTGATCCTCTAGTGGAGGATACTCGTCAGGATTTGGCATTGTTTGAGGTGGGTTTGTGTAACCCTCTCGAAACAAGCATTTCGCCGTAGGGCCACTGCATCAATAAGATATGTAATATGAATTCAATTCAGTGGCGCATGAAATGAATAACATACACTGATAATTAACGTAGAAGTGTCAGGTTTACGATTCATTATGAGATAGAGGCACAGTGATGTCGTATAGAGAATTTGTATTTTTCAATTCATATTGAACTTTCTTCTTCAGCACAAAGGAGACACGAGTTCAAACAAAACAACTTTTATGCATATAAAGTAAAAGCAATTCAAAATCCAAAAGTCTTTGTGATGGTCTTGACGAAAAACAAAAGAGGAGAGATGCGAAAAATACTCCTTGTCCAGTATTAAACGCTGCTATTTGCCTAGGCTTGATGTGAGTAAATGCAGCATAGAAAACCTCGTTAGTTCAAGTTAGTCGTAACTTTGTTCTTCTGGATTTATAAACATACAAAATCGATGCACAGTTGACAATTTTATAAACTGCCGCAGGCGTATGCGTGGAACCTAGAGAACAGCCGACTCCTCTCCCTCTCCCTCAATCGCTTAAAAGGAGGTACGCAAGGTTGGCCAAGGATATACTTTTAATCGCAAGGTTATACTTTTACTCAGTCGTACCTAGCTCATCCTCGTTTAAAAATAAGCGTTATAGTGAGCAGGCCATCGCCGACAATGGTGACCACAGTTCTCTCATGTTGCATTCCAGCAGTTCGCTGCCCATGTTTGTTTCCGGAAAGCCAGCGACCAAAGACAAGTAGGTAGGTCGCTGAAATAGCAGATCAAATGGCGATTGCGTTGGCCTTGCTGTGTAACAGGAGGTCTACAATTTACAGCGACTCGAGATCGGCGGTCTGAGCATTTGCCAAAAGAACAATATTGGAGCCAGCTTTGCGAATTCTTCGAGACAAAGACATCGAGCCACACGCACTCGTTTGGTTCCCTGTTCACATGGGACGCTTAAGGGAGCCCTGCCCAATTCCAACGGGTTAGCCCACATAGCTGTTCGAGATCTAGCAAAATGCGTAGCTATCGGGGGACGCGGCGCTGATGTCTTGGAGAACCGTGACCCTCCCATCACGTATATTAAATTGACAAAACATTTTTACATGGCGTGGAGACAATACTCTCCACCGCACAGATAACTAAGCATACCTCAGGCTCTGACACTCAGGCTTCTCGCGCTATTGAACATATCCCGAAATACAGCCAACTATTACATGTTTCTTCTGCGACGATATAGCTACATTGGAACATATGCTCTGGCGGTGCCCCTAGATCACGCCATCCGAATGGGAGAGTGCTATTGCAAGCTTCGGACTCGAACAACAGCTATGGGCAGTCCACCGGGCCCACGATGCAGCAGAGAAACTTGGTCTTTTGTTCCAGCGTGGGAGCGGCCCGAAACGTACTAAAGAACGTTCCAAAAGACCAAATAATGTTCATCCGTCAATCAATTCAACCGTCCGTCCGTCCGTCCATCCGTCCATCCATCCATCCATCCATCCATCCATCCATCCATCCATCCATCCATCCATCCATCCATCCATCCATCCATCCATCCATCCATCCATCCATCCATCCATCCATCTCACAGGTTCAGTTTAATTTTTTCGTTCATTTTGAAACATGCCTTTTAGAAGCTACTAGCAGGTGCGGGACGTGCTGCGATGAACGCTTGCCCTCTTTAAAGTGGAATCCGGTGCGTGTTTATGCATACCAATGCATTAGCACGCACTGCTTAGAAAGTCAAGATACCCAGAACGTTAAGGCCACAGTTCAACATTCAAGGCTTATTTAAGCTCAACAAAAAATTATAGCAGTAGTAGACTACATATGCTGCTCTGAGAAACATAAAAGTGTCCAGAGTGATGCAGGCTCTATGACCGGCTGCGCAATTTGTTTTCAATGTGAAACATTGTTTGCCTAGTGCAAGCACGGTATCTATCTATCTATCTATCTATCTATCTATCTATCTATCTATCTATCTATCTATCTATCTATCTATCTATCCGCTTACGCAAGGGCGCTCTCGTGCTCACCACTTTAACTTGGCCTGAACAACAATTAGTATAGCAGGGTAAGATTGCTTGACGAATATTACGCGCTCGGCATGACATGAAGTCACAACCCCAACGCGCACGTCATCACACACTTCCCATAAAACAGTGGCACATGCCAGCGTGCGAGTATGTGCCTCTGGTATGTGGGTATGTGCCGCAGGTGATTGACACTTATTATATACCAAGGAACGACAAGAACGCACATGATGAGAACAAGAAACACCTGTCATCGGCAGCGTTGACCCAACGAATGCAACTAATAAGAGCGTCCCAGCAGGAATCGACCGCAAGCATTCTGCTTGACAATCAAGCATTCTATCACAGAGCGCTGAAGTTGACTTACGTACCAGTGTTCAGGGCTACCATTCTCATGAGCACCAGTGCTTCCTGTAAGCCTATCGCTTCTCATGTTGCTAATGCTTATGTTCCCTGCTATAGCATCGTTGCGGAAGTGCAAAGAACTGGTTATATAAACATCTCCGAATCCATCTCCAAATCCATCTGTGTGTGAAACTTCATACTTATATTTAGCGTCAATTCATGACGTGTAACTCAACGAAAAAATGACAACACGTTCAGTTTCCCTCCGGATGCTTCGCATACCGTCAATTGCGAAGGTATGCGAGATCAGCCAAGTTTACTTTAACAGGTGTAAATTCAACAATGACCATGTACTTAAAGAATGGTCAGACACCACGTACAGTTGCATTCGATGACATGCGAAGAATTAATGATGAAGGTTCGTATGTCACTTTAAAATCAGCACAACGTCACGAGTAGGAGGTAAATTGTGCCGTAGTTGACTTTCAAGTCATGATTATCATGTTTGGACGTGTCACTTACCTTCGTCATTTATTCACGTCATCAGATACCAAATTTGGTGTATGTGAATCTAGCAGAAGGGCCGTGAGCGTGCTATGAACGTAGCACGTAGTCCAGTGTTACATGAAACGCATGCCATGATTATCATGTTTGGACGTGTCATTTACATTCGTCGTCCATTCGTGTCACGTAATACCAAATTTAGTATATGGGGAACTAGTGAAATGGCCGTGAACACGCTATGAGCGTAGCATGTAGTCATGTTTTACATGACACGCAAATCATGATTATCGTGTTTGTAGGAGTCGATTACTTTTATCATCTATCCATGTCATGCAATACCAAATTCATCATATGCGGAGCTAGCGAAACGGCCGCAGGCGCATCATGAGCGTGGCATGTGGTCATGTTGTCACATGACACGCATTAAATGATTATCATGTTTGTACCACTCACATACCTTCGTCATTCATTGACGTCCCGTCAACGAAACTTCATATGCGTGAAGATAGTGAAACGGTGGCGAGTGCATCATGAAGGGCCAATATACTCCAACGTAACGTTGACGCGCGCGCAGGCTGCGTGCAGTGACGCTACGCTAGCAAAACGCGAGCCGGCGCCACCGGCATCGACGTGGCCCGGCGGCAACCGGCGCGAAATGCGACATGGTACAGTTCGCACCGATGACGTTACCCAGACAGCAACGCGTCTGCCTAGCTTCGTGATGGAGGGAAGCCGGGCGCACTCAAACGCGCATGCGTCAAAGGCAGATGGCACCTGGCGTGGCATCGCGTGCGTGACGCGATGAAACGAACGCCGGTGCGCACGCACGCCGGGTCACGTCGCAGTGTATTGGCACCGTGAGTTTGGCATGTAGTTATGGTCGTACATGACACGCATCTCATTATTATCTTGTTTTCACCAAGCACATACCTTCGTCATCCATTCACGGGACGTAATACGAAATTCGGCATATGTGAAGCTAGCGAAACAGCCCCGGGCGCATCATGAGTGTGGCATGTAGTCATGTTGCTACATGACACGCATCTCATGATAATCGTGTTTGCGGAATTCACATAACTTCGTCATTCATTGATGGGACGTAATACGAAATTTGATATATGTGAAGCTAGCATAACAGCCGCGAGCGCATCACAAGCGTGGCATGTAGTCATGCTCTAAATTGACATGCATCTCAAGGATATCATGTTTGCACCAGTCACATAGCTTCGCCGTCCCTTGACGTCCCGTAACACCAAATTTAGTATATGTGAAGTTAGCGAGACAGCCTCGAGCGCATCATGAGCGTGGCATGTAATCATGTTTTTACATGACACGCATCTCATCACCATCATGTTTGCACCAGTCATATATCTTCGTCATGCATTCACGTCACGTAACACCAAAATTGTTAAATGTGAAGCAAGCAAAACGACGGCGAGCATACCATGAGCATGGCGTGTAGTCATGACTCATGACTTACATGACATGCATATCATCATTTCACCGTTAGGGTCTGTCACTTGTGTTCACCATGCAGTCATGTCATACCACGACAATTTTGCAACATGTCATGTGAACAAAACCACCGCAAGAGCAGCAAGACCATGAAATATAAATCATGACATTCATGATATGCATATCATCATAGCCATGTTATGACTAATCAAATATGCTTCTAATACAGTCACATTATGCCATACCAAATTTGGTGTTGATACAATTAACGAAACGGTCAGGAGAGCTAAAAGTCGCAGGCAGCTAGATAGATAGATAGATAGATAGATAGATAGATAGATAGATAGATAGATAGATAGATAGATAGATAGATAGATAGATAGATAGATAGATAGATAGATAGATAGATAGATAGATAGATAGATAGATAGATAGATAGCTGAAGTTCGCTGAGAAATGCTTCGCATTGAATACATGTGCGAGCTGAAAGCTCGAGATGTTCTGAACCTCATTTCTCGACATAACTGCGTCTTAAATGCGAAGCAGTTCTTAGACTCACGTGGGTCAAGCGCTACGTACGTGCGTAGCGAACACACCACGGCACGATCCTCTCGCTGCCGTTGTTGGACCGTTTCCAAGTAGGTCAAACCATGGCTGCGCGTTGACGTCACGCTTCCCTTGCATGCTTCCTTCGCAGGTGCACGCTGACATAACTCTCGTTTTCTCTCTCTCTCTCCCCAGCCGCACGCTCTCCGCAGCACCCGTAGGGAGCCTTATGTGTGTGCGTCTCCATATTTTAGGGTGGTGTCAGCTTTTGACCCACCATTTGCCACCGCCTGCTAAAACACAATACTGCCAGTCCCGGTTTCCATGGCAACAAGCACTGTGTTGGTTCTGCGGCCAGGCGTTCTTGCTCCGCCGCACTGCATCAGCTGCATGTTGGCGCTGGTGTGCAAGCTGCAATATGAGCTGCGTTTGACTACACCGTAGACCTCACTTCCACTACGACACTATCCTCGCGCTAAGCGCACCTACAAAAACTTTGGAGTGGGAATGCTAGGGTGCTGCGTGCCGCGATGCAAAACCCTCTGGAGACTGTTCCGCTTCCCGACAGCCGATGGAAACCCTAGATTACACAAGTGAAGGGAGATTGCTTGGAGCCGACTACATATTCCCGTGTTTGTGAGGTGAGTACCCACTGTATTGCAAGTGCATTGAGTATACCACCGCATATTTCATGAAATTAGTGACTATTGCATGCGCCGAAAAGCACTTTGAGCAAAGTAAGCAGGACAACTTGCACAGTAAAAAAAATGAATAAGGCTTCGTTTGGCTACGTCGGGTTATGTGAGCGAGAGCTGGTTAGCTTGAGTATGCTTGTTTATTCTCGTAGTCGAAGCGCAGTTCACCAGTCTAATGATATCACTAGTTGAACGTGTGGTCCTGCGTGCTTTCATTATCTCCTTTTTGTCGGTTTCCAAAGCCGTCGCCTCATTCGTCACGGGTAACGCCAGACCCGTAAACCACCAACAGGCGCTCGCGTTCACGTCTTCCTTTGCTGGCAGATGTTCGCGTTCCTGCACTTTCACCTCGGTCACTGAGTAGGGCCATTTGGAGAGGTATACAGACGAGTAGACAAACGCGTTCCCTGTAGACCCAGCAGACTCTTGACATTTTCTGGCAATGCTTCCAGATTGTAATGTTTCTAAGTAATCAACTGTACAGACTCGTTCGCAAGAACTAAACTTGCCGCAGAAAATTATATTACGGACAAAAGCAATCTTTAGGCTATGAGAAACAGGCTAGTGGAGTTATGCGTTTCACAGAGAACATCGGGGGCTACCCGGTGGCTTGATCAGCCTTTTCTATCGTTATGGGTACCGTCATATAGTACAGCACAGTCTCGATCCTTGCACTAGAAGGCCTTTGGGGTGTCTGCAGTGATAAGGTGAATTTGTTTCAGGAATACCGCGCAGACATTGAAGTTCCTTCGCAGACACATTGACACTTTCCCCTCACAAATATTGGCTCCCTAAAGATCCTCACTCCGCCAAAGCGGTGGGACTACGAGGTGGGATAAACGAACTGTTTTACGGTATTTTACACAAGCTCAAGTCACGAACACGTTTTTTCTGTTCTACAATATGGCGGCTAACTTCACAAAACAACTTTTCAGCTTTCAGAACTTGCTACATAAAAAAAAAATAATAAACCACCCCCTTATCGTTGAAAGCAATGCTGCCTTCAATGTAAATGAGCGACTGCTCAGAATGAACACGGCGGCCCGTCTAGTATAGCGGCCGTTTTAGCCAGTTGCAACCAACCATGATCAAAGTTGTCACCACCCTAGATCACGAAGACGCGCGCACATCAAGGTTCTCTAAGCACCCGCCGTGGGCAGCTCCTCCACCGGCTTGCAACACATTTATTTCTCGCTTTACACTCTCCACCGCCCGCAAGGCACGACCGCACGTAAAGTAGAAACACTCGGCTCGTTTATCTGCGACGAAGCTTACACAAAACCCAACCCACCTCCCACGTGTTTTCCTGCGGCGGCTGCATTTCCGATGGAGGCCAAAATATTGTAGGCCCGTGTGCTCAGATTTGGGTGCACGTTAAAGAACCCCAGGGGGTGGAAATTTCCGGAGCCCCCCACTACGGCATCTCTAATTATTTGGTGGTTTTGGGACGTTAAACCCCACATATCAATCAATCAATCAATCAATAAATCAATCAATCCCGTGTGTTTTCGTTTCAAACATACGTCTACTCAAGGAATTGCTACTCCAAGTTTTGCTTCAAACAAGCACTTTTCCTTCAGAAATGTTTCTTTGTGGTGGCGTTACATCTGCTGGTATTCACGCACCTTCTATCAAACAGTATCAAAAAGCCCGTTTTGCTTGAAACGTTAAATATTTGCTCGTTCAACGTATTTGGACAAGAACGCTAGAAAATGCCATAATGGTAAATGTTTCTTATTCTGGCCTTTGCGGAGTGTCGTAAACATTTGTGGCTAATCACTTGAACAAACGTAGTGCCACCAGAATAATATTTCAGATGCGAGGTCAAGAAATACCAAATGATAACAAAATTATCTTGGCCTTTCTTACCGCATCGTGAATATAACCAAGAAGGGCCAAGAAATGTATGACAATTTACAACAGGCCGCGCGGCATCAAGGAGAGCGTCCAGCTTTCAGATAAAACTAGAACTGTGGAAACCTGAGAACCATTCTTGAATAATTTGTGAAGACGTCGTGGAACACTTGTGAAAGCCACTAAACCTAACTTCGCTATCGCTGAAGAGCCCGACTAGGCTCGAACAACAAATGAGTGTGCTCAAGAGATGAACCGTTTTAGAACATTGCAGGTTCGCTTCTCTGCACTGCATATTTGAACGAGCAATCGCGGCGCCCGTCGTGCTTGAAGCGGGCGTGTGTTCCTAGTCGAACGTGTTAGGCCTTATCTATCATGAGTGTTTTTGACATAAGAGGCGACTGAACATTTTCCACGTCATTGCGCAAAAAAACCAAGCTTAAGTAAGTTATTTGCACGTAATCTCAAGCCACCATTAGTAGATGAAACCACATAGCAACAAAACCAACTTCACAACTTTGAAAAGGGTCCATTGGGCCTGCTCCGAAGGACCGTTTCAACCAGTCATAAGACATCTTAGGTGCTTGTAATCATGTGGATGGATTTTCAGAACCTGTGCGGCCGCTAGTCGTAGTTTGTATCACCACAGCGGCCGTGAAGATGTCTCTACTATCCACTCCGTGACCCCGCATTCGTTCTCTCGGACTCTTAAAGATCAAGTAGAAAATCTAGTCATCGGGATTTTAATTGGCGCATTTAAGACTATTCAAAAAGAAACTGTTGAAAATTAATAATTATTTCATTAAGTACTTTCACCTGAGGGAATTCGAAGACTTAGTTAAACTTTCGTTTTTACGTTACTTACAAACCTATCTCTTCAGACTCCCGCGTACAATTACTTTCATAGTAGAAGCACTTGAAGATAGCCTTTTTTGTTTTGAAGATGAGTGCCTTGCTTACAGTCTCGTAAAACTAGTGTTTGATACATCAGCCGCCAGGTGTATTACTGTGATCACACTGTGATCACAATATAGAAAGTCACAGCGTTGTCGCAAAGTCGAACCAATGAACGCAATAGCAGCGAATTAGAACGTCAAGCGCAAAATGGCAAACAGATCGAAAGGTGCCCCGCGTTTTTCACACACAAATTACACACGAAACGTACTCACAGGTAAATTTGCACGCGAATAAGCGTCTCAGTTGTTACTTCGCTGTGTCTGAGGAAAGTGCTCTTTTCCCAAACGCAGGCTGCTCAACCATTGCGGTGACCTTTGTGTGCCCCGTAACTACAACAGAATTGTTCCATGGTAAGCCGAACGCCGTCCAAGACGTCCCGTGCCCTTATCTCCTCACCGGAAGATAAGGTCACGGGAGAGATCGCCTAACCACCTCCTCTCCGCGGGCCAAAGTACGCGTGAGAGATGAGAGCCACCGCGCGCGCATCGCGCCATCTTGCTGATAATGCAGAAAATATGATAGCTCCCCCCCCCCCCCGATATTGCCACCACCAGCAGTAAGTGGTAGATATAGATAGCTTGCCGTTTCAACATTGAAGGAGGTACTTCTCGGTAGCTTAGTGGTTAACGCCTCACATGTTCAATTCTGTGTGCCGGAGTCTTTCTCCTGATTTTTTTCCCTTTCTTGCGTATACTTATACGGTGCATGACATTGACGCCGACGCCGGCGACGAAATCCAGCCGAGGGTGTCCATATAAATGCTATCGCTACAAAAACTCTAGTTTAACTATACTTTGTCTACTTTGCACTGAACACAAACTGTGCTTGTTGAGAAACACGCTTACTTCAAGAAGACGTTGATAGACACTCGGCTGCATTCTGAATACATCGGTCCAACGCCTCCAGCATCGGGGTACATCAAGTAGCCTTTCACAGGTGGGCAAGCTTTAGAGTATCCTGTTCCATCGTGATTTGCTCCAAGCCTGAAAGATCACACATTCATCATTCGCATGCAGTTTTGCATTGCCGCCATATACCACCCCTAAAAATTTTACAGCAGCGGCAAGGCTAATAAATTAAACAAAGACAAAACACTATCCCAGAGAGAAGAAACTGCGGATATAAAATCACGCTAAGGGAAAGGGAGTTCCAAGTGAAGTTATGACGAGCCTGCAAAAAAAAATGACGATCACCCGCTATAATGCCAGCCTTAGTTCGTGTAGCGTCTAGCATATTGCTATAACGCTTATTGCTGCGCCTTCAACGTGAGATTGTGACTTTTGGCTTGAACATGTGACCAATGCCCGCATTGAAACGTGTTCTCGTCATTCTCGTTCTGAGTAAATATCAATATTACTATTTACCTGTCCACAGAAACCTAGAGACGTACGTACTTGTTTCCGCAGTGAAGTAGAACGTACCCCTCTTAGAGAAAAAGTTAGTCATCAGTTAGTAAACGCGTGTGTTTACTTGTTTTTAGAGTGTTTTACTACCTGATAGAAGACTTTATTCCAAAGGTAGAGAAGAAGCAGGCTAAAGATCAGGCAGTAGGAGATTGTGGCATCGGTACAAGAAATGCCAGAGGAGAGCTTCTAGTAGAATTCGCAGAATCTTCTACCTTATATAATTGAAGTTTTTGCGCACACACACAAGGACACAGAAGAAGGGAACACAAGGACCAGCGCAGACTAACAACTGATTTTTATTCAGTAAGAAAACAGAATATATACGCTTACTTGCACCCCATGATCACCGCGCATGAGCAAAAACGGCATCGTACAATCTTAAAAACCAAATATCACATGTTGTTCAGCAATTCAATTTCTTTTTCACTAAGCGATATCGACGGATGGCTGACGCACATATCTTTAAGTCTAGAGATGTGCCACGCTTCTACTATTTCTCTTGTTGTCTGATTTGGGTGTACATACACCACCTCAGTTTGATCAAACAACGGCTTACATGCACTAAAAGAACAACGCGCACAGTGCAGTGCTAAATGTGTTTCCGGCCTCCCTTTCAAGTTGGTCATGTGCTCCTTCAATCTCACATTTAAGCATCGGCCAGTCTGACCGACATAAAAGTGAAAAAGAAATTGAATTGCTGAACAACATGTGATATTTGGTTTTTAAGATTGTACGATGCCGTTTTTGCTCATGCGCGGTGATCATGGGGTGCAAGTAAGCGTATATATTCTGTTTTCTTACTGAATAAAAATCAGTTGTTAGTCTGCGCTGGTCCTTGTGTTCCCTTCTTCTGTGTCCTTGTGTGTGTGCGCAAAAACTTCAATTATGCAGCAGTACCAACTAGCCCGTCTTTCCGTGTTATTGCAGTTCTTCTACCTTCTATAGAAAACGAGGAAGCCACAAGGGAACATGAAGAAGCCGTAATGGCGAAAATAAGAACGAAATAGACTTTATAGTTGGTACACACCCAGGCATTGTGCAGGATGTGGAAGTGGTTGGCAAGGTACGATGCAGTGACCATAGAATGGTACGGTCTCGTGTTCGCCTAGACTTGAAGAAGGAACGACATAACCTGATACGCAAGAAGCCAATCAATGAGCTAGCACTGAGAGAAAAAGTACAGAAATTCAGTCTCGCTTTTTTATTTTTTTATTTATTTATGGTACCCTCAGGGCCCGAAGGCATTACAGAGGGGAGTGGCAATACAAAATAATACAGCAAACGGCAAAACGTAAAGGAAAAGAAGGGAAAATACAAAGCGATTGGCAAAAACACACAGTAACAAAGAATTAAATGTAGTAGCGGTAATACATTACAACGATTTTGTTAAAAAAAAACGGCAAAACGTAAAGGAAAAGAAGGGAAAATACAAAGCGGTTGGCAAAAACACACAGTAACAAAGAATTAAATGTAGCAGCGGGAATACATGACAACGATTTTGATAAAAAAAAAGGAAAAAAAAAAGCACGACATATATAACACGAAGCAAAATCAAACATCGCAAAACATGTTTTGCAAAAAGGCCCTAAAACGTGATGTATCGGTAATAGCCGTAGCTGATTGTGGTAGTAGATTCCATTCGGATGTGGTTCTTGGAATGAAGGCATGCGAATAGGTTACGGTTCTGCAGCGGGGAACATGAACTTTTTGCAGATGGTCCAATCTGGGTGATATGAATGAGGGGGGTTTAATAAACTGTTCACGAAGATTTTTGCTATGATAAAGTTTATGAAGGAGACTGAGTCGGGCTATTTTACGCCGAATGGCGAGTTCAGGAAGGTTGAGCTGGGACTTCATTAAGGTAACACTGGCCGTGCGGTTATAATTGGCTAAAATGAAGCGAACTGAACGATTCTGGACTGCTTCTAATTCATGTGTAAGTGTAGTGCCACCAGGATCCCAGACGGATGATGCGTATTCAAGTGATGGACGAATATAAGTAGTGTAAAGAAGTTTCTTAAGGGATGAGGGCGCCATGTAGAAGTTCCTGCGAAAATACCCGAGAGAACGGTTAGCCTTGGCGATGATGTGCTCCACATGGTGGTTCCATGACAGGTTACTGGAAATATGAACACCTAGGTATTTGTAAAATGAAACAGACTCGAGGTGGGTATCATTGAGATGATAATCTGGATACGCAAGTGAGGTGCGGCACACACGCATTGCTTTGCATTTTGAAATGTTTAGTTCCATGTTACATAATTGACACCAGGTAAATATGTTATTTAAATCCGTCTGGAGCGAGGTAACATCATTTTGGTTAGTTATTTTCTGATAAATTACACAGTCATCTGCGAATAGGCATACCTTTGATGAGACATTAGTTGGCAGGTCGTTCATGAAAATTAAGAACAGTAAGGGTCCCAACACAGAGCCTTGGGGAACACCCGAGAGCACCGGCTGGACGGGGGAATCAATATTGTTAGCAGAAACAAACTGTGTTCGGTTGGAAAGAAAGGCTCGAATCCAGTTAAACACGTTAGGGTCTAGGTTTAAGTGTTTCATCTTAAGAAGTAGTAACTGATGACTGACCTTATCGAATGCCTTAGAATAATCTAAAAAAATACAGTCAATGGTGAATCCAGAATCGAGTAGGACATGCAGGTCGTTTGTAAAGACTAAGAGCTGCGTTTCGCAAGAAAAATTCTTGCGGAAACCGTGTTGCGAGGGTGTGAAAAACTGGTTAGACTCGAGAAAGTTAACAAGGTGGGTGAAAATGATATGCTCAAGTATTTTGCACGGGACAGATGTCAGTGAAATTGGACGGAAGTTTGATGGATTGTGTGTTAGCCCTGATTTGTGAACTGGCACTATCTTACCGACCAGCCAGTCTTCCGGAAGGCTAGAATGCTGCAGGGACTGTGAAAAAATGCATGACAGGATAATAGAGGAGTATTCAACAGTGTTCTTCAGAACAGGTACTCGGCTCCTATTAAAGAAACCAACCTTAGCGTAGATACAATGAATAATCATCTGAAAAGTATCATCAAGGAGCGTGGAGTGGAAGTTGGGGGCACGGTTGTTAGACAGGACACTGGCAAGCGTTCCCAGGCAGCAAAAAATCTCATTAAGAAGCGTTAAAGCATGAAAGTCTCAAGTACAACAGACAAAATAGAACTGGCAGAGCTTTCGAAGTTGATTATTTAAGCATAAAGTTTCCGATGTAAGAAGGTATAAGATGGAGAAAAATGAACACGTTCGCAATAACGGAGGAAGCGTCAAAGCAGTTAAGAGGAAACTTGGGATAGGCGAAAATCGGATGTATGCACTAAGGACGGATAAGGCATAATAACTACCAGTATGGATAGGATAGTTAAAATAGCGGAGGAGTTTTACAGAGATCTGTATAGTAGCCGAGACAACCACGACCTTAATACTATAAAGAACTAGCAGTTAGCCAGATGACAGTAAACCAGTAATAGTAGAAGAAGTCAGAAACGCCTTGGAGAGCATGCAGAGACGCAAAGCTGCTGGTGAGGATTAGTTAACATCAGATCTGCTGAAAGATGGAGGACAGATTTTGTTAGAAAAACTAGCCACTCTGTTTACGAGGCGTCTCCTGGCGGGAAGAGTACCAGAGTCTTGGAAGTATACTAACATCATCTTAATACATAAGAAAAGAGATGACAAGCACTTGAAGAATTACAGGTCGATCAGCTTGCTCTCTGTAGTATACAAGCTATTTACAAAGGTAATTGCTCACAGAGTGAAGAAAACAATATAATTCAATCAACCAAAGGAACAAGTAGGATTTCGAACAGGCTACTCAACAACCGACCACATTCATACTGTCAATCAGGTAATACAAAAATGCTCAAAATATAACCAACCACCATACATAGCCTTCATAGATTACGAGAAGGCGTTTGATTCCGTAGAAATATCAGCCGTCATGCAGACACTGCCGAATCAGGGCGTAGATGAAGTATATATAAACATTCTGGAAGAAATATACAGGGGATCAACTGCTACCATAGTGCTTCATAAAGAAAGCAACAGAATACCAATCAACAAGGGTGTAAGGCAGGGGGACACAATCTCCCTAACGCTATTTACCGCGTGCTTACAGGAAGTTTTCAGAAGCCTAGAATGGGAAAGGTTAGGGATAAGAGTTAATGGAGAATACCTTAGTAACCTACGCTTCGCCGATGACATTGCATTGCTGAGTAACTCAGGGGACGAATTAAAACTCATGATTAAGGAGTTAGACAAGGAGATAAGAAAGGTGGGTCTTAAAATTAATCTTCAGAAAACCAAAGTAATGTACAACAACCTCGGAAAGGAGCAGCGCTTTGAGATAGGTAATAGTGCACTTGAAGTTGTAAAAGAGTATGTCTACTTAGGGCAGGTAATAACCGCAGAGCCAAACCACGAGATTGAAGTAACTAGAAGAATAAGAATTGGGTGGAGCACATTTGGCAAGCGCTCACAAATTATGACAGGTAGATTGCCACTATTCCTCAAGTAAGGTATATAACAGCTGTATCTTGTGGGTACTTAGCAGCGGAGCAGAAACCTGGAGACTTACAAAGAAGGTTCAGCTTAAATTAAGAATAACGCAGCGAGCAATGGGAAAAATAATGGTAGGTGTAACCTTAAGAGACAAGAAGAGGGCAGGGTGGATTAGGGGACAAACGGGGGTTAAGGATATCATAGTTGAAATCAAGAATAGTAAATGGACATGGCCCGGGAATTTAGCGTGTAGACAGTATAACCACTGGTCATTAAGGGTAACTAACTGGGTTCCCAGAGAAGGCAAGTGGGCTAGGGGGAGACAGAAGGTTAGGTGGGCTGATGAAATTAAGAAGTTTGTGGGTACAAATTGGCAGTACCAAGCACAAGACCGATTTAACTGGCGCAACATGGGAGAGGCCCTTGTCCTCAGTGAACGTAGTCAGGCTGCTGCTGCTGCTGATGATGATGATGATGATGATGATGCTGATGATGATGACTACCTTCGCGGCACATTGGCATATTTTTACTAGCCAGCAGCTAGTACAGTTAGTAACTTTTGCTGTTACTAACCAGGGAAGCCTTCGCAGCATTTTTAACTGAATTACTAAGCCACCTATATTGCCAGTTCTGTCCTAGCTGCCGCAGTATATTTCGCCATAATAATAATGGTGACACTCATAGGCAAAATTTAGGCAAGCTTCAATTTTATTGACAACCTTTGATTTGGAGTTACGGACGCAATGGCACGTATATAATCAAATAAAAGGGCAGACGATGATGTGTAGAAAACACAAGTTATTCTTCTAAATTTTAAGGATGCTAACCAGTACACAGTGTCAGGTCATCCCCAATGTAGGGGCATATATAGCCTTCAAGTTGCTGCTACTGTTGAAATCGCTATGTCAAAGTTTTGAAGTTTTGTGTGCGTTCGCGTGTGTTTTCTTGCTTGTGATCTGTTCATATGAGTTTTCATAACCATATGATCCCGTTCATACAATTCAACATATACACGTGATCTTATGAGCATGATAATATGCAAGTATAATATGACCATATGAATATAATATATATATATATGATGTGATAATACAATTATGTATTCATATGACCATATTAGTACATGATCAGATCTCTACATTAGAACGTTGCAGTGATGCGTAATTACCACGGTATAGTTACATGAAGTAGCTAGCAGCCATTACATAATATACGAGGACAATGAAACTTTAATATTTTTCTCCAATACTTTTGAAATAGAATCATGTTTATATGGCGACGCACACACACTTATAACAAACAAGGTGTAAACCTCTATTTGTGGGGTTACTAACAGTTTACTAAGAGAGTAATGACTTGAGTCCGCACCATTCAATTACTAACTCGGTAGTAAATTTCGAAAACTTTCAATTTACTACCGTCCATTACTAAGAGGCTAGTGCGTTTTGTGACGACAGAACAGTTAGTATTTAGTTAGTGAGTATGCCGGCCTTTCTTTTAGGAGTGCATACGCGTTATTACAAGCTACCTATTTCCCAAACATATAGGTGTTATTTGTGTTACATACCTATTATGTGGGATCTGTATGGTTTCACAGTTTAATATTATCTCAAGTGCATTGATCTAAACACCTTTGAAAGTACATTAAAATTTGATGTTCGCCTTGTTCCCAAAGCCAGCATGAAAAAGACGCTGGCAGCGTGGCGTGTGGTACAAAAATTTGCACACGCGTTCTCGCAGTGTTGTTTATGACCATTGACTTCACCTAGAAGCTGCCCTAGGTGTCTGCTGAGAACCTTGAGTTTACATTTTTTTTGTTGTTAACATTACTTTCCTACGAGCTTTTCAAGATCTATATAGGCAACCGCTGATCATGAAGCTTAGCCATTTGCGGAAGACCTAAGCTCCAGTTCAAGAAAGTTTATTTCTCATTATAATTTGTTTATTTTTAGTAGGAGCCCTACCACATGATTTTGTAAGGTATAAACTATCATGCTGCTAACTTATTTTACAGTAAATTATTCGATTAGCTGGATAATTGAAAAAGACCCACCACACAGCCATTAGCTTTTGAGTTCTAACACAACTGCTGGGTTTACTTACAATTGATGTTTACGTTGTTGAAGCTCACATTGTAATGGAATGTAATAAAAAAACTTTATTTGCTCATATTGTAAAAAAGTAGCAAATTTATATTCTTGTTCCTTGCTGCACAATGCATTGCTGTGCAAGGCACAATGGATTGCGATCATTAAAATGAAAGGTTACAAAAAGCATGGCAGTGAAACTACTCATAATTACGTTAATGTACAACTACACCATAGAATGCTCTAATACGTGGAATAATACACTATAGTAATGCTATACACAACTATGCTTGGAAAATAATGCCGGAGATAACACTGAAGTTTCATTAGGGAAATAACGATGGATCTTGAAGGAACTTACGCATGTGATATTTCGTGGGCAGCGGTCAAAGAAACATTCAATCCACCGGCTTTCACTGAAATAATGGCCGCTTTCCCATTACCACATACCGATCCTACTGTAGTTGTACCTGTTGCATTGAAAAAGCGTCAAAGAGCATGTACTTGAAAGGAGCTACATGTGTATATGTGCAATGGTTATCGTGTTCAGAGCGTATAATGAATGAATGACTAAAAAAACTTTATTTAAAGTCAGTCCCTGTCATGCGAGGCAGAAGTATTAAGTACCGTGTATTAATACCCGCCATCCGTCGATGATGATGACAGTCAGGTGACGGCTCGAAGAACTTAGACCTGCATAAAATATGTTTGCTTCAAGTTTTTCGTAGCCGATATTTCGTGAGGTTGGTCAGTCGTTCATTGTCATTCGGGTGTAAAGTGAATGAAAAGATAACTTGCTGCTCGCAGGGACAAAACCATTGATCTTGAAACAACACGTCAGATGCCATACCAACTCAGCTATAGCGTCGGCCATCTTCTTTTTCATTTCATAAATATATATGTGCATTTAAACGCGAGATGCTTGCCAATGCATGACGGCGAGTGCAGAACGCTCACGAGGCATGAAATCACTTCTGGACCGCATATTTTCGGCCTCCTGGCGTCACGAAGTACGTAATTTTGTGAGCTGACAGTTGCTCAATAATTAAAAAAAATAATTTCAAATGTGCCATTCATTTTAAAGGTCATTGTCAGCCGGCGCCAGCAGAAATTTACAATGTAAAACGCATGAACCCACACTTGCAGCATTTTGCGAAAGATAACATCCAGACTAGTATGATATTTGAGAAAGTATAGAGCAGGTTCAGTTTCTTTGTAATAGACCTTTTTCTTATGTATGCCAGTTTTCGTGGGTTTTAATTTTGCAAAGAGTTCTGGAATGAAATTCGCCCTTTTTACGGAAAGAAGACATCCCTATTTGAATAAGTGGTCGAGTATAGTTCCATGCATGGACACAGTATAGTGTGTCCGTGCCGGCGTGGTGCCGAATGACTGCACCTCACCACTTACCAAATTTCTGCGAATAAATGCACTCCTGTCTTTCCTTCGAAACGCCGTGAAACCGACTTCAGCATCTCAATTAGGGTCCCTTAGACAAAGTGCGACAGGTGCTCTTTTGACAAAACGGGTGTATTTGCCAGATGTGAAACATTTCGTGACAGAGAATCATATTTGCCCTGTGTTCTTCTTTTGCCTTGGGGCTTACCTCTTAACGTTCACATGTTCATCTTTACACGAGAGTGAAATTTTAAGCAATGAGGAAGCATCTCTGACTCAAAGTTACAAAACTGGTTTCGGAAAAAAAATGTTTCGGGTGAATTCGTAGAGGCACGAATGCAAACTTTATATTAACAGGTAAATCTAGCCAACTTTGGTGGCCTAGAAGTCACACGGTGTCCGGCTGCATACCCGATAGTCCAGAGCTTGTTCTAAGCCGTGGGGGTCGCATTTTTCACGGAAGTGAAATGGTAGAGGACCATCCACTTTGCAATTTCCGTGCATGTTAAAGAACACCACATGGTCAAAATTTCCGGAACCCTCCACTACTCATAACTTCTTATATTCATATCGTGGTTTTGGCGCGTATAACTGAAATGCACTTTTACTGCTGTTGTTTTGAGTAGGACAACATATTCCTTTATATATAAAATTTCGAGTACAAACCAATTGCAATATAGAGGTTCTCATAAACGAAGTGTCTGACCAAAATAACCGTACCTTCTATGGAATGTTCAGCCGACTGGCGAGCCAGACCGAGTCTGAAAGTGGAGCAGGGGGAAAGTGACAATACAGCAAGTAATATTGCCACAAGATGTTTTATTACACTAAATCTACATGTGCTACTTTGACTGAAGCAATAGTATGTGAAAGAACAAACTTGTCGTTCTCATTAGGCGGTTGTGTACCATCATAGGCGCGGTGACTGAAGTCTGATAGCCACGCCACGTACTTCTCTCATCTAATGGCAACACGTTCCGGTTGGATTAGAATTCTCAGGGCATTGCCAAGTCACAGGTAACACAGTCAACCCATACTATTATAAAAAAACGGCAAACAATCTGAAATGCAGAATTCACTCCAAAAAGAGACATGCGTACAATAATACGCTACACAAAGAAACCGCAACTACCATCGACTCAAAACAAGCTAGATCCTTAGACCAAATCTGTTTTTAGGCAAGCTGGCGTCTCAGCCACCAAACTCATGCGATCTCGCAGTAGTAGAACATTCTTAATGTTCAGATGCCACCTTCGGAGCTATGACGAAGTGGTACCACCTCGCCGTCATCGTCGTCGGTGCGTGCCCGCTTGACGATACACTCGTCCTTAGCGCCGGCATCCCGGTCTTATTCGTCTTCTTCGGCCCGCTTGGTGAAACCCAACTCGTTCATGGCCTCATTGATGACGCACTGCGAAGACTGGTGTGGGCCACATTTATTCTGGTTTGAAATGAAGGATTCGTAGTCCCGCCAGGAACAGCTGTGCAATTCAAGGTTGCACCAAATTCGGGCAGCTTCACTCGAGACTTCCAAGATCGACAGCCAGTTTCCTGGCCTCTTACACCAACATCTTTCAGAACTGGGCAGCTGCTGCTTTCGTCGCTGTAGCGACGCTGCCCTACAGCACAGTGCCAGCTCATTCTCGATTTTCCACTACAGCTCGGGTCACGGGCCAGTTCACGGTCGTGTAAAAATATGCTGAGTATCAATAGCGTAATCGCGCTAACGTACTATAATACAATGCTTTTGTATTCGAAATACCATGTACCTAGAATGAAACACTATACACCACTTTCAACAGTTCAGTTCTCGTAGATGGTGGTGTGATCATTGTACGAAGTACCTAATATCCAACCCCGTTACAGCGAGTTTGAGAGTAACCTTATTCGGCCGAAGGAGCTAGAAAATGTGTGGCAAGTAGCTCTTCTTTGCCCTTTTTTAGACATTTTCCAAATTTTACCGAACTTCAGCATTGGCGTTTAATGAAACGCCAACAGCGGAACACGTGCCACCGGCAGTAGCAGTGGTATAGCGTGTGGCGTCGAGTCATCATCAATGCCATGCGCTCATGCTCATTTAGACAGAATTGCGCCTTTTAAAACACGAATGTGGAGCACGAGCGGGGGATGGCATGAGCATATTTCTCGAAAATCGAGAGGTAACTAACTGCCCTACGGGCACCACTGCACGCGTTTCGTTCGGTGACCATAGTAGGTGCTACAAGTTTCATTACGCAGTGCCACCTCGTCTGATCACCGCTAGCGGCCGGTAAACGTACCGATTTTGCTTTGTCGGCAAACGTTTTTTTTATACATGCCCATATGACAATTGGAGTAAAGCACGCATTTCCGTCCTACTCAAGGGCTGCTCATACAACACCAATTTTTGCAATGATGCCACCATATTAGTGGTGTTTCGCTTCCAAGCTGCCTCACCTAGCCCTTGGAGTTGCACTTTTAGCTAGATAATATAACCTTGATCACGATTGCGCTGCGTATACAGCAATTACTGCAAATGTAAACTTTTATTCACCTCATGTAGTTTTGGCAGTCATCCGTAGAACTTACACTTCAACAGTACAGCTAAAAACTGAGAACTGCTATGTGAACCGAGCGAACTCATATCAAAATGCAGCTGTTCTGGCCACAGCCTAACAGACGACATAAGGGGGATCCCACGGATTGCGTCATTGGAGCGCCCTTCGTAGTGCCGCCACGGGTGGCGCGCGCGGCAAAGTAAATAGAAGAAAGAAAAAAATGAAGTGAATGAAGCGTTGCGAAATGTATTATGTTTTAGCTAGTTAGTCAGGAGGAAAATGGAACAGTCATGCGCTCACATAGTGATTGAACCAAAGGTGCCCAAACAGTATTTTGTTTTCTGTGCATAATTAGTAAATAAGTACTAACTTCCTGTCTCCATTGCTGTATCGACAAAATTGGCCGTGCATATCAAGCTACATGATGTTGCTATGATGCTCTCTGTTGTGCAGCTATAGTGTTTTTAAGTATAGCTGTCACTGATATGCTTTGTTCCCTTCCACGTAAACTGACACTTGCACAGCGAAACCTAATAGAAATTGCCAACGCCGGTCTTCACAACTTGGGACCACCTGCCCCGCCACGGTGGTCTAGTGGTAAAGGTACTCGGTTGCTGGCCCGCAGTTCATGGGATCGAATCTCGGCTGCGGCGGCTGCATTTTCGATGCAGACGAAAATGTCGTAGGCCCATGTGCTCAGATTTGAGTGCAGGTAAAAGAACCCCAGGGGGTCGATATTTCCGGAGCCCTCCACTACAGCGTCCCTCATAACCATATGGTGGTTTTGTGACGTTAAACCCCACATATCAATCAATCAATCAATCAATCAACAACTTGAACCCGAATTTCCAGCTTCGTTATCTGTCAGGAATCAAAGAGCTGAGTAGATGCTCCTGTGCCGCTTGTGGTGCTGGGTGGCCTTCACGAATGCATTCTCATTTCGAATCGGAATGGCCAGCAGCCCGACATGGAAACACTGTAGCTGCAAAAAGATAATTACCCATCTTCTCTGTAAGTGTCCTCACTTCTGTGTTCCCAGAGAAGAACTTTCGAAAGCGTTCGACCGACTTGACCGTTGCCCATTATCGGAGGAAAAGGGCACTGGTTGAAACAGCGCTCGACACGAACAACTTTGACAGCGTTGTTGCATTTTTTGCAGAGAAATAGCCCCAGAAACATCCTTTATGCTTGTTGTTTATCTTAATATTGTTCGCTCTTTTTCCTGTTCCTCATTTTTTCAACATAATTTTACGGATGTGATGGGTTTATTTACACTGAAAATTTCAGTGCTCAACCGTCACTGCCGAATCACCATCGCTCGTGAGCGTCGTATACCTCTTCTTCCTTCTCGCTCCTTCAGTCTGGGTTACACTTTCCTCCGGACAAGATGAAGCTCACCGAGCGAGTAGAAGCGATCGGTTGTTGTAGGGCTCCAATCAGGCAATGTGCACAGTTTGCGTCTTACGCGAACGCCGGTGCTGAGCTGTCACTTTCGTAACAACGTAAGTGACGTAACTCAAGCACTGAGTAATGACGAATGGTCCCGAGTACTCGGAAAGAAGCTTCTGGCGAAGTCCCTTCTTTCGAACGAGCGTTCACAGCTAGACGAAATCATCCGTAGCTAAAGTCACAGGCGGGTGTTTTGCGTTGTAACGGTCTCTCGCACGTGCGTGGGCGGAGAGAGTGCGGAGCCGAGCAAGTCGACGAGCTTCTTCGGTGCGACACAAAGTCTGCGCGACACTGGCGTTTTCGTTCGTTGAAAAAGGAAGTATGGTGCCAAGGAACTTTTGGGGATGACGAGCATAGAGGAGAAAGAAAGGCGTATAACCTATGACCTCGTGTTTCGCGGTATTAAAGACGTATGTAACAAAAGGTAATACGGCATCCCAGTTTTTGTGACCCGCCGCGATGTACATTGAAAGCATGTTGATGATGGTGGGATTGGTGCGCTCACTGAGGTCGTTGGTATGAGAGTGGTATGGCGTGGAATACCCATACTGGCACCGCAACGTCAGCGGCAAACTTCCGGCCGCGATCACTTATCACCACATGAGGGGCCCCGCGACAGAGTATAATCGATTGCACAAGAAACCATGACACATCAGATGATGTGGCTTAAGCAACCACCATCGTTTCAGTATACCGCGTGAGGTAATCTACGCACGCAATAATCCAGCGGCGTACGGTGGTAGACTTGGGGAAAGGGCCCAGTAAATCTATGCCGACCTTTTCGAATGGTGCTGTCGGTGGCATTTTTACCATCTTTCATTCCTCTCACCGTCTTCCCCAGCACGTAGTAGCCAGGCAGTCGGCGAACTGGCTAATCTTCCTGTCCTTTTGTGTTGGTTTTCCTCCTTCTGCCGTGTAATAAACGGTGTGATACCCTCAAGATTGTGACGAGTCTTCCTAACAGTATAGTACAATACCACACGCCGGACCAGCATTTTGTTTCTTGATTCGCATTCATCATCCCCATCATCATTATCAGTAGCAGCAGCAGACTTACTGCCCCCAATGATAGGCAGAAGCCTCTCCCATGTTGCGTCAATATATCTGGTCCTGTGCCAGCGGTGACTACGATAAACACTCAAACAGGGTAATCTCCTCTGCCCAACTCACTCTCAGGCGTATCTGCTCACGGAACTCTAAATGACCTGAGGGTTATCTTACCTATGCGTTACTTGAACAGCCGAAGTGCCCCACTCTATTGCTATTCTTCAAGTCGCTTGAGTCTCATGATTCGGCTCCTTGTCAACTACCTGTGCTGAGTAGACTTAATATTTTACATCCTCCAGTGCTTCGCTACGAATCGCAAAAGGGCTATTCTCTTCTGAGACTTTTGTACATTGGCTTAGTTTTTTTGTACAATAACATTCAGGCATATCATTCTGCCTTCGGTGTCCAGTTAGGTAATCTTGAGCTAAAATTCGTTCTTCAAGTTAGTCATCAATGCCCCATCATCAGCCTTAGAACGCAATACCTGTCTAATAGAGAGGCCTCAAGTCGTATGATAGGTTCATTATCTCCACACCTCCAAGAGAAACAGGCAGTACGGTGCAGGACTACGCAAGCATAATGACTGGTCGGTTGTCTGCAATGTGTCAAGGGCTTCGGTATTGTTGTTTCTCCTTAAGATTCAATATTAGTAGTGGGATATGCATCCAGATGGCGACAACGGCAAACGACACATCCACAGCGACCACTACATAAGTCAGGGAAAACGGAGCATAGATTGAAAACGACGCAGCCGGCACACGATGAGAGACCTGTTCTTAAATAAATAGTACGGGACATACAGCCCGGAAGTTTGTGACCATTTCAGTGGTTGGAAAACAGACTCGAGTTGTGTAAAGGAGCTTTTTATGCATGAAAGGTAGAGTTTGCCCAAATCTTTTATTGTAGAATGCTTTATCCAAACTTTACAATTTTCGACTTTGTCAGCACGAAGCCATTCCAATTCAAATTATTAGAACGCCCCAAAATTTCATTACAACTATTGAAATCAGCACAAACAACTATACAGCTTCGGTTAACCCTATATAACGTTGTGCAGAAATTGATAGTTTAATTACTTGTTTAGGTTGCCGCATCCCTCCTCTCTTGTGCGCCTTTGAAATGTGCCACCATTCAAGTTTAGTGGTCAGACTATTGCACTGTGAAGGACACTGAGCTTGTTGCATTATTGGTGCAACTGCAAACTGAAAACCATCAGCGAGAGTAGCGAAGACCATAACAAAATCTAAAAGAGTCTTACACTGAGGACACTCAGTATTACTATGAGATAACATAATGAAACCTACAACGAACATCGTTCCCATTAGTTGTCGAATAGAGTAAGCATGCTTCGAGGCTTGAATTACGACAAGATTGCTACTAGTGTGTAGTTGCCGTCTGTAGTCGTTGCATGGAGGAATGCCGAGTTTCACAGCATTGCCACTTGTTCCGTAACATATAAAGCTACTCATCCTGCACAACAACACTAAATAGCTGCACCTGTGACAATGTTTACGAGCAGAATGCATAAATTTCCGTAGTATACTATTAATAATAAACATACTTTTTCAAGCCTTGTTGACAACATTTTTTTGCATAAATTGCGTATTTTTTATGCGAAGGAAAGCAATTTAAATATATTCGAGCCATTTTGCTTTTTTTATTAGTCCGAGTAGCATGAAAATTAAAACGTGCCTTTAGGTCGCCACCAATCTTAGCGTGTGACGGTCCCGTTGCAAAAATCAAGCATTTCTTTGCTTACTGCAAGCACTTCTTTATCTATCTATCTATCTATCTATCTATCTATCTATCTATCTATCTATCTATTTATCTATCTATCTATCTATCTATCTATGACTTTTAGTTCTCCTCGCCATCTCGATAATGGTACCGATACTAAAATTATTTCATGGTCTTGCTGCTGTTGCGGTGGTCTCGTTCACGTGACATTTTGCAAAACTGGTATGGTATGTTACGACTGCATGGCGAACATAAGTGGCAGACCCTAACGTGGAAGTCATGACATGCCATGTCATGAATATAATGTTATGACGACAACACGCCACGCTCATGGTGTGCTCGCGGTTATTGGGCTAGCTTCACATACACCAAATTTGATATTACGAGACGTCAATGAATGATGAAGGCATATGACTGGCGCAAAACATGATAATCATGACATGAGTGTCAGGTGAGAGCATGACAACATACCACGCTCTCAATGCGCTTGCGGCGCTTTCGCTAGCTTCACACATACCAAATTTTGTATTACATGATGTGAATTGTTGACAAAGGTAAATGACACGTCCGAACAAGATAATCATGACATGCGTGTCATGTAAATTATGACTACACGCTACAATCATAACGTGCTCGCAGCCGTTTCGCTAGCTCCACATGTACCAAATTTGGTATCAAGGTGACGTGAATAGACGACGAAGGTAAATTGCACGTCCAAACGTAATAATCTTGTTATCCATGTCATGTGAAACATGACTACATGCTACGCTGATAGTGTGCTCACGGACGTTTCGCTATCTCAAAATATACCAATGTTGGTATCAGGTGACGTAAAAAGACGACGAAGGCAAGGGGACTCGCTCGCTGGATTCCACGTCGACCGGTTGTGCCCTCGCGATCTCCGACGTCAGCGTAGCTCTGGCCGACTGGGCTGGCCCTACGTCATCTACTGACGCCGACCTTGGACGACAGTGTAGCTCTGACTGACTGGACTTGCTCTACGCCACCTCCTGACGCCGACAAAAGCTCTCGCAAGTGGTGCCCCGTCCTCGGACTGCTGTGACCGTGTTTCCATCTTTCCTATTTCTCCTATCCCCTCGATATGTCGTCGCTCTTTGGCTTACCACCTCATGCCTCTTTCTCTCTCTCTACACTTTTATTCCTATCCTTTTAATCCCTTCTCACCCCCATCTCTTGTGAGCTACTGTTGAGGAGTCGCTCGCTGAAGCAGACAGTTACAGGGCTCACTTTTCTCTTCCTTTTTCTAGTAGTAGTAGACGAAGGTAAATTTCTCTAGTAGTAGTAGACCAAAGTAAATTAGACGTCCAAAAATCATAGTTATGCTACGCTCATAGCGTGTTCACGGCTGTTTCGCTAGCTCCACATATGCGAAATTTAGTATTACGCGACGTGACCAGACAACGAAGCTAATTGACACACTGAAACACAAAAAGCATGGCATGGAAGTCACGTACGACAAATTTTACGTCCACTTCGTAATGTTGTCCTTATTATAAAATTGCATATGAACCTCCTTCATTCGTGCTTCGCATATCAACGATTCCCACAGTACGTTGGATCTGCCAGTTTTTTTTAATTTACTTGTACATTTCTTGATTTTTCACTCATTGACGACGCTGCTTTTCCGCTCACAATGAACGACACTAGCGCCGACGTCGAATCTGGAATTTCTGCGAAGCGAGATAGGGAATGCTTAGGCGTTGGAATTCCTTGCAATGGTAGGCTTGGATCAGTATGTTCAGCAAGGATGTTAACTCTTAACTAGCAACCCATGCATAAAAAGCATAGGGAAGAGTCACTTAGATCGTGGCTGGTGATAGTTCATACAAGGAGTCGAAAATGTGAAAAGGCAAAGTAAGAAAAAGACTGCTTACCCCGTTACCAACAACATAAAAGCTGAATCCCACATGTGCTTGCGTTGGCTCGCGTATTTCACGAAAGGGATGAGCGTATTATATCCATTCACGTTTCCGTTGGGCCACAATACCAAAAAAGGCTCGTTTGTCTGAAACGTTTGTTTTCTTAACATATTATACATTAGTGGTTTTTCTACTCACCGTGTTCGAAATTACCAGCCTTTTTAGGTAGATAGAGCCTGGAGGTACAAGCTGCTGAAAGATTACGCTGATCTGTGGGCAACCGATAACACATCTGATAAATTGCAGAAAGTAATGCGAAAAAACATACGCTTGTTTTCAGTATATATTCAGACTTTTTGTGCCCCATTCAAATGAAAGAGCTGTAATATGTCGATAAACTTTCAGTTTCTGTTTTTTTTATCATAAATTCACTTACATTATGTGCAATATATCTACGAGTTAAGGGAAAAACCTCGTACTATGTCTCCTCACGAACATTTTGGCCCGGAATTAATGCCTGGCAGCAAGGAGCAAGACCGGTAAAGCATGGTAATTAAAAAAATTGACGCATGCCCATTACACACTGTGCCAGCAAAATTGAACCTCCAAACACTTTATCATCAAGTTGAGAGGAAAAGTTTATGCTAATTGATGTAGGGTATCTAACAGTTTTGCTCATTATACAATGTAAAACATTTGAAAATTGTGACATTCTTTGCCCAGGAAGCACAGTCAATTTACGCACAAATCTAACGCTCAGCTTTCTTTTTTTTTAAACAAGACATGCACGAGATTTCATTGGCGATTTCAATCAAGGCAGAGTATGTGTGAATTACAGAACGAAATATTTGATGATGTACTTTTAGTAGTGCAGCCAGTTGTTGGTCTTGTTACCATTACTAAACTAGTGCGTAAATGATATGCCCTTGACACAGTGGCTTAATTGTGTTTGATTTCGCGAAAAAAATCATCATTTCCAGGCAGCACTTTTGCAAGTGTTAGAATATGGGTGTGCGTGAAGTATCATACAAGTAGTTGTTGATAAGGGCTGATGGGAGGAAATACTTGTAAGCTTTCTTTTTCTGAAGAGGAAGGACGTTCGGCATAATTATTAATTGATCGCACCCTAGATTAGGTAGCCATATATGTAAATTTCAGATTAGTGACTGCAAGTTAAACTAACAGTAACGGCAGGCACAATGTCAACCCGTTTTTGGCTGATGGCTAACTATTTTATGTAAGCGTCTTTTCCTTGATTCGTATGGCGCACGCATCTGGTTGCTGTTAAATAAGACTTAGCTCTAAAGGTAGCATAACAATTGTTTTTTCAGACATTTTCAGAAGTTTCTATCAGCAAAAATAAAATTACGGAAACGCACGTGACTTCACTACAAAAACACGTAGTTGACACCTTAGGTATAGGACTTGGTATAACGTGGAAGTAAAACGTATTCTTACAAAAGTAGTTGAACGTTTACTGAGCCTTTCTGCTGAAACAATCACGAAAGGTAACAGTATTGTTTTGTTGCCATAGAGTCTGATATGTTAACTAACTAGCCACTGCAATTTCATCGTTAAACTGGCAGTTGGTTTAACCTAAAACACAGTAGTGAGCGTACTGTACGAGTTCAAAACGACCCGAGTGTGGAGATTTTGAGCGTATGCTGGCTTCAACACAGAAAATTGGCTTGGCTGTGGCTGCTCGAAATAGAACGCATTTTGAAAGTACTTTCAGTGCGTTATGTGCAATTGTGTAAAGCCTAGTACGTCACTTCGTATGAAATCAATTTTTGTTGGGAGTTTAACAAGGCCTACTCGAAGAGCTCAGCTGTAGAGTGCCGCCACTACGACATAGCGTCAACATCTGAATATGTTGCAGACACGCAATAAACAACGTGAGCAGACATGGTGCATTTTCCTAGAACGTTCAAATTACAAAAAAACACGGGGTCGGAAACGAAGGAGTACTGCCAAGCTATTCTCGTGGTGTCCGATGTCTGGACATGTCCAATTCAGCCTTCCCTGATTGGTTGGAGCACACCCCCTGTTTCCGGTCGTTATTCGGAAACGTCATTTTGATGCCAAGTAACGCTCGCAACTCTTGAGACAAATGATCACACACATAATCACACACTTCAAGAATGCGCCTGCGACAACAATACATGCTAATATTATTAGTTTCCCAAGATGCATTCAAGGATAGAATGCTCTTGGTCGACTTATAGCAGAATGGCGTACAGTTGATGACTCCACAGAAATGTTGCAAAATACACATAGCATTAATAACAAGCCCGATAACATAGTATGCACTGTATTTTCATTCTACAATTGATCCCTTGTATTAAGAGACCTTTGCCAATATTTGTATTTACATCAACTGTTACAATTGTGTTAACCTTTTTCTCTACCTTTTTTACGGCTGTGTAAAATTAATAATGCGTCCACTACCCCTCTATTTATGCATGTAGTTAGTTTCTTTTTATTTGTACTTGTTCAGCAATGTTGCTCCGACCAAGTTTTATTGTTACTTCTGATGTGGCTGCTTCTTGTGCTTTGCTTTTTGATCCCCCTGCTGTAAAAACCCTGCAAAAATTTAACAGTATGTTTAAAATAAAAAAATTATAAAAGGTTAAAAATACGGAATGCGTTTCACCGTGCACGACGAATGCTGCCCCAAAGACTTGCTTTTAGACGCACATCTCGGAGGCCGTGCATAGACTCTTATCACATTTGCCATTGAATTAGGTTTAGCGTGGACCTATGAAAGGTCTGTACGTGACGCCTGTGAAAGGACTGTACGCATTCCCTGCATCGTTCGTTAAACGGCTCAACACACTCATACGCACAGTGAGATTTTTCAAATTTGTTTAACTTGGAAACGCCCACTGTATCACATATGATATATGGAATATGATACTTCAAAAGAGAGAGAGAGAGAGAGAGAGAGATGGTATGAAGAAAAGCAGGAAGGTTAAACAGGAAGGAAGTGTATGGTCTGCTACCATGTGCTAGGGAAGGGGAAATGGGAGACAGAAAAGTAAGCAAAAGGGAATGAGAGAAACAGAGCGGGACAGAAGCGAAGACAAATACGCTGAAATGATACAAACGGTCGACAATGTGGGTCGATCGCAGAAGCTTCAGGAGGGCCTTCGTCACTTTTTGGCGTGAAGCCTCTTTCCGGTGTTTCAAAATTAATTTTTCGTGAGGTGGCTGGTCGTCAAGGTGTGCAAATACTGCTGACAGGGACTGTCTCTGACAGTTGTACTGAAGGTACTGACACAAAATATGTTAGATGGTTTCGTAAGCACCGCAATGATCACACGCAGCACTGTCTGCAGCCAATCTGATACGGCAAGCGAATGCGTTCGTAAAAGATACCTCAAGCCACGTGCAACAGAGAACAGTTATCTCAGATCTGGATAACCCAGATGGAATGGAAAGTCCTATGTATGAGTCCAGACGGTGATGATGTGTGTGTAGAAATCCGGGTGTGTTCCACAGAGACCTGGTGGCATCGTGCGTCAGTGTATTGATCCTTGCTGCGGTGTCACTTCTTGACAGTGAAATGGGGTCCATCATGCCATTTTCAAGAGCGTTCTTTGCTGCAGCGTCGGCATGCTCGTTATGGATGATTACGCAGTGGCCTGATAACCATTGAAAAGTTACGTCGTGTCCTTTCTGTAGTAGTTGATGATACAATTGTCTTGTTTCCAGCACCAATTGGTCTTGAGGTCCATGACGTAGCGCAGTTCGAATACCATACAAAGCTGGTTTGGAGTCGGTGAAAATTCACCACTTAAAAAAAAGGTGCTTCTTGATCGATCCTGCGGAGTGAACAGTAGAGTGTTGCGAGCTCTGCGGCTGTCGATGTTGTTTTGTGAGAAGTTCGAAATTGGGTGGTTTGAGCTTTTTCAGGGAAGAACACAGCTCCTGCAGATCCCCTAACATTTGTCGAACCGTCTGTGTAAATTTTAACGTCGTGTTTGTATCCTTATTTCAGCACATGTAGAGTCAGCTGCTTCAAAGCTGTTGTTGAGAGATCCACATTTTTGAAAATTTTTCGCACTGTCAAGCGTAGGTTTGCACTGTTTAAACAACAAGGGGGTGTAAAGATACGTTCCGGAGGTGTGTGGCCTGCTGGAAGGCACTCACGGTGACTCAATACTCTCTTAGAGAAGGAGGCACTTGGTCGGTCTCAGAAGCGAAGCGAGGTGGGGAGCGCGGGTGCGAGCAAGGTGCCTAATATGCGCTTAAAGCTCCTCTTGAGTAATGTGAATGAGGCCGGATGATCTTTGGTGATCGCGATGGTCTCGGCGGTAGATAAGCAGCGTAGTAATCCAAGACGAACTCTGAAAACCTGACCCTCAAAATTTTCGATTGTGCGTATGTTACTTTTGCAGGTGTCCGTCATAATAAGTGCGTACCTGACAGGCAGAACACAATATGTAGAAATAAACGGCTTTAAATCTGAGTTATTAAGCGTTACCTCAGGGGTACTGCAAGGTTCAGTTTTAGGACCGATAATATTCTTAACTTACATAAATGACAATTCATGCGGCATAGATAGAAGTACTACAAAGCGACTTTTTGCAGACGACTGCCTAATTTATAAAGAAATACACAGTGAAGCTGACCAAAAACGTTTAATGATATTCTTGATGCTGTCAGTAATTGGTGCCCTGAATCTAAAATGGAAATAAATCAAACTAAAACAGTTGCTTTGTGCGTCACAAACAAAAGTAAGCGTGTCTTCTATTCCAAATACACTCTATGTTCTACCCGCCTGTCTACCGTCAATGAAATAAAATATTTAGGTGTAACAATATCCAGTAATCTAAATTGGAGGACTCATTTGGAAAACATTTGTGCGGTGGCGGAGAGAAAACTATGGTACTTGCTAAGAAAATTAAGACTTTCTACGACTCCAGTTAAGCTAGCAGCATATCTTACGTATATTCGGCCAACATTGGAATATGCCCGCATTGTGTGGGATCCCTCGGAAATCGGCCTCATTAATATGCTAGAAAGAGTACAAAGAGGAGCTGCCAGGTTTATTCTTTCAAAGTACTCCTCGACTTAGCCAGTAACAGAAATGCTACGCTCTCTTCAACTGCCCACTTTAGCTGAACGACGGCAATTGGCAAGGACGAAGTTCTTGTTTTCATTGTCAAAAATAAAGTAAACATAAACACAACAAAATACTTACGCCACGCCACGGAAGAAATTTAAGAAGTGTAAACGATTACACATACGAAGTGCCACAACAGAGTGTCAATGTATATTTTTTCCAAAAACAATTCGTCCGTGGAATGCTTTGCCATTGCCACTGGTTCATTGTGATTGTCATTGTCATTGTCATTGAAATTTGAGGAAGGGCTCAAAGATATTTTTCTGTAAGCATGGTCTACTATGTTAATTTGTTGCAATTTATTTGTATGCTTACTACGACTGCACTGTTTTTTCCTTCAGCCTCAATGCCGGTGTTTCCAATGTATGTCATGTAACATTTCCAAGTTCAAATGTGGCTGTTTCAATTGCTGTATGATTTGAATGTATTGATGTTTGTCATTCTTAGTATGTTCCATCCCTGTAACAGCCGAATGGCTAACAGTATTTAGAAAATAAATAAATAATAGGCAAGCTGTACCACAGGTACCCCAGGAACAAAGCCCTGTATAGCTGCAACATTGCGGTTACTGACGTGCCCCACTTCTTTCCACCGAGGAAGTTGAAAAGTTTGGAGATGGCTGTTAGGCGCTTTTTCAGAGTGACCGCATCGCGATTCAAGCAGTGATTTCGATCATTCATTTCGTTTCATTTATTGATACTGTCAGCCCTTTGCGGGCTATTACAGGAGTGGAGTTGACTCATATAAAACAGAAATGTACATAAGAGAAACATAAGAAAAAGAACCTTCACTACTGGAACACATCATTTCAGAGCACATACAACAAATATATCATAATGGCTAAGCATATAGTTTGCAGAGAAGTTAGTGAAAAATAAGAAAAGAGAGCATCACTGCCGAAATACACATCATATTTTGCGCATAATAAAACACACAATAAATACCTTAGCCTAGTTACAAAGCACGTAATTCACACATATTCACAACCTTGGCGCATGGTATCAGAGTGCACTATATGTTTTATTGCTTCTGATGATGATGATATATGGTGTTTTTTGGCGCAAGGGCCATTTGATGGCCAAAGAGCACCAGTTCATGAGACAGGAATGTGGACAATGATTGTGATTAGCGGCTGTATAAGGGCCATAAAATTCCTCTCAGTAAAGCGGGTAAAAACATACGGATAATAAAATCATGACCATGCCGTGAAAGGTGTGTGTGGTGCGAATAGATGGCAAAAGTTAATGATAATAAAAACGATGGTGGACATGTATGGCATTAGCACAAGTGCCTCACTCGTTCATACCCTTGCGTCCAAGGGCCGTGAGGCAAGTGCTTTATTGTGTAGCCACCGCAGCGAAAACCTCTCTGGAGAGGTCGTACTACGGTATGCCCGGGTATATGACATGAAAGCTATGAATTTCTTTTAAAAACGCTCACAATGATTTGTGACTAAAAAGCGGTTCCCTACCGACGAACATTGCAGGGTGTAAAGGTATATGTTGTCGGTAGAGTGAAGGAAAGTGTTGTTTTCTTAGAGTGTCCAATTGTTTGCACTGAATTAAAATGTGAAGAACTGTTAGTGCTTCACCACATCTGTCACAAAATGGTGGATCACAGCCAGACAAAAGATATGTGTGTGTCGTGTATGTGTGTCCTATCCTGAGCCTCGTTAATGTTACCTCTGTGTGACGTGATTTTTACACTGGTGGCCAATGGCCAAGGTGTGGCTTGATAACCTGTAGTTTGTTTTGTGTGTGTGTATCCCACTTGCTCTGCCAGTAGTCCCTGAGTTTTCGTTTGAGAGACGGCTTAAGATCAAGGGCCGGGATTGATGTGGGTGTAATGGCGGTGCTTTCGTGGGCGGATGCAGCAAGCTGATCCGCCATCATGTTGCCTTGAATTTCACGGTGCCCTGGCACGCAGCACACAACAACATGTCGGTTGAGTGTGTAGAGTGTGCATAAAATGGAGTAAAGTGAAACGAGGACAGGGTTTTTTTGTTTTTTAAGACTGTGCAGAGCCGTTACCACACTGATGGAGTCTGTATAAATTACTGCTTTTTGTATTTGTGATTGTTCGATGTGTTTAGCTGCTACAAGTATCGCGTAAGCTTCCGCTGTGAAGATACTTGTGCCTGGATGTAGAGGAGGAGGAGGAGGAGGAGGAGAAAAACTTTATTCAACAGAGGAGTTTGGAGCACGCAGGCTCCCGGGCCCCCGCACGACCCCTTTGCGCTCAAGCGTTCATTTGGTGGTGGTCCATGACGCTGGCAGCCCGGTCGGCCGCCATGGTCTGCTCAACCAGGTCCTCTGAGCGCAGTAGGGTCTCCCAATCCTCCCAAGTCTTTAAGTGCTCTAGGGTCCGCGGGGGAGGATCCGCCGGGCAGTGAGAAAGGATGTGTATAGCAGAAGCATGAGGTTCAGGGCAAAGGGTACAGGCTGAGGTGAGGAAAAGGGGGTGATAGTGCGATAGAATGAGAGGAGAGGGAAGAGTGTGAGTTTGTAGCTGGCGCCAGAGGGTTGCCTGTCGGTTGCTCAGGGACTTGTGCGGTGGGGGATATAGCTGACGTGCTGCCCTATAGGCCTGAGTCAGCTCGTTGAAAGTGTGCGCGCGGTCCTTCGTGAATCCCAGATCGGAGGCCGCGGGAGCCCGGTTTAAAGAACCTCGGGCTAAGAGGTTGGCGGCCTCGTTTCCAGGATTCCCGCAGTGCGCGGGCACCCAAATCAACTCCACTTGACGGGGCGGGGTTGCAGCGGGCGAATCCAGTATGCAAAAAGCAGGGACGTGAACTCGGCCTCGTGCAAAATTTAAGATTGCGGTTTTGGAATCTGATAAGACGTACCGTGCTTCTGTGTTTACGATTGCTAAGGCAATGGCAGCTTCCTCTGCAGCTTCGGGGGACGTGTCTGGAGGGAGTGTGTGTGTACCTATGGGAGAGAGATTGTGATCCACCACGGCAGCGACCGCTTCATCACCCACGCAGGCTGCGTCTACCCATACGGCGTCTGGTTCGGCGCCGTAACATAGGTGTAGAGTTTTAGCGCGAGCTCTGCGACGTTTATCGTGGTGGTCGGGGTGCATGTTACGGGGAAGTGGTGTAATGAGGAGTTCGCGGTGCAGGGGTCTTGGTGTGGGGAGTAATGTGGAATCATTTGCGGGTATCTGGATTCCAAGAGAATGTAGAATATGCCGACCAGTGTCGGTTTGTGTGAGACGAAGGTATTGTGCTTGGCGGTGCGCGTCTATAAGTTCCCCGATAGTGTTGTGAAGGCCTAACTTGAGAAGTCGATTGGTAGGTGTACTTATGGGAAGGTGGAGGGCTACTTTGTATGCTCGACGGATGAGGGCGTCCAATGTTTCAGTGTCGCGGCGAGAGAGTTGGAGGTAGGGGGTGCAGTAGAGCACACGGCTGAGTACAAAGGCATGAATAAGGCGACATAGGTCGCCCTCCTTCATGCCTCGGTAACGGCCTGAGACCCGGCGGATGAGGTGCGAGATCGCCCCTGCAACCTGCTTGAGTCTCCGGATTGTGTTTGTGTTCTTCCCATCACTCTGAATATGCATGCCCAGTATCCGGAGGGTGTCGACCTCTGGTACCAATCTGCCATCCAGTTCGATGACGATGGGTGGGGAGGGGCAGTTGCGGCTTTTGGGGCGGATGCAGAGCAGTCCGGACTTCTCTGGAGAACAGGTTAGTCCTACGCTAACTGCATAATTTTGCGTTAGGTTGGCGGCTGTTTGGATGGTGTCCTGTATGTCACCGTCACTGCCATGGGTAGACCAGAGCGTGATGTCGTCTGCGTATAGGGTATGTTTTAGATGAAGAACAGTTGCCAATTGTCGAGCTAGGCGGATGAGGGTGATATTAAACAAGAAAGGTGAGAGGACGGACCCTTGAGGGGTGCCGACACTCTTTAGTGTGTATGTTGGGTGGGTGAGCGGGCCGAACTGAAGTTCGGCCGTGCGTGCTGTGATAAAGGCCTGAATGTAAGTGTACGTACGTGTATCCACGTTCAGTGGAGAAAGTGCTGTCAGGATCGCATGATGCTCAACGCGATCAAAGGCTTTGGATAAGTCCAGAGCCAGCACTGCCTTTGTGTGGCCCGGAATGAGCGGGTCGAAGATGTCGTGAGTGATTTGTAGCATGGCATCTTGAGTGGACAAATGGGGGCGAAAGCCAACCATGCTGTGAGGGTATAAGTCACGGTCTGTCATATGCTGTGAAAACCTCGCCAGTACAACATGTTCGAAAAGCTTGCCCAAACACGAAGTTAATGAGATTGGGCGAAGGTTTTGGAGTGTAAGTGGTTTGTTGAGCTTCGGTATGAACATTACTTTCGCGTGACGCCAGGACTGGGGAAGCGTTCCTTCCTTCCAACGTTGGTTGAAGTACTCTGTGATGCGAGTGATCGATTTGTCATCCAGGTTGCGGAGTGTTGTGTTGGTAATCAAGTCGGCTCCGGGTGCGGATTTAGTGCGGAGAGTCAACAGCGCGGCTCTGACCTCCGCCTCGGTTATATCTGTGTCGAGTTCGGCATTCGGTTGTCCTGTGTATGAGGGAAGAGAAGTTGGTATGCCGGGCGATGTGTAGGTGTCGCGGAGTGTATCCAAAAGATCATTGGGGTTGTCCATGTGTGCGTGTATAAGCCGGGTTACGTGGTGCTGGGTAGTGGTTTTCGTGTGCGATGGGTCGAGGAGGTGTCGGAGGAGATGCCACGCCCTTTTGGTGGTCAGTCTGCTAGCAATGTCGTCGCATACCTGCCCCCAATTGGAGCGGCATAGCTCCTCCGAATGTATTTGGATTTGGGATTGTAGAGTGGCTAAGCGTTTCTTTAGCGTCCTGTTATGTTTACCCCGTTTCCACCGCTCTAGAAAGCTGTGGTAGGCATCCCATAGGTGAGCGAGTCGGTTGTCTAGTGTTGGAGTGTCTGTGGTGGTTTCAATTAGTTGCGTGTGATGTTGAATGTCAGTCTGAAGAGATTCCACCCAGTCGTTGATGTCGGTTATGGGATTGTCTGCGCGGGTGGTACGCGCAGCACGAAGAGCGACCCACTTAATGAGTTTGTGTGTCATGTATGTGTGCCGGGGTGGTTTGAACGGGACAGTGACTTGTATAATGTAGTGATCACTGCCCAGTGTGTGCTGTGTTTTCGTCCATGTAACAGTACGGAGGGAGCGACTAAGCACCAGATCCGGACTAGTGTCCATACTGACACTGTTGCTTATGCGTGTAGGTGTCTGAAAGTTGTTGTGGACGGAGAGTTGGAGGTTCTGCATGAGCAGCCAAAGCCTGCGACCTCTATGTGTAGTTGTTTTGTATCCCCAGTCAGTATGTTGACTGTTGAGATCGCCGCCGATTAGCAAGGGATGTTTTCCCGCCAGTCGATGCAGCTCCCGGAAGAGGGAATCCAGCGAGGCCATCGGTTGGGATGGGGGGTGGTAAATGTTGGCAATAAATATGGAGGGGATGGTATGTGTGTGGTGGATAATTTCTGTTATTACACAGGGTGTGTCTGATGTGATGTAATGTGTCTTGTATGTGAGAGCGCGGTGCACAAGGGTAGACGCTCTGGGTGCGTTTGTGGTGTCAGAGTGTGTGGAGCTGTAACTAGGAAGTGTGGCCTGTGTGGCAGTATCTTGGAGAAGAAGGACTTGGGGCGTTGGGGAGAGAGTAGGAAGTAGAAGCTGCAGGGGCGCGCGCTTGCCCCGAAAGCCACGGCAGTTCCATGTTATGATATGAATGGAATTATTATTTGCCCGCACTGCCATAATGGAGCGTAGGGGGATGTATGAGCGGTGTTAGACTCTCGTTAATAGAGGTGTGGGGATCCGTGGCGGCACGTTGTTCTGTGAGGGGAAAGGGGGTGGCAAGCGGAGGGAGCTGTGTGAGGCGTGTCTCTAGAAGGCAAACCATCCTCTGGAGAATAGTTTCCATGCATTGTTCTATCCGTGCCTCTAATTTTGTAGTTATGTCACTGATAAGGGCGTTGAATTTACTTTCGATGCGACTTTCAAGTTCCTGGAGCTTCATGTCGAATTGGTCGGACAGATTTTTCAGCTTCGCGTTGATATCGATCGATCCGGAGGTGGGGGTTGGGGGATCAGTGCGTTGTTTTTTGGAGGGTGGAGGATGGGGAGGGATGTTAGCATGCGTTTGAGTAGTGGGTGGTGAAGGTATGAGAGAAGGGGTGGGAGGGGTTAGTGAGCGCTGTGTTATAGCTTTAAGGCGGCTTACCTCCTGCCGCAGGGCCCGGAGCTCACCATCGTTCTTGTGGTTCGGAGTCTGCTGGACGGGGGCTGGCGGTGATTTTTGTGCTCGATCGGCCCAGGTGAGGTCCTGCTTGGGTTTGAGGCTCCGGTCACGGGAGGCGGAGCGCGATGCATTGCGCGATGGCTTCTGAGGGGCTGGTTGTTTCTTCTCCTGGGATCTGGACTGGTGTCCGGCCACTAATTGGGTCGTGTGTGGCGGCCGGCGGGCGTAGCGGTACTTGCATTCAACGTTCCCGGTGTGGTGCCCGTCCCCGCAGACGATTCATTTCGGTGGGCAGGTTGGAGGCTCTGTTGGAACATGCTGATCGCCGCAATTATGACATCTTCCGCTTGCTGGGGCCGGACAAACGTCTTGGCGGTGCCCGATGCGGCGGCAGTTGTAGCACGCTTCCACTTTCGGTCGATGAGGGAAACATGTGTGGATGCCCGCCCAAAAGCGGATAGCTTTGGGCAGAGGGCCGGTGGCCAGGGTGATGAGGAGGGATCGCTTTTTCCCAAATGGTCGAGCATCAATTATTGGGAGGTCCGGGTTGTAGGGGACAAGTCCCTCCAAAATTTCTCTGTGTGGCTCATCATTGTAGGCCATGTGAATAATGCACCGCACGGCATCGTCGGGAGGAGCGAGGTAGACGGTGACATCTGTGCGGCTAGCGCCGAGAGAGATGGAAGTGAGCTCGGCATAAGCCCGCGCCCGAGCCTCCACAGGGGTGCTGAGTGTGAAGGTATTGTTGGTCGGATGTAGCCGCAACTGGTCTTGGGCGAGGGCTTCCTGCAGGGAAACTGCTGTCGTAGAGGAGATCGCTGTTAGAAGCGTGCGAGGGGTCTGCTTGGTTACGTCCAAGCCGCCGCGGGGTCGGACAACGACCTTAAAGTCTCCCCAACATCCGAAAAGGAAGGGCCAACAGCAGCGTAGGACACAGAGGAGTTAGACTTAGAGGCATCTATAAAAAACTCAGGACGTGTGTATTTGTGTTGAAGTTCCAAGAAGTATGTTCGAATATGGGCAATAGGCGCATGTTTAGTAACTTCTAGGAAAGACACATCGCAATCTATAGTCTGCCACTGCCACGGTGGCGGGTATGCTACAGGAGCCATTAAACTGTGTTCGAGTGACACTCCAGTGTCCTCAGCTAGACCCTTCAGGTGAACTGAGAAGGGCTGCCTCATTGAAGGCCTGTTTGGAAAAGAATGAAGCTCGACAAGTCATTAATAGTACAGTATGAGGGGTGCCTCTTGTCTGCTTTCACCTTAAGGAAGTATACAAAGGACATGTAGGTTCTTTGCAGATGAAGCGACCACTCATTTGACTCAACGTAAAGGCTTTCTACGGGGCTGGTGCGAAAAGCACCCTTCTACGGGGCTGGTGCGAAAAGGCGGATGCCCGAATGGTGCACGGGATCCAGCATCTTCAAAGCACTTTGAGTCGCAGACTGATAAACAATGGCCCCATAATCTAAGCGGGTGCGAATAAGGCTTCTATACAGGTTCATGAGGCATTTCCTGTCACTACCCCACGTAGTACGTGACAACACTTTTATAACATTCATGGCTTTTAAACATTTTGTTTTTAAATACTTTATGTGGGGTACGAAGGTCAACTTGTTGACCAAGATTAAGCCTAAGAATTTATGCTTGGCTTTGACGGACAGACAATGCCCGTTCAGTCGAATGTCAGGTTCCGAGTGCATGCCTCTCTTTCGAGAGAACAAGACACACGTGCTTTTTTGTGGGTTAAGTCGAAATCCATTTTCATCTGCCCATTTGGAGACCTTATTTAAACCCAGCTGAACCTGCCGCTCACACATGGCCAAGTTGCATGACTTGAAGCCAAGCTGAACGTCGTCGACGTATGTACAATAGAACATATTGCGGGGAATGGACAAGTGCAAAGAATTCATTTTAATAATAAAAAGTGTGCAACTAAGCACACCACCTTGTGGCACGCCTATTTCCTGGACAAATGTTTGGGAGAGCACACTGCCCCGACGGACACGGAATGTCCGGTTTGACAGGTAACTTTTGATTATATGAAACCTTCTTCCGCGCACACCAAGGTGGGACAGGTCTCTTAGAATTCCGAAACGCCATGTTGTATCATAAGCCTTTTCGATATCGAGGAACACAGAAAGAAAATATTGTTTATGGACGAAGGCGTCTCTGATCTGTGGCTCGATACGAACAAGGTGGTCTGTGGTGGATCTACTTTCTCGAAACCCGCACTGAAATGGGCAGAGCAAATTATTTGTTTCAAGAAAATGTACAAGTCGGCAGTTTATCACTTTTTCGAATAATTTGCACAAGCAGCTTGTAAGTGCTATAGGCCTATAACTCGAGGTTAAAGAAGGGTCCTTGCCCTCTTTCAAAATGGGAATAACAATAGCCTCTTTCCAGGAGGTAGGAATAGTGCCAGAAGACCAAATAGCATTGTACAAAGTAAGGTTTTTCGGGTTTCGTTTGGTAGGTTTTTTAACATTCCATACTTCACACGGTCAGAACCTGGGGCAGAAGTACTGCAGGAGTTTAGAGATGTTCGGAGCTCAGCTAGACTGAAAGCTTCGTTATATGCCTCGTATCTAGTGGATTTGTGATCGAGTTTCTGCTTTTCTATTCTTGTTCTGTATTTTTGGAAAGTGTCAGTATAGTGGGACGAGCTGGATACCTGTTCGAAGTGTGCACCGAGGAAGTTTGCCTGATCTTCCAAGGTATCACCCTGGGTGTTTACGAGTGGAAGTGTGTGTACTTGTTTTCCTGCTATCCTACCGACCATGTTCCAGACTTTAGCCTCCTGTGTGTATGAATTAACCCCTGATAAAAACTTCTGCCAGCTTTCTCTTCTGGACTGCCGACGCGTTCTCCTGCCTTGAGACTTTATTTTCTCGAAGGTTTCAAGATTTTCGGCTGTCGGTGAGTTCCGAAGCAGCCTCCAAGCACTGTTTTGCTGTTTGCGCGCGTTTCGGCATTCAGAGTTCCACCATGGCACACATCGTTTTCCAGGGTGTCCATTTGTTTGTGGGATGCATTTTGTTGCAGCATCAATCAAAAACGCTGTGAAGTAGTTCACAGCAACATCAATGTTCAAAGTACAGATGTCATTCCAACCTAGACAAGCGATAGTATAAAACTGTTCCCAGTCGGCTCTGTTTATGAGCCACTTGGGAACACGTGGCGGACACTCAGTTACTGTCGTTGTGCTCAGAACTCCGGGGAAGTGGTCACTTCCGTACAGATTACTGACGACTTTCCACAGGAGTAGAGGCACAAGAGATGGAGATACTATGCTCAGGTATATGTAGGAGTAGGTGTTATTAGCGAGGTTATAATAGGTTGGTTCTTTTCGATTTAGGAGACACGCGCTCGACGAGATAAGGAACTGTTCGATCAATCGACCTCGCGCGTCATACCGAGAGTCACCACATAGCCTGCTATGCGCATTAAAGTCTCCAAGGAGAACATAAGGCTCCGGAATTTCATCAATTAGAGAGTGTAAATTGCGTTTTTGCAGCTTATAGCTAGGAGGAATGTATATAGTGCAGATTGTGATCAGTTTATCAAAAAGAACCGCTCGAACAGCCACTGCCTCAAGGGATGTTTGGAGTTGTAAGTGTGTGCATGCTATTCCTTGATTCACTATGATGGCAACACCTCTGGATGATGTCATAGCATCAACACAGTCTTTTCGGAAAATAACGTATTTACGAAGAAAATTGGTGTGTTTTAAATTAAGGTGTGTTTCTTATACACACAGCACTTTTGGCTAGTGTTCACGTAAGAGTTCTTGGATGTCAAGGTTTCTGAGAAGGCCCCTGACGTTCCATTGTATAATTTGAGGGTTCATGGTAAATGTGAAATAGTGCTGTGTGTACGAAAAGCGAGTGGCTGTTTAGACAGGGAGTTTGAGTTCACTTAACAGGGCCATCACCAGGCCCTGTTATCTGCTTTTTCGTTTTCTTGACGCGCTCCAGGGAGCCACGCCGCTCTTTCGGCACCAAGGGTGCCGACGTATCCATTGCTTCCTCGGAGACACTGGATGCCCGCACGTGCGGGCTGTTAATTCGAACTTCGGGCCTCGCCTGGTGAGGTGAGGCCTTGAGACAGGAGGACTCTGGAGTCTCCGGTCTCTGTTAGGGAGTAGGCGGTGTAGCTTGGGCTACAGCCGCCTTGGGGGCAGGTGCCACAACCACCGGCTCGGTATGCGCGGGCCGAAGGAGTGGCGAGGGCTGGTGCGGCGGTGCCCCCTGACGCGCCGCATCAGCGTATGTAGGTCCATAGAATGGAGTGACTCTTCGCCGTGCTTCCTTAAATGTAATGTTCTCCTTCACCTTCAACGTAATTATTTCTTTTTCTTTTTTCCAGTATGTGCAGGAACGTGAATATGCGGCATGGTTTCCTTCACAGTTTACACAGTGTGGCGGTTGTTTGCAGTTCTCAGACACGTGGCCTAGAACTCCACATTGTGCACAAGTCTGGCGACCACGACAGGTTTTACAGCCATGGCCATACCTCTGGCTTTGGAAGCAACGACGAAGTTTGGTATGTGTGGCCTGATAGATGTCTTTGTGTACCCTGTTTGAATAGATTCCGGTAGTTTACTGGATGCAAATGTGAGTGTTAAGTGTTTCATCGGTGTTTCCTTATTATCTCTTCTTATGATGATTCTCTGTACATTAGTGACATTTTGGCTCTTCCACCCCTCCAAAAGTTCAGTCTCAGTCAAGTCAAGTAAGTCCATGTCAGATACCACTCCGCGAGTTGTGTTCATTGATCTATGTGGTGTTATGGTTATTGGTATGCCACCGAAATCTGAAAGACGGTCTAGCTTTTCAAATTGTTCTTTGTCACGGATTTCGAGGAGAAGGTCTTCACTAGCCATTTTGGTTACCTTGTATCCTGTGCCATGAGTTTCAGTAAGACATCTAGAAACCAGGAAAGGAGAGACGGTTCTGGCTTGCTTTTCAGTTTTTTCACAGTGGATAACATGATAGTGAGGATATGTTTCTTTGGGCTGGTTAAAAAAGTTTATATCATCGGTGCGTACCTGCTTTAAGCCAGTGCGATCAGACAGTAACCGGAATGCTCCATGCATGCCTTTCTTATTTTTGTTCAGCAGCGTTGGCGGCCACCCACCACGGAGCTTAACGAGGGGACGCTACAAGTTTACAGATGCTGAAAACTGCAGACGCCAGCCGTACAACGCCACTATAACCCAATGCGCCTAGACCATGGTAGGCTATTCGCACAGGTTTAACGCTAGCCGCCAGGAAGTTTGGAAGTAAACGGAAGAGAGTAGAAGACAGGACAGATAAATAGTAAGAGATAAAGACGAAGATGCAGGGAGAGAGGGATAGGAAAAGGCGACTGCCGATTTCCCATGGGTGGGTCAGCCCAGGGATGCCGTCTACGTGAAGCCGGGGCCAAAGGGGTGTGTTGCCTCTGTCGGGGGGCCTTAAAGGTCCAATCACCCAGCGTCGGCTCAACCCCCAGGATCCCCTTTTCCCCGGACATGGCAAAGCCACGCACGGCTAGGCGTGGGAGGGAGTAGAAACTTCCCTGTTAGCTCGGGTCCGTGGTGTCGCTACACACCAAACGCCTACTTGTGCAGGCGCCGCTGCGGGGGTTTTCTTGCTTCAAAAAAGTCAGTAAGCGATTTGATTTTCACAACCAAATCTTGTAACGAATTCCACTGCTGAATCGCCCTGGGGAAGAAGCTGTACCTGAAACAGTCATTATGAATTTTTGAGGGGCTGTATGTACATACTTTGCCTGTGTCTTGACGTTTCTTGTGTTTTGATTTCAAAGTACCTGTCATAGCTTATTTTAACCTGTTTATGAACTATCATGAAAAAGAATTTCAGCCTTTCATATTCGGTGCGTTTTCGTAGAGGTAGGAGCTCTGGAAGTTTGCATAATTCGGTAGGTGAATGGAAATGATGGTATTTATTAAATATAAACCTAGAACTAAGTCACTCTATTTTGTCAAGTTTCAAACAGTTAGTTTGAGTATAGCGATCTAACACTACTATAGCGTATTCGATTATGGGTCTTAGCAAAGTTTTATAAGATAAAGTTTTAACTTCGGGAGAGGCACAGTGGAGGTTACGTCTCAGGCCCCATAACACCTTGTTAGCTTTGGAACAAAGTTCCTGGACATGAAGATTCCAACGCAAGTCGGGTGTAAAAATGAGACCCAGGTATTTATAATGCTTAGCCTGAGCAAGTTCGTGATCGTGAATACAGTACGGATAACTAAGAATGTTTTTTTTTTCTAGAAATGGACATTAAAACAGTTTTTGTTGGGTTAAGCTGCATTTGCCACTGATCACACTAGTTTTTAATTCTCTCTAAGTTAAGATTAAGTTCGGCCTGGCCACTCGGTGACTGTACATTTTTGTATAGTATGCAATCGTCAGCAAACATTCTTATTTGGGTAGTAATATTTTTTGGCAGATCGTTTATAAACACCAGGAACAAGAGGGTCACCAGAACATATCAATGGTGACTCCCAAGAACCTGTGTGTGCGGGTGTAGCACAAAATTTGTTCATTGATGGTGATGAGATATGACGTCATTGCCTTCCACGTGACCGCAACCAGTGCCGATTTGTCTGGAGAACTGTGGAGGCTTTGCTCTTTAAGGTACGCTGAAATAGATTTCGCAGCTTTCTGAAGTTTGGCACGTATCTGTGGACGTGTTACACCAATGTCCAAGCACCAATATCGTCTGCATAGATACATATAAATCAACTCAACTCAATCAATCATCTAGGCTTCGAATATCGAAGTTTAAAGTTACGTTAGTCACGATTTTACGGTTTACCCGTAATTTAAGCAACATCCATACTCATTCTATAGTAATATAGGGCGTCATATAAAGCAAATTTTCTGTTTACTTGCCTCGTCAGTGAGCATCTTAACGTAACTCTCAATGTCAGAGACTTCTTTCTCCAAGATTGCTGTGAGTGCCTTATCAACTAAAACGAACAGATTCAATGTAAAACTAGATTCCGTATGATACAAGTCCTCTGCAACAAAAAAAACAATGAGATATACACAACCTAAACAAGAACTTTCATAGTATTATTAAGTATATGCTTGCAAGCAGAAGCTCTTTTGATCGCCGCATGAAAGTGGGTATACGAAAGCAGACTGACCGCACAACGAGCCCTGTATATATATTGCCACTTTCCATTTCTCAAGTTTTCTTATCGCCCCAAAACACTACACAATTCTCAGCACAAAACGCGCGTGCAGTTTTCGAGCAGCTTCCGGAATTTAGTAGATCATTTCGATAAGATCACGCCCACTCTGCGAACTGTACAGATTATTCTGGAGCCTATGCCACCGCCAGCGATAACGCTAGAACATTCGATGGCAAGAGTATAAATGCCAACGCTCCGTTCGCCGCTATCAGTCCAAGACTGCTACTGTAATCGGACTTTCCGTTTACCGGGCACAGGTTCGCCCAAATACACAGTTAAATTCTAACGCAAAGTCTCCTGTCTTCGGCCACGTCACGACCCCGTGACATCTGGTGGAGGTGCTGCTTCGTTCATGTACCGGACGCCCCCGTCAAGCCGTGAACCCAGCCCACGTCGCGGAGAAGACACCGACGCCAACCAAGAACAGCGAACAAGCCGCCGACAGCAAGGTCTCCCACCGGAGTACGGGCTTTTACAAGACAAGGCGCGGAAGACCAAGGCCATAAGCTCGACTGCAGTGACAATGACAACCGGAGCGTCCCAGCCCGCGATCGTCATTCGTCAGCCCAGGGAACCACCAACGTTCCATGGGTTTGAAGAACTGGAAACCTGGCTAGAAACATACGACCGTGTGGCCGCCCTCAACCACTGGGACAACGAAGAAAAGCTCCGTCGTGTGTACTTCTACCTGGAAGACACCGCAAGGACCTGGCTAGAGAATCGGGAGTCCACGCTCGGAATGTGGGATGTCTTCTACGGCGCATTTCTTCAAACGTTCGCGAGCGTCGCTCGCAAAGAGAGGGGCGCTGCTCTACTAGAGACCCGGGTTCAGCTACCAAATGAAAAGGTTGGAATTTTCGCAGAGGAGATAACCCACCTATTCCGTCACACTGACCCAGACATGCCTGAGGAGAAGAAAGTTCGTTTCCTCATGCGAGGGGTCAAATAGGAGCTCTTCACAGGACTAATGAGGAATCCATCGAACACCATCCAAGAATTTGTATCCGAGGCGACTACCATCGAAAAAAAAAACCCTGGACATGCGCACCAGACAGTATAATCGTCGCCTGACCCCAGAATGCGCTGCTGCTCAAGCCAGTGACTCCGAAGACCTGCGTGAAACGATCCGAGCGATCGTGCGGGAAGAGCTGCGCAAACTGTTGCCTTCGGCGCAGCTTCAAGTGGATTCGATCGCCGACATTGTGCGAGAAGTTCAGCAGTCGCTTCGAATTCCCCAAACACCGCTGCTCGAGCCAGAAACTATGAGCTACACCGCTGCAGTGCGCCACAACGCTCCTCCCCGTCCACGCCAAAACGCCACCCCGTCGCACTTCCGTCGCCAGACGCTACCGCCACCACCACCCCCACCGACGTCCTGTGTGCAGAGGAAAACGGAAGCGCAGTGTGCAGAGGAAAACGGACGTTTGGCGTGCACCTGACAACCGCCCGCTCTGCTACCACTGCGGCAAATCCGGGCACACATACCGTCGTTGCCAGTACCGATAGATGGGACTGCGTGGGTTCGCCGTCAATGCACCGCGTCCGCAGCCAGGAGATCGGTCACGTGACATCGCCGACTACCTGACAGGAACTCAATGGACACCACGAAGTCCTTCCCGTTCACCGTCGCCCAGCCGCCGCATGTCACCGCACCCCCGGCAGTACTCTGGCCCAACGCAGGGCCGGTCTCCTATCCCGTATCCGGGAAACTAAGGGCAGCAACCGATGGAGGTGCGGTTGCTGTGCGACGAACTACCGAAGATCCTCCGACGACGACGACGCCGCGACGGAACTTTCCGAACACAATGCCAACCAGGCAAAGCCCTGACGGCAAAAGCTCACTTACGGAAGGTGGCCGGACGGCGCCACATGGGAGCAGCGGAACAAGCCGACGCAGCCGTGACCCGATGCCACGCCCTAACTGTAATGCAAGACGGCGAACTAGCTACCTCGACGTTCTTCTCGACGGCCACAGTGTGACCGCTCTCGTCGATACTGAAGCCGACTATTCCGTCATCAGTGGGTCGTTCGCCACGAAGTTAAAGAAAGTTAGGACAGCTTGGGAAGGCCCTGAAATCCGCACAGCCAGAGGTCATCTCGTAACGCCTGCAGGAATCTGCACAGCGAGAGTCACCATTAACGGTCGTATTTATCCTACAGACTTCGTAGTCCTACAGCGTTGCTCGAGAGATATCATCCTTGGTATGGGCTTCTTATGCCTCCATGGTGCTGTCATCAACCTAAGAACAAAGTCGATAACGTTATCCACGGAAGAAGCACTACCGCCGCGCACGCCGTCAGGAAATCATGCCTTGAATGTGCTGGAAGAACAAGTCACCATTCCGCCTCGCTCCAGCGTCATTATTTCAGTCGGCGCTCCTAAATCACCTGACCTGGAAGGCGTCATTGAAGGCAGTCAGCATCTGTTGGTCACCCGAAATATTTGCGTCGCAAGAGGAATTGCAGAGCTGCGAGGAGGCAAAGCAACGGTTATGCTCACGAATTTCAGCAATGAGTACAAACAAGTGAACAAAGGAACAACGGTCGCATACATCGAAGAAATTGTGGACGCCACCAGTGCTTTCGCCCTCGCCGATCCTGCGGAACCTGCTCAGAAGAACCAAGCCCCTCCCACAGCTTTCGACGTCAATCCCAGACTTACGAACCATAAGCAAGAACAGCTCAAGGCCCTGCTCCTGCAATACGAAGATTGCTTTTCATCATCATTGAAAATTCGGCAGACCCCAATCACGAAACATCGCATCATAAGAGAAGAAAATGCCAGACCACTCTGTCAGAGTCCGTACAGGGTTTCGACGCGAGAACGTGAAACCATAAAGAGATGAGTTGATGAAATGCTGCGGGATGACATCATCCAGCCGTTACAGTGTCCATGGGCGTCCCCTGTGGTGTTAGTTAAGAAAAAGGATGGGACCCTACGTTTCTGCGTCAATTATCGCCGCCTGAACAAAATAACAAGAAAGGACATGTATCCTCTCCCACGAATAGGCGATGCACTTGATCAGCACCATAATGCCAAGTACTTTTCGTCAATGGACCTCAAGACTGGCTATTGGCAAATCGAAGTCGACAAAAGAGACCGAGAGAAGACGGCGTTTATAACACCGGACGGCCTCTTCGAGTTTAAGGTGATGAACTTCGGCCTTTGCTTAGCCCATGACTTTTCAACGCGTTATGAATACAGTACTGGCAGGATTGAAGTGGCAGACTTGCCTTGTGTACTTGAACGACGTCGTCGTGTTTTCCTCGAGCTTCGACGAGCATCTTCGACGCCTTGAAGCTGTACTTCAAGCCATCAAGATGTCCGGACTCACACTGAAGTCAGAAAAGTGCAGATTTGCATACAAGAACTCTTGTTTCTGGGGCACGTGATTACCAATTCTGGAGTCCGTCCCGATCCATGGAAAACAGCCGCCATCGCTGACTTCCCGCCGCCCACTGACAAGAAGGCGGTGCGCCGATTTCTGGACCTGTGCGCCTATTATAGGCGGTTCGTGAAAAACTTCGCCCGCATCGCCGATCCTCTCGCTAACCTTACCAAGGCCGACGTGGAGTTCAAGTGGAAAACGCCGCAGGAACACGCTTTCCAGGAGCTTAAACATCGCCTCCAGACGCCTCCGTTACTTGCTCATTTCGACGAATTTGCCGAGACAAAAATACACACTGACGCAAGCAGCGTAGGTCTTGGCGTCGTTTTTGTGCAGAGGGCTGACGGACTTGAAAGGGTTATTAGTTACGCCAGCCGATTGCTATCCAAAGCAAAAGCCAATTATTCCACAACCGAAAAGGGGTGCCTCTCCATCATCTGGGCTACGTCGAAATTTCGCCCCTACCTCTACGGCAGGCCCTTCAAAGTCTTGAGCGACCACCATGCCTTGTGTTGGCTAGCCACCTTGAAGGGCCCTTCAGGTCGCCTCGCACGATGGAGCTTGAGACTTCAAGAATACATTACCGTCGTTTACAAGCCCGGCAAGAAACACTCCGACGCCGACTGTCTCTCTCGTGCGCCTGTCGACCAACCACCACCCGACGACCCAGATGACGACTACTTCTTAGGAACAATAACTACCGTCGACTTTGCTGAACGACAGTGGGCCGACCCGGAACTTAAGGCCCTAATAGAATACCTCGAAGGCATGACCGCCGAAGTCCCGAAGGTTTTCAAGCGCGCACTTGCATCGTTCTTCCTGCGAAACGGTCTTCTTCAAAAGAAAAACTTTTCATTGCTTCGAACCAAGTACCTCCTTGTGGTGCCTTCAGCTCTGCGACCAGAACTCCTGCCGACCCTGCACGACGATCCAACAACAGGGCACCTCGGTGTTTCTCGCACGCTCGCGAGGATACAAGAAAGGTACTATTGGCCACGTCTTACCACCGACGTCACTCGTTATTTAAGGACATGCCAGGCCTGTCAACGTCGCAAGACACCACTGACAAAGCCGGCGGGGCTTCTGCAGCCAATTGAACCACCTCACCGACCTTTCCAGCAGATTGGTATGGACCAACTGGGACCGTTTTCGACGTCAGCTTTCGGAAACAAATGGATCGTGGTAGCTGCCGACTACATCACCCGCTACGCCGAGACGAAAGCCCTGTCAAAAGGCAGTGCATCCGAGGTAGCTAAGTTCTTCGTCGAAAATATCGTTCTACGTCACGGTGCCCCGGAGGTCCTTATCACCGACAGAGGAACGGCATTTACTGCTGACCTAACTCAAGCGATCTTGGCATATAGCCAGACAAACCACCGCTGGACGACAGCGTACCACCCACAGACCAACGGCCTCAACGAGCTGCTAAACAAGACGATCGCCGACATGCTGTCAATGTACGTCGATGCCGAACACAAGACGTGGGACGCCATTCTTCCGTATGTGACCTTCGCATACAACACGGCGGTGCAGCAGACGACGCAGATATCTCCATACAAATTGGTCTACGGAAGGAGCCCGGCAACGACGCTCGATGCCATGTTACCCAACGTCACCGACGAAGAAAACCTCGATGTGAGTGAGTACCTTCAGCGCGCCGAAGAAGCCCGACAACTCGCGCGTCTCCGCATCAAGAATCAACAGACGAACGACAGCCGCCGTTACAATCTTCGACGACGCTTCGTGGAATACTAGCCAGGTGAATGTGTTTGGGTGTGGACGCCAATACGCCGACGTGGACTAAGTGAAAAGCTTCTGCGACGGTACTTCGAACCGTACAGGGTCGTCGACGTCTGGGCCCACTTGATTATGAGGTTGTGCCCGACGGCATCCCGAACTCTCAACGACGCCGATCGCGGCCTAAAGTCGTCCATGTCGCGCGCCTCAAGCCGTTTCATGCGCGTTAACAAACTGAAACAGTGTTTTTTTTAATATTATTGTATCATAATTTATTCATTGTACTTTCTTGCATTATTGTTGTACCTTCATCTTGAATTAAAGCATCGGGACGATGCCTTTTTTCAGAGGAGGGCAACGCCACGTTCCATTTCTCAAGTTTTGTTATCGCCCCAAAACACTACACAATTCTCAGCACAAAACGCGCGTGCAGTTTTCGAGAAGCTTCCGGACTTTAGTAGATCATTTCGATAAGATCACGCCCACTCTGCAAACTGTACAGATTATTCTGGAACCTATGCCACCGCCAGTGATAACGCTAGAACATTCGATGGCTAGAATATAAATGCCGACGCACTACGCCGCTTGTCAGTAGTTGATCGACGGCCGACGCTCTGTTCACCGCTATCTGCTACTGCAATCGAACTTTCCGTTTACCGGGCACAGGTTCGCCCAAATGAACAGTTAAATTCCAGCACAAAATCTCCTGTCTTCGGCCACGTCACGACCCTGTTACAATATATATATATATATATATATATATATATATATATATATATATATATATATATATATATATATATATATATATATATTATGAAGTCTTGGTAGTCTGGGTTGCGACAGCGTTTAATTGAGGAAAGACCTCGCAAAACGAACGGGCAGAGCCAGTACACAGACGATGACGATGATGATGAACCAGAGTGGCAATGAGGACAAAGAGAAGCGGATGATGGTGATTGCAATCATGCAGGGATGAGGACAATGCAAGTAACAAATGCCCACACTAATTCCCCCCACTTGGAAGCGGACATCCTGGCCGCCGTAAGTCAAAGTGACGGGGAACGTCGCGTGAAAGGTTTCATGCGACAAACGTGGACAATCTCTGTGCTGTGGTAGCGGCGGTCTGTTGGGGCGACGAGTGGTATCACACGATAATTAACTGGAGAAGTCTGTTCTAAAACAATGTATGGGCCGATGAAGCGTGGTTGGAATTTGTCACAGAGACCAGGAGTGCGAATAGGTGTTAAAAGCAGCACCTCGTCACCTGGTTGGAAAGACACAACGCGGTGGGATTCGTCATATGTGATCTTTCGCTCGTGCTGTCTCGCTTCAGTATTGATGCGAGCCTGATGGCGAGACTGAGCCAGGCGGGAAATGTATTCTTCGCTAGAAGACTGACATGAATGCCCATGGCTGCTAAAGAAGGAGACGTCGAGAAAGGTAGTCGGGGTGCGTCCGTACACGAGGTAAAACGGTGAGTAGCAAGTTGTTCGCTGAACGGCGGTGTTGTAAGCGAATGTCAGGAATGGTAAAAGAGTATCCCAGTTTTTGTGGTCGGGTTGGACGTAAACGGCTATCATGTCTGCAAGGGTTCGGTGAAATCTTTCTGTGAGACCATTTGTCTGAGGGTGGTAGCTTGAAGCTGTCTTGTGAGTAGTTCCAGAAGCGCGGAGTACTTCATTTACCATTTGTGACAGGAACACTTTGCCGCAATCACTAAGCAGTACACGAGGAGCCCCATGACGCAGTATTATTGCGTGAAGAATAAAGTCTGCAACTTCCACAGCTGAGCCTGTGATAACAGAGGAAGTCACAGCGTATCGTGTCAGGTGGTCCACGGCGGTCACTATCCATCGTTTGCCAGCAGATGTGACGGGGAGAGGCCCGTAAAGGTCAACACCTAAAACCTCGAAAGGTATTGACGGGCACGGAAGTGGCTGTAGAGGTCCAGCAGGTGCAGACGTGGGGAGTTTACAACGCTGGCATGGGTAGCAGGAACCGACGTACCGCGCTACACTAGAAGAAAGGCCAGGCCAGTAATAACGACATCGAATGCGATCAAGAGTTTTTTTTAAAACCAAGATGATCAGCAGTCAAGTCGTCGTGGAAGGCTTCGAGCACCTGAAGTCGAAGAGAGCGTGGCAGTACAGGAACCCAGCGCTGACCGTCAGGGTGGTAGACGTGGCGGTAGAGAACCCCATTGTCCAGCTTAAAGTGCAGGAGTTGACGACGGAGTCGCGCGTTTGGTGGATGAGAAACTCCCGAAAGGTGGTCCATCATGCGTCTGCAGTATGAATCGGACCGCTGGTGGGAGATAAATGTTGCCTGGTCGTCCGAAAAGGGTTGCGTTATTGATGCGAGCGTATGAACTTTGGTAGATGTGGCGTTTGAGTTCTCACCAACGCTGATATGGGTAGTTGGAAGCGGGCAACGAGATAAAGCATCAGCGTCTCGATGTTTTCTGCCTGACTTGTAAGTGATGTCAAAGTCGTACTCCTGCAAGCGTAGTATCCACCGACCCAAGCGTCCGGACAAGTTTTTCAGTGTAGAAAGCCAGCATAAGGCATGATGGTCCGTAACGATTGTGAAGTGACGGCCGTGGAGATAGGGACGGAACTTCTGGACCGACCAAACCACAGCCAGACACTCTTGCTCAGTTATAGTGTAGTTCTTTTCAGCAGGGGTGAGTACGCGACTGGCATATGCAACAACTTTCTCTAGGGAAGACTTGTCACGTTGTAGAAGAACGGCTCCTAAACCAAGGCCGCTAGCGTCGGTATGAAGGATAGTCGGTGCGGCTTCGTCAAAGTGGCAGAGCAGAGGTTCAGACGTGAGTGACCGCTTCAACAGCTCGAATGCCGTTTCACATTCTTGAGACCACAGAAAGGGGACGTTCGAAGCGAGTAGTTGGTGTAATGGAGCAGCAATAGAAGCGAAGTTCTGGATAAACCGGCGAAAATAGGAGGCGAGGCCAAGAAAACTGCGAAGCTCCTTTGGTTTTTCGGGACGCGGAAAGTGAAGGACTGCAGAAATCTTGTCAGGGTCGGGCCGGATGCCATCTTTGTTAATGACATGTCCTAAGACCTTGATAGATTTGCTAGCGAAAGAGCATTTCTTAGTGTTTATTTGAAGCCCGGCGCCGGCAAGGCACGTCAGAACTTGATCCAGTCGTTCTAGGTGCTCAGGAAACGTTGACGAAAAGATAATAATGTCGTCCAGGTAGCACAGGCAACTTTTCCATTTCAGACCGCGCAGCACGGTATCTATCATGCACTCAAAAGTCGCGGGTGCGTTGCAGAGCCCGAAAGGCATCACGTTGAATTCATATAGCCCGTCGGGGGTTGCAAACGCCGTTTTATGCTTATCGTCTTCATGCATGGGAATCTGCCAGTACCCAGAACGCAAGTCGATGCTTGAAAAGAATTCCGCGCCTTGTAGGGAATCAAGGGCGTCGTCAATGCGTGGCATAGGGTACACGTCCTTGCGTGTGATCTTATTGAGCGCCCGGTAGTTCACGCAAAAACGCACAGAGCCATCCTTTTTGCGGACCAAAACAATGGGAGACGACCAAGGGCTAGATGAAGGACGGATGACTTCCCGTTTAAGCATGTCCGCAACGTTTTCTTCTATAATTTTTCTTTCAGTCAGAGACACGCGGTAGGGTCGGCGGTGTACGATAGATGTCCCAACAGTTTGAATTCGATGTGCTGTAGTATTAGTGCGGCCCAGCTTAGACGAGCAAATGTCGAAAGAATTTGCATGTTTCTGTAATAATGCGAGCAGCTGCTGCCTCTGTGAATATGTCAATTCGCTGCTGATAGTGGTGGTAAAGGCGGAGGAAGAAACATGCTCACCGAGGCAAGGCTCTTTGGATGCGATGGCCTGAAGTGGCGTGACAAATACAGGCTCGAAGTCAGCAACATGGGCCACAGTAGTGCCCTGTGGCAGTAAGATCTTCTCCGGTGTAGAGTTGACAGCGGTGACAAGTGCCGAGCCATTGCAAAAACGAACGACACCGGACGGAAGAACTATACCTTTGCGAACGCAAAGTGGTGACGGTGAGACCACAACACCCCGTGATAGATGTCGTTGGACGTAATGCTGACAATTTGCTCTTGTAGTGGCGGCAGTTCGATGTCTTTCGCAGCGACCAGACGAAGTGGCTTCTGATTGTCGTCGTCAAGCATGTAGTCCGTGTCAGTGAGGTGAACGACGCGTTGTCCACAACAAATCGCCGCGGAAGCAGATGATAGAAAATCCCACCCTAAAATTAGTTGGTGAGAGCAGCGGGACAGGACAGCAAACTGGACATGATGGCGGATGCCGTCGATGAAAACACGCACAGTAGAAAACGCGGAAGGGCGAATGACGTTCCCCTGGGCAGCAACTAATGTGGGGCCATCGTAAGGCGTCATTACTTTCCTTAAATGTTCACACAAATCAGCACGTATCACAGACAATGTCGCACCTGTGTCCACCAAAGCATCGACTCGCACTCCTTCCACTTCCACAGAAACCATGTTACACGGGCCCGGTGGAGGAATTTCAGTTCTGATTCCGAATGCAGTTTTTCCTCCACAAACTGCATCACTTAGTTTTCCGAATGAATTTCAGAGGTGAATGAGGCGGGCCGAAGTGGAGAAGTGGAACGGCGGAAGGGCGAAGGCGAGCGGCGTCTCGTGTTTCGGCTGTTTCGTGGTGCAGTCGATGCAGGAGGAGATGGAGAACGGTGCGGGGGAGACGAATAACGCCGACCTTGATAAGACGCCCCGGCGTACAAATCCCGTTCACGCACGTCGTTCCGACGCTCATCTTGCTGGCGCTTTCGGCAGAAACGAGATATGTGGCCGCGATAGCCACAGTAGTAGCAAACAGGGCGAGACGAGCGCCACGGTGGGGAATAGAAGACATTCGGGGCACCTGTAGATAGCGCGGTCAGGTGGGCCGGAGGGTCAGGGGGTACGGAATGGTAGTTGACCGGGGGAGCGGCAGCAACTGACGCGTAGGATGGACGCGGCAATGTCGCGTGGGCGTCGCTGGGAGGCACGGCAGCAACTTCAGGGTACGTGGGTATGGGGCGTAAAGCATGTGGCTGTACGGGCGCAGAGCCAGTGAGGGATGTAAGTTCCTCCCTGATGATGTCACGTAAGGGCATTCCCGAAGGCTGTGTAGGTCGTGGTGTAGGAGGTGTGAAGCCCATGGACAGCAATTCTTCGCGTATAATGTCCCGGATGAGGTCGCGCAGGTGGCCATCTGACGTGGAGTGGTGGTCGCCAATGTCTGGTTGGAGGCGAACGGAGTCCAGCGCATCAAGGCGCTGGCATGTCGTCACGACATCAGCGATGGTAGCTGGGTTTTGCACAGCGAGTGCATTAAAGGCAACAGGCCCAATGCCTTTCAATACGTGGCACACTTTGTCCGATTCCGGCATGGATTGATTGACACGCCGGCACAGTGCGAGGACATCCTCGATGTATGATGTGTACGATTCACCGGGATGTTGTCGGCGAGTATCAAGTGTCCTCTTCGCGACGGCGGATTGAATGTCCGGGGTGCCAAAAACGTGTCGCAGCTGCTGCTGGAAGGTAGCCCAGTCGGGTAAGTCAATGACGTGGTTAAAATACAATGTCTTTGCGACTCCGGTCAGATAAAATGGGACGTAACGCAGTTTGGCGGCCTCGTCCCACCGATTAGCGACACTTACGCGGTCGTAGTCGTCGAGCCAGTCTTCTACGTCTTCTCCACGACGACCAGCGAAGAGCGGGGGTTCCCGCTGATGTCCGTGTATGTAAATAGGAGGGGCAGCTTGCGTCGGTGCATGGTTGATGACATGAGCGCCGGTAGGCTCGGTCTGGGACATGCTGCCTGACAGTGGGCGCAATCGGCGGCCTGAACGAAGCTCCAGCGGGTAGAGCGGGCTGCGGGAGGTAAGAGGACCGAAAATCCACCTCCACCACGTATGAAGTCTTGGTAGTCTGGGTTGCGACAGCGTTTAATTCAGGAAAGACCTCGCAAAACGAACGGGCAGAGCCAGTACACAGACGATGACGATGATGATGAACCAGAGTGGCAATGAGGACAAAGAGACAAGCGGATGATGGTGATTGCAATCATGCAGGGATGAGGACAATGCAAGTAACAAATGTCCACAATATATATATATATATATATATATATATATATATATATATATATATATATATATATATATATATATATATATATATATATTGTCAAGACGAAGAAAGACGCTGGGGCTGGGGCGCGTGGGCAGCTAAGAGAAGGTAGAGAAAGAAGAAGAAGTCAGAATAAGAACAGCTTGCCCGACGAACGGGTCTTGTGTCTGTCTCGCTTACTACAATGGCGCAGTCGACGAAGAAGTCTTACGTCCCGGCTTCGTCAGCAGGACAGCCGCAATAAGCGCCGCTTGAGGACGGCCTCAAGGCCTCTTCGGCGGCTGTTCACCTGCCGCCACTGCCACCACTGTTCGGGGACAGCGTTAAGGCATCCTCCGCGGCCGTCAGCGCAAGCTGACAAGTGAACCCTCAGCGGGAAGCCACCGGTACGTGTCTTCGTGGTTCTGCGGCAGTGCGGGCTTCTCCACCCAGGAACGCCGTTCACGCTTCTTTAGCGATGGAGTCAACAACCCGGCCGCCGCTTCAGCTGCCCATCGGACCATCAGTGGACGGTGTCCATGCCTCCTCTGTCGTACCAGGGCATCACCCAATGGACACTATGCTACCACATCGCGGCCGTAATACGCACGCGTTCCTGTCCTTTGGGAATGCTGTTCAAGCTTCCCACAGCCTGCATTCCCTGTCCAGAACTCTTCCAACACATGAGCCGCCAAGAAACGCTGTTCATGCTTCCTTGGACGTGCTTGTCACCACCGTGAGTACTACTGGAATCACGTACTTCACGCACGCGAACCAAAGCGGTTCAGAAGCCTCGTGCGACAGTGCCGTGGAGCTGCGGCTTACCATCGCACTGCTCCGCGCCGAGACTAACGAACTGACAGCGTTGATCGCAGAGCGAGCTCCTACAATGTTGCCAGCATTGCGTGCATTGCGTGCATTGCGTTGGATGTAGCTGCCTCATACGACCTTGAGGCAAGCACACCGGAGCAACGCAGGGAGCTTCGGTCTTCCCTGATCGAGCTCTCACACCAGCTCGACTGCTTCGCGTCGGTAATCTCTGCGTTGCCACCTGCCATCTCACAATCACCAGCCGTCTGCGAACTACCGGAATTTGACGGGGTCCGGAACGACGCCAACAGCTGGGTGGCAACCATCAACGCGATAGCAATGCGCGAGGCCTGGACAGAAAATCAGAAATGGTGTGTGGCTATAGACCGTCTTCGCGAAGGTGCAGCGGCGTGGCACCGGTATGAAGGTTGGAAGCAGCACTCATGGGCGGAGTGGAGCTTCAAGCTCATAGCTGCTTTCTTTCCGATTCCCTGTGCCACCTGTCCATGCAACTCGACCTTCTCTCAAGACTGAACTCAGGAAAAACCCGACCTTGAGGATGCCGTTCAAGTCCCTACCATCCTGTCATCTCTCGGTGACCAAGATGTAGGGAACAATCACGATAGTGTAGCTCTGCCTTGCACAGGCATTTCTGCTGTCATGAAGCAGTGGCCCGATGATGTGCCTGTGTCCGGTAGGTCTCTCACGGCAAGTTTTGCAAAACGCCCTGCGACAGGCCTCAACGAACGCCATCCGGAGTCGTCAGACCATTCAGTAGACGCTGAGGCGCCAGCCTCCATCTTACTGGACATTCTACCGCGTCATCAAACGCACGTGCCTGTGGATTCCACCATGCTCATCCTTGACCAGACGAAAGCGGGTCTGCATGCTTTAAACGATTCAGTAACTGAACATGAGAGCATTTCCGCCTTGCAAAAAGACGCCTCTCGAGAGATGAAGTATATCGAGGAGGTTCCTGTTGCTGACCCTGACCAAAGTGACCACAGACCTCCTTTGCAGGTCGTGGACTCTGCATCGGTATTAGACCCGGGAATACCACCACCAGACCTTCCTCAGGAGATACTGTCCTCGCGCTCGTTGTCGTTTGAGGAGAGGAAGGTGCTCACATCTATCGTACCACACACAACTGAACCCCACCAGACCATGATCGTCGGAAACAAAATGCACTCCTTGCCGCTTCACAAAGCAGGCCTTTTCGAGGATGCGAACAAGATCAGCCGTAACCTGACACAGCCATGTGTGCAGACAACTCATACATTCATTTTTGAAGACGCACATACGCTCAGCCGTGCAGATACTTGGCTTTCAAGGGATGTTTCCTTTGTGAAAAGCCAGGCACCTAGCCAGGCTGAGGCCACTGCCATTGAGAGCTTGTCGATGACCAGCCCTCGTGCTGTTTCTCCCGATCACCAAGTCTGCACGCGACAGTTCACCAGAAGCCACCAGCTGGACAACTTCAGCGAGTTCTGCTGTGGTATTGATGCCCAACCATGGGCTGCGTCGCAATTAATTTCGAGAAATGGCACAAACGTCCACACGGCTGGCTTACAGAGCGTCCCGCTGCAGTTAAGTCCACAAACGGTGGTGGGACAAACACCAGCATTTCCAGGTTACTCTGCGACTTTTGCTGGAACTGTCAGGGCCGTCAGGCTGAGCGGTATTCTACGAGTTGTCAGGAAACGTTGTAACTATGGACGAGTTCAACCGCAGCGACAAGGCCACCTCCGCCCACCTGAGTACACACTGACAGAGCTTCAAGCAGAGGCACACGGTGGCGTTGACCGACCGGCTCGAGGCAGCCAGTGTCGTCCACCAGAGACGCTTCCCCCAGACCGTCACTCCATGTTGCATTGTGGTTCGGGATGACCACCACGATGCAGCCAAGCCCACCCAGCAGAAACTTTGCCGCGAGCTCCGCGCGCACGCAGTCATGGCCGAGACGCTGGGGCTGGGGCGCGTGGGCAGCTAAGAGAAGGTAGAGGAAGAAGTCAGAATAAGAACAGCTTGCCCGACAAACGGGTCTTGTGTCTGTCTCGCTTACTACAATATATATATATATATATATATATATATATATATATATATATATATATATATATATATATATATATATATATATATATGTGTGTGTGTGTGTGTGTGTGTGTGTGTGTGTGTGTGTGTGTGTACTGCAGTAAGCATAGTAAAAGTTTACACTCACGGTCGGAAAAAAATTATACCATGTCCCGCTAAACCCCATGTAGCGACCGCCAAGCCTTACGTGGAGTTTAGCCAGGTGGCTTGTGTTCTCCCTTGTGTCTTCTCTAGACCAAAATAGAGTTTTTATCGTCATCACCACCATCTCGGACTAAAGAGAACCATACGCAGATGCGAAGGAGCAGGCGCTAACGCTTACACTGGTGGCGATGTTGACGCTGGTACTCATCGCGGCGTTGCCCAGTCGAGAAACCTGGAGAGGCGCAAAGCACGAAAGAATGAACTGATGTTTGTTACTGCAATCTCTGCTTATGGGTTACGAGAGCAAGAAGACTCCGATTTGACACAGAGACACGCAGTCCGGTTTTACATAACACACACGCCGCAAATGTTTATTGTTCGACAACATGCAGAAGAAAACTCCCACTGGCACTATCATGGAGGTCAAGATCCAGTGCCTATATATACGGGGCAGCCAGGCAACGGTAGTGCCGCGTGAGCAGTCGGTTCTTAAGGACAAAGCTTCTAAGGATGTGGGTTGTTCCCTCCTCTGTAGTAGTATGTATGTATGTCTGCAGGCACCTGTTGTTTGCGAATTCCTGACTAGATGGCATTGTGTGTATATGTTTTTAGAAACTATATCGCTAGATGGCGCTAGTGGTTTTGCATAGTTGACGAATGAAGAGAATATGTTTTGCTGTTATAATGAAAAATTCACAGCACAGATACGGAGTGAACGACGATCGCGACGTGAAGCGTCCGTCCGTGGACGGGCGGACAGACAGATAGCTGGACCGATGGACGGACGGATGCTTTGCCCCACTCATCGTCATTCATTCTGCGGACATGCGTGAGTCGCTAGCCGACGCTAGGAGACGCGAGCTGAGAGGGGGAGCGTAAAGGAGAAGAGGGAGAAGACGAGCATGCACAGCGGAGCGCTGACACCACCAGATGAAGCTTCCTCATAAGATACTTCGCATCAAAAAACTAATGTAGTTAAGCAAAACCACTTTTATAATAAATAACGTTGGTATAATTACGTAAGCTGACACTGCATTTCTTTGCCTATTTTTCAGTTGACTGAAAAGTTTGCCTATTTTTCAGTTGCCTATTTGCAGCTGACTACACGTTTGCAGTCAACTACCACGACTAAATTTCATGTGCGTTCTAATATTACTAATGCACTAAACATATGATTACCTTTTTGAGATTATGGTGCTTGTAGGATATTGACTACCGAAGATGATTCATTAAATGATGCAATAAATTTGCCTTATTTATTATTATCACCTTGAATGCGCATTTTCACGAAAAACATCAATGCCCATTTCCTACAACTGCTGCATGTGCAATTGTACCAAGTTCTACAGTTTTAAGGAAATGAATTATTATTTAGAGTGTTTGGGCGGAAACAAAGAGGAATATCCATAGACAACGCGCGACCACTCTCTCCTCATTATAAAAGCCACTTTCTCAGATTGTTGGCTTTCACAGCAGCGAAATATCGATGCGACAACTTGGCTTTTAAGAAAACTAGCATTTCTGTGGAGCAGTGGCTTGTGTCATATTCATCAGAACAAGGTTGAACCATAAACAAGAACATTGAGTTTAAAGGTGGTGCTAAACATCAAGAAGTATTCACCACTTCTAACGTGTCTGGCATGCTACACTATGAAGCGAGTAGAATACAATTGAACTAATGACCCCTTTCATAACAGAGCCGTTTTGTAAAGCATAGTAGCTGAAGCTAATTCACACCCGGAAGGTATTGTAGTGTTTTTGCAACCCCAAACACGTAGGCAAGCTTTTGGTATGTTTCGAGCACCCCGTCTGGGCCATGAGCTAGGTGTTGCTACCGTCAAAAGGACAAAAGCGCACCACTGACTTGGCTATTTGGTCCTTCCAGTGACACAGGCGGCGCCATTTAGCCGTGCTCCGAAGCTGTCACACAGCGATAAAAGAGCGACGCAGTTCGGTCTCTCAGTAGTCATAAACTAATTAGGGAGTTTTAGTGCTGGGTACCCCAGCGGCTTGCGTACGCAGGACGTTGGGGCGGCGGTATTGCGCATGCGCGAAGCCCCAAACAGATGCGTCGCAAGATCGCTGGGGCGATGCGTCTGTGCAGCCATAAACAACCCTGCCACCACTGGCCTCCAATCGGAGATGAGCTGCCGCGGCGCACATGCTGGCGCATCGTGTTACCTTCATGGCGTGCAAAGCCGAGAATGGCCTGAGCCACCACTTGGACTCCTAAGTTTTAAGCGCAAATATTATAGCGGCTAGCCACTATACAAATAGCATGGCACAAAGTCGCGAAATCTCGGACAGCATGGATCGGCCGCCTTGTAAGGTCCACCTTCGCAAGAACTCGCGGTATCCGCACTGTAGATACTCTAGCCGTCGAGTTAAAATAAGCCAAAGTGCAAGCACTTATAGCGATTACACGGTTTCAGCCAGATTTCCAAAGGTGGAATGGCCTAGAACATAGAAACTAAAAATATGCCAGCTCCCGATCAGCTGAATATGTGGCGCCATCTAGCGAGGCCATAGTGAAACAGACAACCACACTTTTGTTATTGCAGAAACATTGTGGATTGTACACCTGGTGCAAAAAACTGCGCAGCAACAATATTACAAATGAGTAACCTTCTTATTCATTTTCACCTCAGAAACATTACGCGTAAGCTAACATGTTCATGACTGTGGTTGCACGAAGTGTCACAAGATGTCGACACTGTCGTTACAGTAACCTTGTATTTTTCACTTTTTTGCGTATACCAAGATACTGTACACAATAAAAAGTGTCCTGATCACTATGTATGTTTAATTTAACATTTTAAATCATAAAATACCTAAATAATACTTACGCGACAAGACGCTATGGCGCTGCGAGTGCGTGTGACCTTCGTGCGGCTTGCGTTTGCGTACGTGCCACCGTGGCGCCAACTAAAAGGCACTCCGGTTGAGTATGGGTTATGCACGCAACGCCGCGCACTCCCAAGCCCGCAACGCCCCAAGAGAATGCGTACCCAGCACTAAAACTCCCTATAAACGCGTCTTCATGCTTTACGACGCTGACGGAAACGCTTGCGGCATCACCATCTCGTCCGCCATATCGACCTTCCGTTGCGCCACCTATAGTCGCTGTAATGATCGATTCTAAAAGGCCAGCGTAGTCTCTTATTTGCGTTTTTTTTTATTTTTAAGGCTTGAGACCAATGACCATAAAAATTAGCAGTGCTTTAGCTCGGCTATGCCAAAGTATATGTAGCGTGAGCAACGGATGGATGGACGGATGAACGAATTAACCTCGAATGAATGGACGTACGAACGAACCACTGAAAGACGGGCGGATGACCACAGATGCACAGACGGACAGACGGCCACGGATGGACGCACGTACTGATGGACGAACCACGGACGGACAAACGAAATACGGGTGGACGGATGGTTGAACGGAGTAGCCAGCGACCGACTACACGCCAGCTTACCAGTGACACATCACAAGAAGATCTTCCAGGCCATTGGTGAACCAGCTCTGTACCGTCTGAACTCACTGCTCTTCGCGCTTGAGCAGAACTGCTCCCCTTAAAAAAACGCGAAGCTTCTCAACCTCACTAAGAGAAGCTCACGTTACAAAAACAAAACATCACCTAATCGTACGCTGTCGGAAACACGTTCCTTGCGAACGCTTAAAAAATCATTCATTGAGACACTAGTAAAATAGACAAGAGAGCATAATTGGTGGGATGAAGACACGTGTATACTCGAGGTCGCATTGAGAGGGAGCGAGAGAATGAGAGCGAAACTTTAAGGGGAGAAAGGAAATGGGGATCTTGGAGTTAATTTGGTTTGAACCCTATGTTCAAGGCTCCGCTAGCCTTAGCCGCGCACTGGACTTGATCCAAGAGTGCGAGCCTTACATGTAATAGCCTATGGGACACAGTGCCGAATGCATTTTGAAAATCTCTGAGGATCGCTTCAGCCCGACTATTCTTTTCAATTGCCCCGCCGCGGTGGTCTAGTGGCTAAGGTACTCGGCTGCTGGCCCGCAGGTCGCGGGTTCGATTCCCGGCAGTGGCGGCTGCATTTCTGATGGAGGCGGAAATGTTGTAGGCTCGTGTGCTCAGATTTTGGTGCACGTTAAAGAACCCCAGGTGGTCGAAATTTTCGGAGCCCTCCACTACGGCTTCCCTCATAATCATATGGTGGTTTTGGGACGTTAAACCCCACAAATAAATCAAATCATATTCTTTTCAATGTTTTGGATACGTATTTGTTTGAGTGTTACAGGACTAACCTTGTAGAAAACCACGCTGGAACGTAGTAAAAAAGCGTCTGGATGAAAGAATTCAAATATGTTGGTATGCAGAATGTGTTAAAATATTTTAAACATATTGGTAATAACGATATCGGCCTTTAATTTTCTCTCAGCTTTTTATCTCCAGATTTGAAAACGGGTGCAACATTTTCCGCTTCCCTATCCCGGAGAATAAGAGTAGTTCCAAAAGAGAGGTTATAGATATACGGAGCAATGATTTCATGACCCTGTTTGAGGACTGCTGGACACTCTTATTGAGTCCATCAGGTCCAATGAGTTTGCTGCGTCTAAAAGACAGAATAATGTATCAACGCCACTAACAACAATATTAATGTATGGCATGACGTTGTTTTGAGCGGTGTTGTTTAGAATCGATGTCTGGCCCCGCCGCGGTGGTCTAGTGGCTAAGGTACTCGGCTGCTGACCCGCATGTCGCGGGTTCGATTCCCGGCTGCGGCGGCTGCATTTCCGGTGGAGGCGGAAATGTTGTAGGCCCGTGTACTCAGATTTGGGTGCACGTTAAAGAACCCCAGGTGGTCAAAATTTCCGGAGCCCTCCACTACGGCGTCTCTCATAATCAAATGGTGGTTTTGGGACGTTAAACCCCACAAATCAATCAATAAATCAATCAAATCAATTAGAATCGATGTCTGCTCAGTAGTTTCATGAGAAAAGACTGTGTAAATACTGAATAAAGCATTCCGCCTCTGGTAAACTACCATCATGATTTTGCTTTCGTGAGTCAATGCTGGTATAAATATATGTTCTTTTCGGTGCAGCTGTACGTGTTTTCAGGATAACATTGAGCTTACTGTTCGGTCACTGTCTACAAAAAAAAAATTATCGTTCACAGATTTACCTGTTAGTTTAAATAAAATGTTTATTCCTTCCTTTCTGCATTTATTTCAATTTCTAGCAAGTATCAGTTTATTAAGACGGTACATTTAGTGTCATATCTTTATTATACGTGTAAAATAAATGAAACGGCGTCAATTGCCAACAACGGCGCATTCTTTTATAACTCGGGCCACCTAAAAATTGAGCAGTACAACAAAATTTCTATATTTTGACGCATAGGCGTTAAGCGAATGTCGCTTCCTTGACGTAGCTCTCGGTGTACGTGTATACCCGGCATGGACTCAACACGCACGATACATTGGGCAGCGCCGTAGCGTTAAAAAGTTCGTTTTTAAGAAGTTCTGACGTCGACGTTTTTGGAAGTGGGCGGAAAATCAGCGTTTTCCATGAGCTAGGATCAGACATAGAAATAAATAAATGAATAATTAAAAAAAAGACTTCAAGTGGGAATTATTCACGGGTCTTCTGCATGACAAGCAGGTAGGTGCTCTACAACAAGGTGACGCCAATGCTTACAAATGCGAAAAAAATTAAATCTATATACGTACACCGTATAATTCGAGGTGTCTCCTTGAGCATGTAATGCTGTGTGGCTAACGCGAAAGGTCGTGCCAGGTGCCAAGACGGTGAACTGTGCTCCGAGTGAGGGGATTAATGGCCCGCCCGTTGTGAATCGCTCAGACACATTTGATCACCCTCATCAGCAAAAAAAAAATTAAGCCGGTTAGCAGTTGCATATACTTCCGTGTCTCCTTAGGGACGTGCAGTGCGTATTTCGTTGATTTGGAAACAAGAAGAGTAAGTGGTAGTGGGCTTTTTGCTGCTGTACTTGCAGTACACATTCGAGCATAGTTTCAAACAGCCAGTGTTACTCGAACGGTTTTTTCTTTGTGGCATATTGTGATGCCCACCAACGGAGAAGTGAGGTTATCCAATAATAAGGCATTGCAAACAGGGTCCGCTGACGCTATGCCTTTCTACTTTTGAGGCGAAAGTGAAGCATGCTTTATTTCTTGAACAAGTGCAAACCGTGCATGACCACACCAGATTGTGTCTACTTTTTATAACCTTGTGTGCAGCTTGTTATTGATATAAGATGAAGCCCCTGCGAAGGACTGCAAGAACTACTTCAGCTCAGAAAATTGTTCACGTCAGATGACATACCCCTAGTTTGTCTCGTGCTTGTAAATATGGGATTCAGTGTTGGCGAAGTTTGAATGAACAAGGTCCTCAGCAGCCATATTTTCTGCACCTAATATGAAAGAACTTACTTGTCAGAAGGGTTATCGGGGCCCGTGTCGTGACATCGTTCTTCGGCGCAGTTTTCGAGGATGACTTGCAGAGTTCTGAAAACAAGAAGAAAAATAAATGCAAGAATCCCTATCAGCGCATACGGAAAGTTTGGGAGAAGTTATGACTGACACCATCGTCATAGGAGTCGCTATAACACCAAAGCAAAGCGTGTCGTCACAAAATCAGTCAATTTGATATAGTGCTCTGAGGTATCACAGATTTCAGGATGTCTAATATTGTTTAGCAGGCATAATATGCCTTGATGTGGGCCCAACATTGTTTAGCAATGAAAGGAAAGCTATGGTGAAGGAGCTTCTTCACAAGTGTTCTGGCACAAAGTATGGTTTGGCACGTGTCTCGTACCACTATTGGAAGTTATGGCTTCGCGCAATCAGCGTTTCGTTTCTACAAAGACGCCGCATAGCGTTTGAAATCACGTAAAATGCGGGATTTTTTTCACGCGTCTAAAAATGACAGGTTGCTTCGTATGAAGTGAAATATAAATAATATTTTGTGAAATCAGACTAGACGAGACTATTCGCAAGTGTATTGACAACGATCAAAACTGAGCACAGCCCGCACAGCCAGCGACCTACGTTTTCATGTCTATGTGCTGCGTTCTCTCTCAATAGGCAGCATGTAGAAAATAAAAGAGTAACTTTAAAATCTCACGTAGAATGTACGCACGCCATTGTAGAGCTACTGTTGAGGTGTCGCACCTGATGCAGACAGTTACGGGGTTCAATTTTCTGATCTTTTTTCTTGAAGAACCACGTAAAAACTAGATTCAACGGGAGTAAGGTACTTGTGATTTGCCTCTGAAGCCTTCGCTTCACTGCCGAGAAAAGTTGCCCGCGAGTATGGTGGCAGATGTCCACCCTGACGACTAACGCTCATGATGATTTGTTTAGCCCTTGTGACAGCTGAAGTAGTTAATCTATACCTAATCACCTCATACGATCACATTGTTTCCTAAAAATAACTAGAGGGATCTCGGATGCTGCGATTGTTCAGCAATCATGCAAATGATGGGTAGTATATGAATTTGCCTAGCCCTCGTGCTTTCGGGCATCAAACGCACTCGTCGTTCAGCTTATTTCGGTGGTTTGGTTTAGTTGAAAATAAAAAACTAAGCATTTTTCTTTTTGTTTTGCCACTCGATTTGAGTTGGTGGCTGTAAAAAGTTAAAGCAATGAAGCGTAACTACCATACATTGCTGATCGTTGTCTCTTGACAAAGCAGCTCCAAGCTATGCGAATCCAAACGTAGCCGAAAACAGGAATACTAGACAAATCCGTGCTAAATTTCCCATGCTCGCTGAAGCGCCGAGTGTCGTAGCTCCCATGGGCATTAACGCCAGATGAAATGCAAAGACTACATCAACAAGTAAATGATAAGCACCGATACGTGATGCGCATCACTTTAAACCATTCTGAAACGCAAATGCAAACGCTTGTGCGCATTGTTCCTTTTCTCTAGCAGTGCCATCCTGGCCTGGTCGCTAATTCTCACAGTGTGAGCAGGGAACGCAGCCCGAGAGCCACGCGAACGTCAGAAAGCTATTCTTTGATATATATGTATGCAATTACCAGGGATTCCACTGAAGGTATCACCCCGCGCTGTGTTAAAGCATTGACGAAAGTAAACTTGTTGGGGCGAAGCTTCTTATTGTCGAGCCTTGTCCCCTCCATCGGCTTCACATAGTGCTTTTTGCCCACTAGAGGTGCTCCCGGTGCGTAATCTCTCACTTCGACAGCAAAAACAATGAAGTGCAAGTTCACGGCACGTGCCATCGGTTTGAGTCGAGACCACTAGGGAGCAGGGCTGTGGTGCACTCCCGGTGCGAGTTCTCTCTTCGACAGCGATGAAAATGAAGTCAAGACAAAAAAAAACTGCATGCGTACCTGAGGGCTCGCAAAGCGGCTGCAGCAAGGCAACGGAGTCAAGCGGATTCATAGTTGCGACCTCACGAATCTGCAGGGAAACTACAGCGCGGACAAGCGGACCCAGAGGCGGGGAGAGTGCTCGGAGCGGCTGCAAAATGCGGAAAGCGATGGCTACTTCAGGCTGTTGGCATTGATTCGTGGTTTAGGCGAAATTTTCTTGGCCGAGTTTCGGGTACAGCTGTAAATCTAGCTGCGATTCTTAGTGGTGGGACAATAATTGATGAATATTGCTAACATTCAGAAAGAACGCACCCGCGGCAATGCCGTTGCCGTGCTGCAGCGAGAGTTTAGTGCCGATAATGAAGCTCACTGTGAGTACATGCTTTACTCTACTTTAAACGTTTCTTTGTCGGTAGGAAAGCCCGGCAATACGAGTTGGCTACTGTTACGTAACTACCCAAATTTGATATCTTACGCGCTTTGAGCCGCGCAAACAAACACCCCAAGAAGGTTATAACCATTCCCTCTGGTTGGTTCAAAGCGAATAAGTGATCCTCGCGCTTTGTGCAGTCATCGTCATTCCCTTTATGCATATGCGAAGGGTCTTTTTTTCGGGGGGGGGGGGAGGAGGGGAGTTGCAACGCGCCGCATGTGATGGTTGTTACAAAGATGCGTTGCCCTAAGCTAGCAAGGAGTCTATGAATTACTTTACTTTACCTCGTCCAGACGCCGCCTCCACCCCACCAACCTGAAGCACGGTAAAAGTGTGAGAGATAAAAGACGCGCTCGTGCAGCTTCTATTATGTGTGTTACGTGGTTATAGTGGGCTAAACGCCCACCAGCAACAGTCGCAGACCGAGAGGTCACGGGTGCGGCTCCTGTCAACAGATACATTTCCCTCTAGCTTTTCTGCCGCGTGGTTGAGTTCATTTTGATGACGTATTTCCGTGACGGAAATCGGACTCAGAAGCTATGGTAGACCCCGATATAAAACACGTTTGAGTTAAAAGCATGAATTTAAATATAACTTCAACGTGCTGTGTAACAGATGAACTCTGAAAATTAGATGATGTATCGCTACTGAGCTGCGGTTTGATATAATGACTGCTTACAATGCAGGACCCGTGAGGTTGCGCATTGAAAATGCTTCTATGTATTTTGAAAAAAAAATCTTAGCATTTTCATCTATTTATTTGAATTACCCTCAGTGTCAAAGGCTGTATAGAAGGAAGAGGAGTACTTAGAAAAAAGAAACATATTACGGGATACGTTCAGAAATTTCGGTGTTATCTAAAACATCAAGTGAACGCGCATTCTTCAAATAAATCACAGCATATCCACAAAGTGAATGATGGCGAGTGAGTGAAGCTCCGGGGATCATAAAGCATAGTATTTTCTTTCTTTCTTTCTTCCTTTTTTTTCTTTTTTCTTCCTTCCTTCCTTACTTTCTTTCTTTCATTCTTTCCCTCTTTCTTTCCTTCTTCCTTCATTTTTTTTCTATTGTTCGTCTTTTATTTATTTATTTCTTTCATAACGATGTGCACTCTATGACCATGAATGAGGGAGACAGCCGGGTGCGAGCGCGTTTTATAGCGCTTCGGCCGCCGCAGCAAAAGAAACAGCATGCCACGAGCGCACCCGCGATCATCATTCTGCTCCTTTACACTACGACCGGTGAGCTCACGGCTGGCGCTCCCAGCACGTGCAAGCCAAGACAAGGAGGGGGATGGAAGCAACAAAAGGGAGAAGAAAGGGAGGTTAACCAGAAAGACATCCGGTGGGCTACCCTACACAGGTGGATGAGGGAAGGGGACACGAAAAATAAGAATGAGGAAAGAGAACGGAAAGAAAGAGGAGAGACTGACAGTAATTTCGCAGCAGCGTGTAGAACTCCACCGCACGTCAGAGGCGTTTACACAAACCCGTCCTTCTCAAGAAACACAAGAGGGCTTTCACTGTCTTGTGGGTGGTTCAGGGATGTGAACGCTGCTGTAGTTGCACTTGCACAGAAAGAGGCCGATCATCCAGTCGCCGAATTGCCTTGGCAAGTACTGGTCGGTCTGGGGCAAATTGAAGACAGTGGCACAGCAGGTGTTCGATATTTTCATCGGTGCCACAAACATCGCATGCCGCACTCTCAGTCATTCCGATTAAGGTGGTATAAGCTTTCGTGAAAGCAACTTCCAGTCAAAGACGATAGAGAAGCGAAGCTTGACGTCGATGTAGGCCGGGTGGAGGCCGGAGTTGTAGTGAAGGGTCAAGCTCGTGTAGTCTTGTACGTCGTATGCTTGGTGTGTTCCACTCAGTGTGAGACTGCGGGCCAGTTGACGAATCTGCCTTACCGCGTCCGCTCTTGAAAGCGGAATCGGAATGTTGTTTGCTTCTTCATCTGACGTACGAGCAGCTTGAGCTGCCGAATCATTTCCGCTTATACCACAATGCCCAGGTAACCATTGAAAGACGATGTCATGGCCTTTCTATATTAAGAGGTGGTGAAGTTTCACGGTTTAGTAGGTCAACTGGTCGTGGCATCTACGTTGGAGAACTGATTGATTGATATGTGAGTTTTAACGTCCCAAAACCACCATATTATTATGAGAGACGCCGGAGTGGAGGACTCCAGAAAGTTTGACCACCTGGAGTACTTTAACATGCACCCAAATCTGAGTGCACGGGCCTACAACATTTCCGCCTTCATCAGAAATGCAGCCACCGCAGCCGGTATTCGATCCCGCGACCTGCGGGTCAGAAGCCGAGTACCTTAGCCACTAGACCACCGCGGCGGGACTGAGTCGGAGAACTGCCCGCAAGCACTTTAACGCTCGTTTTGAGTGAGAAAACACGGCCCATTTACTTGGTCTTTCTGCAGAACTGATGAGTTCCAGTGCACTACGCAGAGCCTCGAGGTCCGCCGTCGTGGAAGTCGTTGCATGTGAAGCCTAAAACCACCGAGTTACCCTTTGTGATGGTATAACCACTGCTTCACCTGAACTGGGTGGCGTAGTCGAGCCATTCGTGTAAATCTGCACGTGGTTACTGTAGTTTTGTCCCAGTTGGAACAGACTCAGTTGCTTTAGGGCATGTGTCGGTAAGTCCGATTTTCTCCGCATTCCTGGAATCATTCAGTAAACTCACGGCCTGCTCAGCTCTAAGGAGGAAGCAGTGGCTTTTATGCAGGTGTGTACACCTCAGTAAATGATGAGCCATGCTTTCAAACAGTGGCACCGTATGTCGTGCGGGGCCTTTCAGCAGCGAGGCTCGCCAGGTGGTGGGAAGGGGTCCTGAGATAATGTCTGCGGTTCATGCACATTGTCTTGGTAATAATATGCGTCTTGATTGAGTGATCTTGAGCAACGACAATGGTTTCAGCCGTTGAAGCACCTCTGGTTAATCCAAGGCATATCCTAAGTGCCTTGGGCTTGAATGCTCTGAATTGTGCGCAGGTTGGTCTTGGCGGTCTTAGATATTGCAGGCAAGCTGTACTGCGAGAATTCGATAATTAGCACTCTGTAAAGTTGTAGCATGAATGGTATGGGCACTCTCTATTTCTTCCCTGCTAGGAATTTGAATATGTGGCATGTTGCGATCAGCCGATTTGTCACAAAGTTACCGTGTGGAGTCCACGACAGGTTTCTATCTATTATGACTCCCAAGAACCTGTGGCTTCTCCTGAACGATATACGTTCTCCGTTAATCAATATGCTGTAAGCAGACATCGGTTTTCACGTGAACGCTACAACTTCACAATTTCCGCAGGACACGTCAAGACCTTGTTTACGAAGGTAGCATGACGTCGTTGTAGCAGTCTTCTGAAGGCGGGCGTGATGCTGAAGCCTTGTGACACCTTATGTTCAAATGCACATGTCCTCAGCGTAGATAGAAAGTTCTACAGTGCTTGATAGGTGCTCGACAAGTAAAATGAGGGTTAGATTGAAAAGTGTAGGGCTCAGCACTCCTTCCTGGGGGACTCCTCGGTGGTTGTAATAATCAGGTGTTGGGCCATTCACTGTCATCAAATAGAATGATATCAGCTGTAAGTAGCTGTACACCCACATATATATCTTGCCACCAAGACCTACTGTTTCCAAGACACTAAGGATGGCTTCATGGGTGACATTGTTGTAAGCCCCCTTAACTTCTAGAAACAGGGTGGCACACAGTCTCTTACAGGCTTTCTGGTGTTCGACATAGGTCACCATGATGAAACAAGCACACACACTCAGAGAGGACACAGACAAGCGCTTGTCTGTGTCCTCTCTGAGTTGTGTACTTTAGCGCTTGTTTTATCATGAACCTCTACCAACACTTCCAACTGGCTGTCTTTATATATGTCACCAGATCAGCAACGTTGTCGATTAACGAATCACCACGCCTGAATCCGGTCATGGATACGGAATATATTTCGTAGTGCTCTAAATGCCACTCCATTCGTGTTATAATCATTCTTTCCATTGTTTTAACCACACAACAAGCAAACGAGATAGGACGATATGAGGCAATATTCACAGAAGATTTACCAGCTTTTAGAAGTAGAATAAGGCGACTTGACTTGCATGCTTGGAAAACCGTACCAGTTTTCTAGGAGTCGTTGTATAGGTGTGAAAGTGCTTTCCGAGCTTCGTCTCCAAGATTACAAAGGGCACGGTACGTGATGCCGTCGGGTTCGTGTGCTGAAGAACGTCTGCACAGTGCCAGTGCCGCTTGAAGCTCATCCATGGAAAACTGGCATTCCATACGGGGATCACGTGAGGGCGCTGGGTTGTCAAGTGTTTCCATTCTTGTTTCCGTGAAATTAGACTCACCGGCAATTCTTCTGCAGAAGAATTCTGCGAAGTCAATCTCTCTGCATCGTAGGTGAAGTGCCCGAGATGTAAACGGGTGTCGCTGACCAAAGGTTGTGCTAAGACCCTGGACATTTCGCCATATCAGTGATATGGGCTTTCGCGAATCCAACGACTCGAAGATGAATGTCCGACGTCGCCAAGCCAATTTATTCATGTGCCGTCACATTTTCTTTTGAATGTGTCTAGCCAGCTTCAAATCACCCATACACTTTGTCCGTCTGTACTTACGTTCTGCACGACGACGTATTGCGCGAAGTTCTTCAAGTGCAATGTCCAAATCGGTGTCCTTGTGACTGGTCAAAAGTGAATGCATGGTATTCTGCAGGACATCCTTTATTGAGTCCTCTGGGTTATACGATAAGCCGTTGGTACTACAGTCTTCCATTAACACTTTGAATTTCGACCAATCGGTGTATTTGAGGTTTCTGGAGGACTTGGAGCTGGTGAAACCTTCTATACACAGGTAAGTTAGGATATAGTTGCTGCCCCACGTTTCCATATCCGAAATCGAGCGCACTTTTTAGGTAAACGACTCAGAACCAACGACTCAGAAACCTGGCAGCTGCTATAGGCTGATCTGCGTAAATATGTAGGGCGTCCATCATTACAAACGCTAAGTTCGTACTCCGAGGAAAAGGACACCAACTTTCTTCTTTTACAGTTGACCCTGGAGCTTACCCGTAGGAAAATGGTGGCCACTAATGTCACCAGTGACCACCCATGGACTTGGAGTACATGTCAGAATACCGCGTAAGCGCTCGCAGTCGAGGTGGCTTGATGAAGATATGTAGGCTCCGAGAATCTTGAAAGTAACCTTACTTTTCATCAAAGTAAGGCACGCATATTGATTTTTTTCATCAGGCGAGACTGTGTGGTGAACGTAAGTGAGGTCGCGGCGCATGAATACAATAACATGCTGCAGTCTGCGTGAGTGGAGGGCATGAAGCACTCATATCCTGAGAGTTTGAGTGAAGCAGACATGTCGAGTTCACCAGGACAAGGGACATCGCAGACAGGCTGTGTTCGCCAGGACAAGGGAGATCGCAAGGACAAGGCTTCACCCTAAGGTGCTTCACCCCGCTAAACGAGAATGAGATAACTTGTCGAAAATCATGATAACAAAATTAGTTGGTTGCACACCAGTAGACTCTGTTTAAAGTTTTATGTATTTGGAAATGAAGAACAATAGACGAGAGTGACATGGAATATTGTTACAGCCTTGTGAGGTGCAGTGCTCATTCACGACATGCGTGCGCTGAGGGTCACAGATTGCTATTCTTCGGTGAGGATTAGGGGAGATATATTCAGGAGAGAGAATACGTTCAAAGAATCTCGGTAATTTGTAGAGTAGGCCACGGCGATCACGTTTTGTCAATATTACAGCCGCTGTGGCAGAGCCTCAATTTCAGAAAACAGTGTCCACTCTCCTTTAACGCCTGACCAATCCCCCTTTCACACGCAGTGACCCAATGTCTTCAATCAGTGACTTGACGTAGCACGCAGCTCGTCGATTGGTCAAAACCAGTAACGATGACGGCCTACGCTGTTCTCTCTTTCTGAAAAAAGCGGGTGGTGAGGCCGCGTGAAAGTTTGAACCCAGCTAAAATCGATGTTCTAACCCACGCAACTTCTTTATTATAGCAAGCTTTAGCTAAATTCTTGCGGCAACATGTTCACAAAGCGAAATTGCACGTATTTCTGTTTATAACAGTTTTTAGACCTCGCGGTTGTTTACTAGTCCTTTCAAGAGACGGGTGTAGGCACGCTTCATTATTTTGCTCCACTCGGTTGGCCTACTGGGCATCGCTGAACTACATTGTGTGGTCTTTACAGATTTGAAGTGATATATTAAGACGGTAACGGTCTTTTTGAATATACCAGCTGACGATTCTTTTTTCCTGCAGCATTCTGTCCTTCTTAGTCACGGCTCTCTACATGTTGCGATGAGTTACCGACAACAGCATTTCAAAGCTGATATTTAGCAAACTATGTCTTTGTGGGTCTGATCATTGGCACTCGTAAACTTACCATTCATAAGTAGATGGCCTGAGCGAGTGCACGGATTGCACCTTGGCCAACATGCTTGCCTTGTGTGCATCCATTGGACACAAAAAAAAATGCAGCTTTTGTTTGCAATTTGCTACGCTCACAAGCAACGCCGCATGACACAGAATCATCTCACTTCTTTCTTCATTGTCACGACCCCAAAGCGTAGCCGATATACCTCTCTTCACTGCACATGAACACTTCTCAATATCCGAGTCGTTATATTGCGCTTGGGAATCTCACCGACTGACTTGCCTCAGGACTAATTCGCCGCAGGGCCGCGCCAAAACTAGATATGACGCTCGACACACATCTGTCGCCATTAGCCTCCGTAAACTTTTTCGAAGAGGACAGTCTTTCTTGGGGTACTTCTACGCAACAATTTTGGTCTGTCTGTTTTTCTCGCGGTCTGTCGACCAACGCGGCTAAACTTCAACCACATCCTCAATGCCCACAAACTTATGGTGTCTGTGTTAATACTTGTGCGATTGTCGATAACAAAATAAATATTGCGCATATCTGATGCATAATAACAACATGTCAATATTGTCAATAACAACACGTCAATAACACAAACGTCTACATTGAGAAGCTCTACATTGCAAGGCGCTTCATAGAACAAGGGCCATGAACAAGCACTCAGCCTCCCGCTAGGGCTGACTTTTAAACAGTCGCATTTCCCCAGATCCCTAGATCGGAGAATAGGTCCATACTGCACTGTCCAATAATGTCTCCACAGCACTCGCGAGGGTCATACTGCTGGCACCACCCATAACAAACACACATACACAACCCAAACACGTGTATGGTCTCGGCAATGATGCCTCCTCCGGCGAATCTTGCTCCCAGCGAACGGGGTGAAACGAGCTTGTCATCTCGCTGCTCAGGCCGACCACTCATGCTTTGTCTACCGGCGGTCGTGGCTAGGCATCTCCGAGGGCAAATGATGCCTGGGCATCTGGTGCCGATTTGAGCGTCGTTGGCCAATCAGTCAGAGACGCACAGCGCGGTAGTTTGATGTCCATCTTCGGTTGAAACTCGGCGTTGTGGCTTTTCCTGGTGCACGAACGCGCCACATGTTGCAACTCCGCGCCGACCTTATTGATAGAAGTGTTCCGTCGAGTAATTGCAGCCACACACCGCCAAGTACATGAAACACACCGCCAAGTACATAAAACAGCAGGTCATCTTCGCGCTGCTCCTTATCTCCACGAAATGAGGCGGCAGCCTTCCTTCCGTTCTGGCGGCCGCGGCATAAGGTTGGCTCGCCAAACGCAACAGCACCCTTTCCGGACGGAAGACTATGGTCTTTCGACGACATTTGCAGTAAAACATGCAGATACGGAGCCATACTTTTTTCTTTTGCTTTTGACGCCTCTGCAAATATGCACGAAAGTGCCGTACAGGTAGAGAGAGAGAAAGAACTTTATTTTGCTGTACAGGTATACCGGACCACGCGTCATATTCAGCCGCTTGAATGACATCATGTCGAAAACGCTAAAATCATCGTTGACAGCCGCAGGTCACGCTGAACCCAACACGTTCGTTCGCATGTTGGCCAGGTGAAGCATTACCTTAATCGCGGCACGTAACTCACTTCAAAAGCTTCTTTAGCATCTGGAGAAGTTGTCACGCTGGGGGAGTTTGCTACAGCCAAGAAGTGGAGGCAGAGGAGTACGCCAGCGTAGAGTAGTTGCTGGCTCAATCGTCCTGCCAATTGCACTCTACTGCACATCTCACAGTTTGCTCACCTTGTAAGCAATTAAATTCCATCGTTACAATGTTTTCACGCTCTCACAACATTAAAGGTGCTTTTACTTGTAAGCTTTTTCTATATTTAGGTGAAAGTGCGTGAGACTTAGGGCAGGGAGGAGGTATGTGGTGTAGGAGCAACGCTTTGCGAGACTCTGCTTGTTCAAGAAAGCACGACATTCTTTAGCGGTGGGGCCGAAAAAGTACTTGTTCACTTTCACGCACAGAGGCGGTCCCTGTGAGTTTAGGGTTTGAAGCAGGCAAGTGTCTGTTTTGGATCAGGTCAGGAGCAGACAAAACAAAATTTCAACTCTCTTGAAGGGGAACATAGCTATACTTTCGTTAAACATTCTCATCAGTGTACATACAGGAAACGCTGCTGAAATAAATAATTTAAAGGTCTAATCCCGAAAGAGTGTCACATTCCGGCTTCACCGTAAAATAAAAGACGTGCGTTGAAGTGAAGCACTATTGTTCCGGCAATCATGACACATACAGGTTCTGCGAACGACAGGTATAAGGTTACTCTAAAGAGCAAAAAATGCAAAAAAAACAAAAGATGAATAAAACTCGTTGCAAATGAGAATACATGGTTTCGAATTACCTGCGTATATAGTGCATGCAGTAACCGCGAGGACATACAATAGTTAATGCTTTATCGCAATCAATAATTGTCAGAGGCGTGAGCTCCGATTGACATTAAACAGAGTGTAGCGCACTTGAAACAATAGCGTGATCCAATCATGCATGCGCAGTATACACTAAAGGACTTGTCACTTTCTCCGAACGCCAGCTGTTTTTCCTCTACAGGGGGTCCAATTATTGTGCAGTGCGGTTTAAAAAAACTAACAGCGTTAAATGAAGATTACCTAGTGCATATTGTTCTCAGTGCACTGCAGTAGCCAGTAATATATTTTTTATTAGGAATTATTTTTTAGCCATAATTTTATTCGTAACTCAAAAAGTCCTCGCCCCGCCGCGGTGGTCTAGTGGCTAAGGTACTCGGCTGCTGACCCGCAGGTCGCGGGTTCGAATCCCGGCTTCAGCGGCTGCATTTCCGATGGAGGCGGAAATGTTGTAGGCCCGTGTACTCAGATTTGGGTGCACGTTAAAGAACCCCAGGTGGTCAAAATTTCCGAAGCCCTCCACTACGGCGTCTCTCATAATCAAATGGTGGTTTTGGGACGTTAAACCCCACAAATCAATCAATCAATCAAAAAGTCCTCGACTAATTATCATTGTGTCAACGAGGCCGACGTGCGCGTGTTAAATGACATTCAAGTGTGCTACTGTCGACAACGTACTAACTTCACGCTCGTTTTTTTTTTCTTGTTGATAAAGAGAGCCTGCGAAATTTTAAATGCGACACGTGACTAGACTGCTCACATTAGCGCCCATCAGTAAACAGTGCGCTCAAACAGGTTCACTTTAAAGTAGCTTGTATCAATGAAAAAAAATTGTTGAAAGAAACAAATTCCGATCGCGCTATCTGCCGCTTCTCGTCTGAAGAAACGCACCGCTTTTGTTCTTACACAATCAAGTTGGAATCAGAACAGTGTTCCGGCCACTTTATCAATAAGAACAATTGGCCCTGAGATGTGGATAATGGCAGTGATGTACAATCAAGCAAAAGGAATCCCAGCGTGATAGCGACACAAGCAGTTGGCGCACGACCTGCCCCGTGCCCATCCCGATGTGCGGACCAATGTCTCTGGCAACGGAAAAGAGACTGAGAACGGTAGACTAGACTTTATACATGAATAAAACTTGTATGTGTATTTTTGAAAAAAAAAATATTGTGTCTTGGGGCAGATTTTTGAAATAAAAAAAAGAGACTGAGTGGTTGTTTCAAGTAAGACTATTTCGGGGCGCTGCTTTCTTTGGCGGGTGAGCGTGCAGCCGCGTGTTACTTCGTGGAGTTTCTAAACTAACTAGACAAGAATGAGCAGTATAAGTCGTTTCAATCTCAGCACATCTTCTTCAGTTATTTTCATATTTAGATCAGTACGTTCTGAGTTACAAGCTCAATTATGACCCATTAATTATTTCTCATTGACATAATGAATAGTAGTAACTACTACAGTATACTGTAGTAGTCACTGCTATTCAATATGAATGGGGACAAATGGAGTAGGGTCGGTGGTCTACAGAAGCACAAAGAGTAATGGCGATCTTCTTCGGGGTAACCTTGAAGAAGACAAGTCGGTTTCTCAAAACATTGGTTTTAGCGGCATCCCGTGTTTACGAATTCATCATCTTAATGTCCTGTTAGGTGTGACTGGTTGGTATGAGTCCCCGTGCTATACATGGTTGGAGATCGAATTTGGGATCGCACAAACTGGCCAGATGGCGGAAGACAATGACAATACTGGTTAGGTGGGAGAAGGGTCATAGTTTTATTCTATTGCGTTAGGAATCAAACGGACACCCTCAGCTGGATTTTGCCGCCAGCGTCGGCGTCAATGTCGGCGTCCCTCACCATATATATATTGCGAGGCATTAACCACTGAGCCATCGAGGAGCCCGTCCTTCGAGGTTCAAACTCAAACGGCAAGCTATTTGTACACACAAGTTACCGCTACTGAAAGGCATCTCGGGGGGGGGGGGGAATGATTGTGTTTTCAGCATTACGAGCAAGATGACGCAATGAGCACGCGTCGCCACGTCACGTGGTGGTGCGCGCTATCATCTCCCACGCGTACTTTGTCCCGCTTACAGGACCGGGGTGACACTCCCTCGTGCGCCCTTATCTGGCAGTGGGGAAGATCGCCTTGGCCGACCTCGGGCTTTAACTGGAACGATTATGTTGTAGTTATCAGGCGTACAAAGGTCACTGCAATCATTGCAGTCTCCGTTTGCGAAAAACGCGTGTTTTTCAGACACAGCGAAGTAACAATTGAGACGCTTATTCGCGTGCATCTGTACAACTGTGAGTGCGTGTCATGCGTCATTTGTTTCTGAGATACGCGGGCGCGTTTCGATCTGCTTGTCATTGTGCGCGTGACCTTCCAATTTGTTGCTACCGCGTTCAATTGATTGATTTGTGGGGTTTAACGCTACCGCGTTCAATTCTTTGCCTTTGCGGCAAAGCTGCGGCTTTTATTTTATTTGAAGGTCAGGGCGTAAACGATTTAGGTGCATGACTTAGCCGCCCCCCCCCCTTTTTTGCATCAAAACCACCCCCTAAGATAACCCTTTTTGTAATATCCCGCAAAGACTGAGTTTGAGAAGGACGTTTATAAGATTCAGCCAGTGCTGAGTTCCAATGCGTCAACATCCGATTTGTTTCACATTATTTTTCAGTTCCGCATTGAACTTTAAAATTAACGTAGACACCACACGGCACGCTTACGTAGTCCCTGAGCAGCGAATAATTTCCGCTGCACTTCGGCTCAATGTTTGTCACTGAGCGATTTGCAAACAAATGGTGGTCGCCATGAGCCCACTAGCAAGCGCACTTTTCAACAAGCGGGAAGGAATACATCGACCAGACCTGCAAGCCAGGCTGACTTCGTTGGCCTTTGTTGTCGATTTACTACACAGCTTGTTCCAATGACATTTACATTGCGTGCGAGCACTTGTTCCATATTTGTGGCACACTGCGTGGCTCAGATTCCGTTCGCGCTGACTTGACTCCACATTTCGAATTCGGTTTTGCAATCAAGACACGCAACGAGTGACTGCACGTGCGCAAGCAACATATACATCATATAATGACGGATGTAGTTAGCGCGTGCATTTAGGCTTAGCTTAAGTATTGAAATACCGTAGAATGATGTGCAGCGATATAAAGAGGCGCCTTTTTTTGTGAAAACAAGCCTTTACGAGTCTGAATCTTATTTGCACGCAGGCGCAGTTTACCGTGGACAGTGCCCATAGCTGTTTCCGCTTGGTCTGGGAGGCTTAATTGCAGTACACGTAAATCGTAAACAGGAAAAAATTGGCAGGTCCCACGTAGAGTGGGAATGGATTATATGCGAAGCACGAATGAGAAATGTAGATATGTCACTTTAAGATCAGCAGAACAATACGAGGTAGAGATAAATGATGCCGTACATGACTGCTGTGCCATGATTGTCGTGTTTGGATGTGTCGTTTACCTTTGTCATCTATTCACGTCACGCGATAACAAATTTAGTATATGGGTAGCAAGCGAAACGACCGCGAGCGCATCAGGAGCATGGCATGTAGTCATGTTGTTGCATGACACACATGTCATAATTTTCAAGTTAAGGTCTGTCGCTTGTGTTCGCCATGCAATCATATCATACCATACCTCTTTTGCAACATGCCAGTGAACGAAATCACCGCATGGGCTGCATGACCATGAAATGTAAATCATGACATTTATGACAAACATGTCAGGATTTTCATGTTATGAATAGTCAAACATGTTCTTCATACAGCCATGGTATGCCATACTAAGTTCGGTATCGATACTATTATCAAAGTGGTCAGGAGAGCTAAAAGTCCTAGGCGGCTAAATAAATAGATACGCTCAAAGTCACCGAAGTTCACTAAGAAATGCTTCGTATTTAAAGTACCTTTTTCCGACAGTTGTTGCCGGTTACATAACAGAATAAGAGAGATTTTAAATGGTACGCTAAATATTGAACAATGGAGACACATACAGGGTGTTTGGTTAGGCTGGCGTTTTCATTAGGCTGACTATATTGCTAAAAAGCGCTTCACTGGGATCGAGCAAGTAGACAGTATTGAAGTCATTATATAAATATTATAAGTGCGTTTACTGACAGAGACAGAGCATTTTAGGACCATCAATGGTCCCATGCCTTGCTTGCAGGTGGACAACTGAAACAGAGTGCAAAACTGTTGGTTTAGCTCCATTGTAAAATAGCGCAAAAGGACGATGACAAGCGATGAATGAGTATAGAGGAAAAACACTGAACTAACGCAGTTGTTAGTGCAGCGTCCGTCCTGAATACTCCTTCATCTCGTGTGTACGTCCTTTTGAGCTTTTTTACGATGGACACATGCATTTTATGGCGCAATGTATAATCGAACGCGCAGTGTTATTGTATTGAAGAAAAATGTCGCTATCGCCACAGTTGGACGACCACTGCATATGAATTGGGTGAGAGTATTCTCAGGGGGTTGGGCTTGTTTGTTCTGTCTCGCCCTGCTTAAAGAGATTATTGATTAAACGACGGCTACACACAGAAAAAATAAATACCAGAATACAGAAGGCTTGCACGCAACGGGTGCTAATCACAATAAGGTAAGCAAGATGCATACAGAAATAATACTTGCCTACAAGAGCACAAAAATGTAGCAGCGCAAAGAGCAGCCTTCGCATATTTCAGCACAATTTTAAAAACTTCAAGTTGTTTAAAAACTACGAAACGTACTACAAGCCGTAGTGAAGAAATGGCGAAAAATAAGCTCTGCCACTGACATTGGACAACCGATGTTGATGTTGGTTGTGATCAAGGTAAGAACTTAAATAAGTTAGCCTTTCGTATTAATCATGACTCACCACGAATGCATAGCGCAGTCGTCTACATGCAGAGGAAGAAGCTACATAAAATTCTGCCAATAAGAAAATCAAAGTAAATGAAACGTCATTGAACAGGTAAGTTTTTATTGACATTCTGACCTTTCGATGATCGTCATAGGCATCCCTCTTTCAAGTCACGAAGCAGCTTTGTAGTCAACAAATGGTTGTTGCTGTTCAGAAAAGCCCGAAATTCCAACCTCAGTTCCCGCCGTGAAAGCTGATAACGCCCAATGGTAATAGCCACAATTATTACAAAATTTTGACCATTGAAAGTACAAGCACACCAACACATCCCCTATCAATGAAGATCAAAACAAGCATGACCACTGATCCCCATCGGTACCATTTAGTGATTAATTATTTCCGTCTATTCTCAATATAGATAAAATGGTAGAGGCTCACGGAAAACACCGCGTCATCATTTTCTGAAGTATGTTCCGCCTGTTCTCGGTAACTCAGTGCTGACGTTAGCGCACTTTTTCTCTAATGAACCATAGTAAGCCGTAAACTCTCTTAACGCCAGTATTGTATGAAAGTCACAGCTAAATTACCAATGCTATTTGAACCGTGTATATGAATGTCACGAATGCAAGCTTGCGGAAAAATGCGCTGTTGCCAAGCGCATGAGTTGAAGCGAGAATGTACTGAAAGCAACAGCCTTTAAAATTAGCCGAAGAACAGCGTTTGACTGATTATTGACATGTGGGGTTTAACGTCCCAAAACCACCATATGATTATGCGAGATGCCATAGCGGAGGGTTCCGGAAGTTTCGACTACTCGGGTTTCTTTAAAGTGCACCCAAATCGGAGCACACAGGCCTACAACATTTCCGCCTCCATCGGAAATGCAGCCGCCGCAGCCGGGATTTGGTCCCGCGACCTGCGGGTCAGCAGCCGAGTACCTTATCCACTAGACCACCGCGGCGGGGCAACTGCGTTCGACTAACCACTGAAGTGTTCATGCCGGTATAGAAGATCACTAGTCAGCGCAATGCGCAGCTAACGTAAAGCACTTGCGCTTTATTCCGGGAAACTACAGTCCAATTTCAATGGGGTGAAATGCAAAACTACTTTTGCGTACTGATGAATCAAAGATGACCCACTGCGTTGGTTTCGTGGCTACGGTTCTCCTCGACTGAGGTGAATGTTATGAGACCGAATCGTGACTGGAGCAGTCTCCTCTCGGTGAAAGTAAACTGCCATAGCTCTGTTCACCTAGACTGAGCTGCTTGTTTTTAGACAGTCAACAATTTTTCTTCCACTAAGGCATCTCTCGGAATGAAATCGTTATTTCGAGACGTAAAACCCCACCAAGTAAAATATAATTCTTGTGAAGATAAAAAAATATCGCGCCGCCTAAATATTCTAGCGAGAAATATGATGGTGTGTCATGAACATAACGTTTTGTCCTACACAGAATAAAAAACTAAGCTTATCTACGGAGTGAATGATGATGAGTGGGGCAAAGCGTCCATCAGCCCGTTCGTGCTTCCGTCCATCCGTTCGTTCTTACTTCCGTCCATCAGGGCGACGATCCATGCGTCAATCCATGCATTTGTCCGTATGTCCATGCGTCCGTTTGTGCGCCCGTCCATGAGTTCGTCCATCTATCCGTCCGTCCATGCGTTCATATAGTGAACACTCCAAGTACCTCCATCTCCCATCTCGCAACCCCTGTGGTGCATACCCGCTCTATAGCGGGTATGTGCCAGCGGTGGCTACATACATACAAGGGAGAGCGCCGCCATGACCTCCCAAGATGTGACACCAGGTCAGAAGCACCAGCTGGTTTGCGCAAGCATACCTGACTGCAAGCGACAACACAGCGTTGAATCAGAGGACGAATCAACTGTCGTCGGGGACCACAACGGGGCGAACCTCACAGATCTAGACATGGACGAGGGTGGTTTCCGCCTTGTGCGACATCGCAAAGATAGGACGGTGGGCATTCCTGTGTTCATTGCTCCAACATCCGAAGGAGCTAACTTGAGGCAAGTGAATCCTATTGACCTATACTCGGAAATTGAACTGATTCTCGGTGGAGCCCCAGTTAAGAGCCATTTCACAGCACAGGGAGCCCTACTCTTGGATATAGAGACAGAACACCAAGCCAATATGCTTCTAGAGACCAACACTATATGCGGCGTTGTCATATCTGCCCGTGTACCACACAGCTACATGAAAAATGCATGCATTATAAAAAGGCTCCCAAGATGGTACTCGGACGAAGAGCTGTTACCTACCTGAGACCTCAGAGAGTATACCACGCAAGAAGAATCATACGACGGGTCCAAACCTCATCCTCCGAGTGGGAATCAAGGCGCACTGACTCTGTGGTTCTCACTTTCGCTCCCAATTCGGAACGTCCAGAGAAGATCAACCTAGGCTTCACCAGACACGAGCTAGTAGACTACGTGGAGACGCCGACACGCTGTTTTAAATGTCAGCGTTTTGGACATGTTGCTAAGCACTGCCGTGGGGAACAAAGGTGTAAGCGCTGTGGGGAGCCTCATGACATTAAGACGTGTACAAGTAAAGAAAAACTTGTCTGTGCAAACTGTGGCGGCGACCACCAGCTAGCTGGAGCCGATGTCCAGCACAAACAGCTGCGCAGCGAAAAAATAAGACGTTTGTCCTCGGCCCGAAGACTGTGAACGAACCATCGCTCACAAAGAAGACGTCTGGCGCACCCCACCATGGCAGTTTGGATAACGAGTGCGCAGGAAATTTTCCGCGCCTTAATCCGACAAGAGCTGGTACTGAGTCAACGCAAGTGCTCAAAGCTGGTGAGAAATGTATCACGAAAGAGTCCGCCAAGCGCTCCTACGCTGATGCACTGAGCCCACCTCAAGTACCATCTGGTAGCAAACAGCAAGAAAACCTCGAGCACGTTATTCGCGCTCTGTTCACAGCACTACGTTCACACGTCGCTAAGATGCCTGCGAGTTCAACGAAGGATATGTTGGAAGCAGTCCTGGCTCTAGAGTCAGTGTTACTTTGCTCTGCTTCCACAAACAGACAGTAGAATAATGGCAATGTCTCGCCCACCTGGTCTATTTCGTCCTTCAAAAGTGCCCTTAATAATGCAATGGAACTGCGCCGGTCATCTAAAACGTCTGTGCGAACTCAACCTTTTCCTGCGCGACATTCTAATATCGACTCTAGCCCTCTCCGAAGCCGGTCTACCGAATGCAAGGACGCTCCCAGGGTACACCCGACACGGCAACCCGAGCATAACGTCGTTTGCAAATGGAAGCGCAATGATACACATAAGGCGGGAAATACCTCACGTCGCCTTACCAGTGCAAGACCTCTGTTCCAACTCACTGGAAGTCGCCGCTGTGCAAGTGTGTCTGGGAAACGAAAACTGAGTGTGGTATCGGTGTACATAAGCCCACGAAAAAAGGTCTCCATGGAGACTTTCCTAAAGGACCTTTGCACTCGATGTCCCGCTCCTCGAATTATCTGTGGTGATTTTAACGCGCACCATCCACTCTGGGGACATAAGAGTGTAGATTTTCGAGGCAAAGAACTTCTAGCAGCTGCGGACGGCCGACTTATGCGTGGCGAACGATGGCAAACTTACATTTTTCAGGCCACCAGATTCATGGAGTGCAATGGACCTTGTACTTCACTCCACGGACCTTCTGGTATCATCGACCACGGCTACAGACAGAATGGGCAGCGACCATTTCCCCATCTTCACCAATATCCTGGGATGTGGAACTGCTGGTCGACAATTCTGCAATGTAACACGACGGGACACCTACAGAGAAGCGTTGGACAAATGCACTGGTGAGCTGTTCCCAGATATGTTGCAAAGCAAGCGAACAGCAAACTTCATTGCTGAAACTGCCCGACCATTTTCCTGCTCCTGACTTGAAATTGAAGAACCTCTGCACAGCACGTAGATGGGCGGAGCGGAAATAATGAAAACAAAAAGAAATCTGTCTGCGAAAGTCGAATATAACAGGGTAAACGCTGCGATTCGTCACCATACAAAAAAACTAAGACGAAATCAATGGGCCGCTTCCTTTGAGAGCTTATCAACGTTTACGCCCTTGACAGACATGGGCAGTAATAAATAGTCTTTCTGGGAAGATCCGAACACACAGGCCATTCGAAGCACTCGCTTTGAAACAAGGGATAGATTTGCAAACCCTTGCAGAGGATTTTGCAGACGTGTACACATCTGGTAGATCAGCAGGAGCGGCGATTCCGCTGTCACCCCAGTTTTTTCACACGATGGATACCCCACTAACCTTTCGAGAGCTGGATATGGCACTTAGCAAATTAAGAAGACGCTGTGCCGTGGGTCCGGATTTGATCAGCAATCAAATTTTGAAAAATCTACCATATGACGAAAAAGGGCCCTTTTGGACATATTTAATCATGTCTGGAGCACGGGAAAGATCCCATTCGTTTAGAAGACAGCATGGGTGGTGTCAGTCCTAAAGTCCGGAAAGGATCCTGCGAGCCTCGCGTCATATCGACCGGTATCTCTTACATCATGCGTATCTAAGTTGATGGAAAGATAAATAAGTACAAGATTAACTTGGTACCTTGAACATGGAAGACGATGGCCATCGTGTATGACCGGATTTCGCCCACGACTGAGTGCCCAGGACAGTGTTTTGAACCTATTAGGCCACATCGAGCACCACCACGTCAGCGGACTCTCGACACTCGCCGTCTTCATGGACGTTGCCAAGGCATATTGTGACGACGCGAGATTGACGAGCACACAAAGCGCCTCAAACAAATACGATTTATCGATCGCAGGAAACAGACTGCAACGACTTCGTCTTTTTCCCTTGGCCAAGGACACTCGCACTGCTTCGTTGTCCTCACCACTGGCACATACGCGCGGCATTATTCCCCATTTAAAAAAACCATCGTCCCGATGTTAAACGTTTAAGAAGCAAGGCGAAACCAAAACTGCACAGTTAGTCACTGAAAGTAAGGCTTCATCCGAAGCACGTGAACAATTTCTGGTGAATGTCTGCGCCGCTTTGAACACTGCACGCCGTCCGGAACAACCTCGTAGTTGACGTCACTAATGCGTCGCAGAACCTTGTAGGGCCCGAAGTATCTTCGAAACAGCTTTCCGGAGAGCCCACGCTGACGAACAGGTGTCCAGACCCATTCTTTGTCGTCCACGTTGTATATGACGGGTCTGTGCCGGAGGTTGTAATACTTGGCATCGTCGTCTTGCTGTTTGGTGATTCGCAACCTGGCAAGTTGTCTGGCTTCTTCTGCTAGCTGGGTAAACTCTTCGGCGTCTGTCTCATTGTCATCATTTTCATGAGGGAGCATTGCATCTGACGTTGTTGTAACCTCGCGTCCGTAAAGGAGATTAAAGGGTGTCTTCCGAGTGGTCTCATGACGAGCCGTGTTGTACGCGAACGTGACGTAGGGCAAAATGATGTCCCAGTTCTTGTGCTCTACATCTACGTACATGCTTATCATGTCAACCATGGTCTTGTTGAGGCGTTTGGTGATCCCGTTGGTCTGGGGATGATACGCTGTTGTCTTCCTGTGAGCTGTACCACTTAGTCGGAAAATGGTATTCAAAAGCTCAGCCATGAACGCAGTACCTCTGTCGGTGATGACTATTGTGAGAGCACCGTGTCTTAAGACGATGGCTTCGATGAAAAATTGCGCCGCTTCAGGTGTCGTTGCCCGTGGCAGAGCGCCTGTCTCCGCGTATCGGGTCAGGTAATCCGTGGCGACGATTACCCACCTGTTTCCAGAGGCAGACTTAGAGAAGGGGCCCAGAAAAGTCAAGCGAATTTGTGCAAACAGTGTCGCCGGCACTCGGACAGGCTGCAGCAGGCCAGCTGGTTTGATGGATGGTGGCTTGCGGCGCTGGCAATCTAGACATGTCTGCACGTAAGTTTTGACAACTTCGGCAAGTCTTGGCCAGTAATAGTTCTGCCTTATCCTCGCCAATGTTCTTGCGTAAC